>NC_088811.1:20928466-21240465 GCF_011386835.1 Chrysemys picta bellii
TATTTTCCTGTGGAAACATACGTTTAAGCAGAAAGTGTGAGGTCTCCTGTTTCTGATATTATTCAGTGCAATAAACTTTCCCGTCTCAAAGGAGGTCAGTGTAATGTCTGATGCCATTTTCTGCCAAGCTGCTTTGCTAATTATTTCAGCCCTCTGAAGCCTGATGCTTAAGTTCAGTAATTGGAGTGAACAGAGTTACCTCATTTTCTTCCTTAATAAAGTCCATTCTCCTAGCATGTTCCTCATTAAAAGAATCTGTTACAGTGTATGGCTAGTCCTTTCTCTCAGCCTACAGATTTGCTCCAGACAATTTAAAATGGACAATCTATTTTCCATTTAATTCAATGAACATAGAAATTGCCAGACAGGATCAGACCTGAGGTCCGTTCACTCCAGTGTCCAGTTTCTGATAGCAGCCTGCTTCTGAGGAAGATGTAAAACCTGCAGCAACAGCTGCGGGAAAATCTGCCCCCACATTGTCTCATACAGACCTCGGATTGTTAGAGATCATCTTAAACCCTGTAGGATAAGGCTGACTGTCCCTTCCAACATTGTTGTTAGTTTTAATGATGACATCACTGGATATTCTTGTTATCCACATATATGTCCAATCACTTTTTGTGCGTTGCTAAGTCCTTGGCTTCAACAACTCCCCGTGGGAATGCGTTCCACAGTCTAATTACACATTGTGTGAAAAAAAATCCTTTTTTCTATTTTGAATTTGCCATTTTGTAATTTTATAGATTCATAGATTATAGGACTGGAAGGGACCTCGAGAGGTCATCGAGTCCAGTCCCCTGCCCGCATGGCAGGACCAAATACTGTCTAGACCATCCCTGATAGACATTTATCTAACCTACTCTTAAATATCTCCAGAGACGGAGATTCCACAACCTCCCTAGGCAATTTGTTCCAGTGTTTAACCACCCTGACAGTTAGGAACTTTTTCCTAATGTCCAACCTAGACCTCCCCCGCTGCAGTTTAAACCCATTGTTTCTGGTTCTATCCTTAGAGGCTAAGGTGAACAAGTTCTCTCCCTCCTCCTTATGACACCCTTTTAGATACCTGTAAACTGCTATCATGTCCCCTCTCAGTCTTCTCTTTTCCAAACTAAACAAACCCAATTCTTTCAGTCTTCCTTCATAGGTCATGTTCTCAAGACCTTTAATCATTCTTGTTGCTCTTCTTTGGACCCTTCATTGAATGAAGCGTGTCTTCCGTTATTCCAGCAGCAATCATTCTCAGATTATCTACCCAACAAGACTTGCTTCAATACTAATGCTGGGTTTCCCCAGCCCTGAATCAGCAAAGCACTTAAGCACATGCTTAAGTCCCACTGATGTGGAAGACTGTTTTGTGTTCTGTGGTTTCAAGTTGGGGTCCTGCAATATTCACCTAATGATGCCACTCCTTGAGTCCACTGTGGGAACTGAATCCAGGACATCTAGACCAAAAAATCCTAAGCCTCTGCCACTTACACAGAACCTCCAGGCTTGTGAATTGAATGGTAATAGCAGACTCATAAACCTCCACACGTGGGCTAGGCAGTCAAGAGGGACAAAGCCGCACTGTTAGCATGGGTTACATTCACATTAGGTCTCATTTTTCTGGCTCGCGGATCTATTGCTAAAGCAAATAAAAGTGGTAGCAACAGACATTACCTGTGCATGGAGTATTTCTTTAGTGAGGAGGCCATTAGAACACTAGCTCCTGGGGCAAAGTGTGAGACATTCGTTTGTTTTCTACAATTGGGGACAAAATTTATAGTGCGAATAACCCGGCCCTCTCTGCAACAAACAATAACGCAGCAAGCTTCTGTTTCCTTGATTGGACCAAGCAGATGCAGTTCAGAGGCAAATTTCAAGAACTCAGCATGCAGTAACTCCCATTGTTCTCTATGGGGATTCTCCATCGTTATCAATGGGATCTGTAGGGTGCAAGAGCTCTTCAAAATAGCTGGCCCTTAATTGCACATCATGAACTATCAGAGTACTGCCCAGTAATGATGCCTGTCTGATCTCTGTGTATCGGTTGTTTGAGTCCAGTCTCTGTTGTCACTGATAGTTTAACATAAATGTTAATGTCTCCATTTAAAGGAGCCATCCGTTGGAAGGATCCCCAAGCATCTAAGGGTTTGCTCACCCTGTGTATCAGGGTGATGGTTGCTTGCTGCATCTCCCTGGGAGAATGCCTTTCCCTCGCGCTCCAGGAAGACTCTGCTCTTGCCTAAAAGTTGTAAAGCATTTGGTGGTGGAGCCCTGCGCTCTTCCCAAGCTCGGGGCAGAGATTTTCAAATTAAAATGTATGAGAACTGGGCATCCAGATCTCCCAGGCAGCTTTGTAAATATCACCCTTAAAGTTATATTACTTCTGGATTTGGCACCGATGCAACTGCGACTGGAACGCTGCCCTGGTGTCCGTAATTCAAGGATTGCAGACAGTTCAGAGAAGAGCCAGGAGAATGATTAAAGGATTTGAAACCAGGAGATTGGTTCATTTAGCCTACGAAAAAAGGTTAAGGAGTGATTTGATCACAGCCTAGAAGTACCTAAATTGGCAAGAGCAATTTGATAATAAAGGGCTCTTCAATCTAGCAGACAAAGGTCTAACAAGAGCCAATGGCTGGAAGTTGAAGTTAGAAATACGGTGCATGTTTTTAACCATTGGAACAACTTGCCAAGGGCCGTAGTGGATTCTCCATCACTTGGAATTTTTAAATCAAGATTGGATGTTTTTCTAAAAGATCTGCTCTAGTTCAAACGGGAATTAACTCAGGAAAGTCCTAGGGTATGTGTTATGCAGGAGGTCAGAGCAGATGATTGCAACAGGCACTTTTGGCTTTGTCATGTATGAATTATGAAAATTTGCTTTATTTCTTGGTGTGCAGTCAGAGAGCCATTATCAAACAGCATGTATGTCAGGGGAGAGGGAGCAGAGGAATATAGGGACATAGAAGTAGAAGAGAAGAGGGGATGAGGAGAATCTAACATGAGCCATGTCTGTGGTCCCTCCCCTACAAGGATACATTGAGTCCGCACCCTTGTGATTATTGCACCTAAAAAAGTCCACAGCGGGACACGCACTGCCAGCACCCCAAAGGCACATAAAGATGCTGATCTGTCTCCCTTTTCTGTTGTGTGACTTTCTGCCCCACTTCTTTCCCCCTAGCCTGTCTTTCCACTCTCTTGGCCTTTAATCAGATTCTGAAATCCACAGAACTGCATCAGCACAGTGAGCTGAGATGGCCACAGTCCTGCCCTGTCTAAGGAGGAAAGATCCAACCAGATGAGTCACATCCCTGAACAGAACATGAGCTTGGGTCCAAGCACTATATGTCCTGGTCAGCCTGTGTGCGAAAGCATCCATTTGTGACTGACCAGCTGTCCAGTGTTCCAAGAACGTCAACAAAAACTGGACTTCCTCTGCCTTTTCTATCCTCTCTCGCCTCCACCTTGGCTCTGTCTGTTTGTTAGACACAGGAGAAGTGAATACCCCTCAGACATCAGGACCGACAGTAAAATTAACCCTTTCCTTTTCATCAAAGAAAGGCTGTTAATGAAATTAAGAAACTCTGATATTTTGTCTCCAAAAGGAGAGAAACTTTGATAGGTTTTACTTAAGTTTGTTTGGAAGAATCGCTCAATTCTGCTTTCAGCATAAATGTGTCTTTTAATTTCTTGTTCTTCCTTGTGTTGAATCAATACACTTTCCACTTGAAAATGAATGCTTTGGGGTATTTACCAAAAATACAACCGAACCAACCCTCGCTAAGATAAAACCCCAAGCCTCAGGAGGGATGGTTTAGTGTTAGACAGTGGCAGAGTTTAGAAACACTTTCAACTCATTTAGCCCTTAGATCAACACTACAGAACATACCATCCCTAGTCTCCCCCCTTTAATAATTTGCACTCCCCCCACCTCCCACCTTCAGAGCTACAAGGGCCTGATTCAGGAATCCCCAGCCCAGGGAAACCTCCCAGCCTTATGGATTGGGCCCAAGGGCAGGCTGGGTGAGCGACAGAGGCAGGAGGGGAAGTAGCCTTATTCTCCAGTAATTCCGCACTGCTATGCTGGCCTGGTCCATTGCAACAGGGGTGCAAGCCTCCGCCGCTCTGGCCTCATGCCCTGCTGGGATGAGAGCTGGCGCTGTTGGCTGGTGCTCTTTCTGTCCAAGACCCGGGGACAGGGAAATGACATAATTCAAACGTGCAGCAACAAGACCCCTAGCCCCCTTCCCTGCAGGCCTTTGTTAGGCCTCACTCTGGCAAACACCCCGACACAAGCTCCCCTTTCTGCACGTACATAGCCCCGATGGCTTAAACAGGGCTACTCATGTCAAGGATGGAGCCCTTAAATAAGCCCTTTCTCAGTAGAGCGGGCCAGTGATCTCCCTCCACGTATCCCTTTACAACCTTTAATAAACACAGAAAGAGGAAAAGAGGCCCCCTCCACTCTCAGTAACAGAGCTTTGATGGGTCCCCAGCCATCCCCTCCTTGTGGGGGAGGGAGGAGATGGAATGGGTCCTGCTGGCAGACCGCAGAGCCCTCGCCCCTCCACTGAGCTGGTTGCAAAGCACTCAGAGCCTGGAGTGAGAGATGGTCCAAAAGGGAAAGGTTCTAGAGGGCCAGAGCTGCGGGACCATGAGATTCCATTAGCTCAGGGCTGGGCAAACTACGTCCTGCGGGCCGGATCCGGCCCATCGGGGCTTTGGATCAGGCCCGTGGGATTGACACTCCCGTGGCGCAGCGGGGCTAAGGCCTACCCTGGCCCTGCACCGCTCCCAGAAGTGGCCAGCACCCCATCCCTGTGGCCCCTGGCAGGGGCGGGGGCAGAGAGCTCCACATGCTGCCCTCACCTGCAGGCACCGCCCCCCACAGCTCCCATTGGTCGGGAACGGGAACCATGGCCAATGGGAGCTTCAGAGGTGGTACCCACAGGCGAGGGCAGCGCGCGGAGCCCTCTGCCCTCCCGTCCCCCAGGGGTCGCAGGGATGTGGTGCGGACACTTCTGGGAGCGGCGCGGGGCCAGGGCAGGCAGGGAGCCTGCCTTAGCCCCACAGCGCCACGGGGGTGGCAATCCCGCCGGCCGGATCCAAAGCCCTGATGGGCCAGATCCAGCCCGCGGGCCGTAGTTTGCCCACCCCTGCTCCCGACAAATTCTTTTTCTACCCCCAAAGCCCAAAATAGCAGCAGAGTGAGTTTCGATGCCAGACTTTCTGGCTGGCCCTAAGGCAGCAGATGCTTCCTTGGGCCACCCCAGATTAATAGGCTTACCTACCCCAGAGCAATTAGACACAATTAACAGAGTGGCTCCATCCTAATGTGGTTCTCCTTCCCCATCCCCAGGCTGGCTCAGCTCCCTGAATGCTGGGGGTCACCCGCCCACCCCCAAAAGCAAAGCACCAGAGTAGGAACTGCCTTGCTTCCATTGAGCTGCATTTGTTGCACAGGTAGCCATGTGCGTTTCCTTCATTCCCTGGGCTTGGAGAGCACGTAGGCGGATTCCCGTGGATGGAAAGGCATGGCCAAGACCAGCTCATCTCCCTAATAAAGAGTCAATGAATGTATGTTCTGGGGAAGCAACCCAGCACGTCGGGATTGTGTCCTGTCTCCTTCATTCTCCTGCAGCGATGGAGGTGACAGGAACCAGCTCCTCTGTGCCTGGGAATTATTTCTGATCCCGGTAGAGGGAAATGTCACTTTGGGAGCTAAGAAGCTAACCTGCCCTGCTGAGCGTCTAGCAAGGACACCCGGCTGCAGGTCCTGCTCTAACGCAGCCCATTCCTCGCAGATACATTGGGAGGCCCTACTTGTTTAACAGGAGCAACAACAAAAAATAGAACAGAGCAAAATGTCCCCCTGCTGGGCTGGAACCTCCTTGCCCTGGCCCCAAGAGCCTAGGGCCAGCCTGGGGCACAGGAGGGTGCAGATGACTTCTTGGGTCCCGGGTTTACTTGCCATACAGAAGCCGGCTTGCGTCTCCCATTGAGCAGCGGGACGGGAGAAGGCAGGCATCTCACTGCCCTACCTCCCACTCTTCCCATGCAGTCTCACATGCACACGGACACCAGTCCCTGAGTGTGCGATGGTATTTCTAGAGCTTCCCCTGCCAGTGTGCCCAGGACACTGTCCGGTTAAAATGTCAACATGGACAACGCATGGGTGGGTAGGACGAGGCAGTGCTCCAGTGGAAGCTACTTCCACCCCTTAGTGACTGCAGCATACTCAGCAGCAGGGCCTAGGGAGGTGCTGGGTCTGATTCGCCATCACCCCGGGTCACAGAATCCACTCACTGCTAGTGGTGCCTCCTCCTGGCTATCCTGGGAATTCGCTCTGCCAGGCATTGCACCCTCTTCTGGTGGTGTCTTCCCTTGTCCTATCTCACCCTGCAGCCCCTCTCGCTCTAGGATCTGCAGTCTCCTCTTTGTGACTCGGCCCTCCAGCCGGGTCACCACACGCGGTCCCCTTCCAGGGGTAGCAAAGTCCCGCTGGACGAAATGGCAGTCTTCCCTTCACAGCTCTGACCAGACCACTCCTCCGGTGGCTGGCAGGGGAACCCGGGCCCACCCGCCCTCTACCCTGGGTTCCAGCCCAGGGACCCTACCTCTAGCAACAGTCGCCTGCTCACTCCCAGGCCATGTTGCTCTTCCTCTAGATTCCTTCCTACTTCGCAGCTCAACCTCCTGCCCCCTCCCCCTGGGTTTGCCAGTCCAGGTTCCCTGCTCTCAGGAGTGACCGCCTGCCCTCTCCCAGTAGCTGCTTCCCCACCTCCCCATCTGATGCCAGCTTCCTGCTTCAGAGGCCTGCCTGTTCCTGCCCAGCTGAACCTGCTTGCAATCAATCCCTTGCTCCCTGGCTCTTCCTCCAAGTGCAGACTGTCGAGTTAATAGTCCTGCCTGGCCACCTGAACCCCTTCCAGTCCTGGGCGGTAGACACCACATCGCCCCCGGCAACCATTTACACTCGTGCAAAGTGACTTTAACCCCCACCTCAGAGCAGGAGTATTTGACACCCTCGCTGCACTGGTGCCAATGTCTGCACCAGATGCAGGGCGACAGATAACTAGAGCCCCTGCATGGCAACACGAGGCTGCCCAGACTGCATGAACTGGCAAGCCAGAGGGCACCACAGCATCTGGCTCTGTCCAGCAGCCTCCGTAAACAATCCCTTTTACGCCCATTCCACGACACACTCTGCAGTGGTCACCAAACACGGGCCCGGCGCCTGCTGGCCTAACAGTGAGGGGTGGCAGAGCCCAGAGCACCAAAAGGAGGAGTGATGCCAGCTCACTGCTAGTGGGGCTGGCATCTGCCCCTCACAATCAGTATGTGTCCAGCAGGGCCAGTATCTGTTTCGCACCACCAGCATCTGCCCAGTGGGGCTGGCATCTGTCTATTGGGGTTGGCACCTGCCCCATACCATCAGTATGTGCTCAGTGAGGCCAGCGTCTGCCCCACACCATCAGCATCTGGCCAATGGGGCCAGTATCCATCCAGTGGGGCTAGCATCTGCTCCACACCGCCTGCATCTGCCCAGTGGGGCCGGCATCTGCCCATCGGCATCGGCGTCTGCCCATCGCCAGCGCCAGGCTGGCCAGTGCCTGGTGTCAGAGCTCTCTCTGCCCTGTGGCTCTCTTCGCCCCCATCGTGTCAGCGGGGCTCGGCGCTCCAGGAGACGGGCTGTGTGGCAGAGCGGGGTCAGGGTTCGCGGGGCTGATCCCCCCGGGCAGTTGGGGCTCTGGGTGGTACCGCGGCCCCCAGCCACAAACGCCCACGCCAGGCGCTGTGCTGGGGCCATGGCAGCTCCATGGGGAAGGAGTTCTGCTCTTCCCCACACCGCCCCCCTTCCTCCTGCCCCTGTTGCTATGGAGAGTGGCTGAGGCCTGCAGCTCCACTGACCTGCCAAGGCTGTTTCCCAGGAGCGGGAGGAGGCAGGGCCAGGCCAGCCCGGCTGGAGCTGCCATTGGCGGCGCCAGGCACGTGAGCCACATTGGAATGCTAATGAATTATGGCATTTTTCTCCCCTGCTCGGCTGTCTGACGGGGAGAGGCAGCAGGAGAGCAGGGCACCGCCAGGCGCCCACTGGTAGGCGACGAGGCGTGGGAGCCAGGGAGCAGCTGCAGGGCCCGGGCACGCTGGCTTCAGGCCCCTGGCCTAGGGGAGCCCAGCCAGAGCCCACTCCACACACAAGCACCTTCAGCTTAACCCTTCGGAGGCCAGACTGTCATGGCTGGTGGGAGCAGCACGCCGAGCTGCTTGGCACATGCCCTGCACACGCGCAGGCGGCAGGTATGTACCGCGGGGCCTTGGCCCCATCAGCGGGCTTCGCACCTCCCACTGGCTTTCCAAGAACAGCAGGCTGGGTCGGGTGTGTGGCTCCGGAGCGCGTGACCCGGGGTTGTCTGGGCCCAGCGTGTGGAAGGGAGCAGTGTCCGGTGGTTAGAGAAGGCGGCTGGGAGTCAGGACTCGTGGTTCTTGTCGCTGAGTCGCTGCCCTGCTCTGTGCCTCAGTTTCTCTGCTTGTTAAATGGGGGTGATCATTCTCGCCCAGCTTTGTAAGGCACCTTGAGATGCTTAAATGAAATGCACCAGATAAGTGTAAAGGATGGCTATTACTAGCTACTGTACACAGCCACCAAAGGGACCTGTGAGGCGTCTGTCACCTAATTAAGACAGGTCTGTAATTAAAGGCTGAACATAATTATAGTGGGGATGCTTGTGGCACCTTAAAGCAGTGACCTAGGACAGGGGCATGCCTCCCGGAGGGGCGTTCGCTCACACTCATTCCTCGGTCGTGTGTGCTAGCTGATCCCTGACGCCTGTCCCTGTCTGCAAAGGGTTAATGTTTAATCCTATCTCTTGGTGCCCTTTCTCTGCTGCCCTCCCTCCCCTATATGGCACACTGATTAGCTCGCGTCTGCAAGGACCATGCCACAGGGACAACCCCGGCTCCGTGGCGGTTGCCGGTGAAGGAAAGGGAGCCAGTGCGGCTGGCTGTGACTGTCTGATGGCTCCGCTGAGAGCCCTGGGGAACATTTCACTTTGATCCCCCAGCGCTGCTGGTACAGGCTCGGAGCCGATGGCAAAGGGAATTTTTGTGGCTCTGGGGTTGATAGTCGTTTGTTGAGTCTCCACGTGCTCTTGGTGGAGATAACCCAACCCTGGATTCTCCCATGCACTTGCCTTGGCCCAGCAGCTGCCCCAGGCACTCAGTTGGTAAAACCCTGGTGTGGATCCCCATGGCTTGAGGAGCACAGATCTGCCTTGCTGTACACAGGGGACAGGTCTGCCCGCGCTGCCCCTTGTGTGCCAAGAGCAGGCATCGGGCTGTGGTTACTGGGCATTCCCAGCAAAGTGCTGATAGATTACACAGCTCATTCCTTGAATGACCCTTCTCCACATGGCTCTTCGTTCCCCGGTCTGCCTACCACTAGCCCATTGGGTTCGCTTGATGGGTTTGCTTTATGGCAGCCTGTCCTGGCGGGATTGTTTGAGATGTGGTATGGCACAGACCCAGGGGCAATCAGCCGGTGTGTTCATAGCTGACCGTAGACATCTCAAGGGTTCTGCCCCTCCCCCTGCCTTAGGACACTGTGGATTTGTTACAGCTGTTTGCTGGATGAGCTTCTCTGTGGCTCACAGGTGACGGATTCCTTCCTTGGCCTGTAGCATTCTCCACCTGCCTTACCTGATAATTGCATCAGCAGGATGCTCCAGGCCAGCTCTAGGGCATAGCCTGGGTCAGGGCCCGTCTTTCTACGTGTGGATCTGCTTAGACTTAGAGCAAAACACAGGAGGAAAGAGAAAACCAAGTGCCTGGTTTCCTTACAATGCCCATTCTCTGCCACTGCTCACTCCAGGTATCTCCATTCACACAATCATAACTTGGGCAAGGAATCCCACTACTGAGCACAGGCCTGGGCATCCAGCGCTGTGGGATCTGTTCCCAGCCCTGCGATCCCTTCACCTCACTGGGTCCCAGCTTCGGCATCCATGATGTGAAGTTAGTGACGCTCACCCACATGGCAGCAGGGGCTGCGAGGCTGAATTAATTCATGTCTGGGCCCATAGAACACGGACTGCGCTGTTGCTGTTCCAGAACACGACTCTTAGCCATAATGCTGAGCAGCGACAAAGAGCGGGATGGGATGTGCCTGCAGCTTGCTGGACGGCTGGCAGTAGCAGCTAGAGCACCCCACTTTGAGGACCTATTTCCTGTTGTGCATGGCTTTACTTGCGTTCAAGAGAGTAGATCCCTGGGGCTCTCGTAATCTCCACTTGGTTCTTCACAGCTTGGAAACTCAGGCCAAAGCCTCACTGAAGTCCGTGGGAGCTTTGCCTGGGAAAGGATTGAGGGATCAAACTTGCACTCGTTGGGGTTGATGGCAAAACTCCTATGGACTTCGACATCAACAGAATCTGTTCTGGAACACAGGCTGGAGGATCAGGCCCTCGAGGTGGGAGGAGGCAGAGGCGCTGAATGAACCTGTGTTATGCTTGCGCCCGGAGACTGATGTTGACTGATGGTTCCAAGATCTAGCTTGGATAAACACGGTCTTTGGATTCTCTTTGGGCTGAACAGAGGCCAAGTCCAGCGCCTTTCTCCTGGCTTTTCCACTGAGACCCGAAAGCTGATTTCAAGGAGGTGATTTGCAAAATCCTTTCTGGTTAAAGCTCCGAGCACCAGCCAGCCAGCCTGGGATGTGATGGCAGGCAGGGCCCCAGTCTGCGAGCTAAGGCAGGGCAGGGCATTCCCAGCTGAGAGCTCACGTCCCTGCTGGCCAGGCAGTACCCAAGTTGGTTGACCTTCAGGCTCTGTGTAAGGCATGTCCACTCCAGAGTCTCACCTGCTTGGTTGGCAGGTTAAGAAGCTGGACTGTGTGAGTCAGCAGCTTTTTACAATGAAGAATCCTGAGGGTGGGATAAGGTGACCGGGCTGAGCGCACAGGCCTGCTTGGAACGGAGGATGGTGTGGAATACGGATGTTGGAGCAGGTAGCTCCATCCTCAGGAAAATGAATATCGCACCCTGGGATAGGCGACATGCTCCAGGGGAAAGCACAAGGCCAGAGCCATGGTTCGGCCTTATGGTGTGAGCTAGAGACACTGTGTGTCCGTCTGCAAGGTTGAAGCCGGTTTCTCCGTGGAGTCAGTGAGAGTGGCGAATGGGAGGGATGAGTGGCATGGCAAGCGAGTGAAGGCTTCCCTTGGCTGGCGGCTGTCACTCTTCTAGGGCTTTGTGGGGCTAAGTGTTTCACTTACACAACCTCAGCTGGTTGCTAGTGACTCTTCGGCACTGCAGCTGTGCCACCGTAGCACCGTAGGGTAGACGCCTCCTCCATCCAGAAGGGGGGTTTCACCAGTGTAGTTAATCCACCTCCCTGAGAGGCGGTCACTAGGTTGACGGAAGAATTCGTCCATTGGTCTAAATGCATCTACACCAGTGGTTAAGTCAACACATGGCTTTTGCCGTAGCCTGGAGTAATGTAGCTAGGTCAGTGTAATTTGTAGGTGTAGACTTGGCCTTATCATGCAGGGAGGAAGGATGGCCCAGTGGTTTGGGCAGCAGCATAGGACTTAGGAGAACCGGGTTCAAGACCTTGCTCTTCTATGGACTCCTTGTGTAAGCAGAGGTAAGCCATCTAGGCCCAGCTGATTTCAATAAGAGCTGGGTGCTGCCATAGCATCTGGGTACTTCAGTTCAGCAGCTGTAAAGTGGAGATAATGGCTCTGTGGAGCTGGGCTGGGGAAAGTGCTCAGATACTCCAGTGGTAGGTGCCCTGTAAGTACTATGGAGTGGCATAAGAGCTAACTTGTCTAGCTAATGCTTTTCATTCCTAGAGCTCCAAGTTCATCAATATCATTGGCCCCATTTTACAGATGGAGAAACTGAGAGAGAGAGGGAAGGAACATGCCCACGGCTGTACAACCCATCAGTGGTAGAACCGGTCCCTCAGCTAATCCCCTAGCTCTAGACCACGGTGAGGGGAGGATCTTCAGCAGCTAACGGCAACCCAGGAAGGGTTTCTCAGGTTGCTTTCCTAGAAGCTAAACGGTGCTAACGAAAAGTTTATGGTTTGAGTCTAAAAATGTAGGGCAGGAAAAGACCCGGAGGAAGGGGCTGCTGGGTCTGGGGCTGCTGGGGGGCCCTGGCAAAGGAAGGAAGCAGCGCCAAAAGGTTGCCACAAAATTCTTTTTCTCATGGTACATTTGAGTAGCATTCAAAAGGCAGACTGGGGGCCCGGGCCTGCGAGGTGCTCTGCACCCTTAGCTCCCATTGCCTTTGGAGGTGAAAGGACCCTCAGCACTGGGCCCATGCCGCAAAGACTGGAATGGGCCATGTGTGGCTGATCGTACTCTCCAGCTTCTTTAGATAGCCGAGTGTAAGTCTATGGCCTGGAATTACCCAGGCAGGATGTACCTGGAAGGAGTGAGAAGGCGTGGCACCATCCGTGTGTCTGATCTTTGCCATTGTTCCTTTAGGGCCCTGACAATTTCTGAAGCACTAATGAGACCTTACCTGTGATCTGAATCTTTTTCTGTTGCTTCTAAAGTTTCTTCTCTGAGAAGTGACAATGAAAGCGAGAGAACTTTATTGAGAAGGCTTTGCGAAATTCAAGAGCTGGAGTCTTGGAAAGCTGGCATTTGTGCCTGCTGATGAATACAAACCTGCAGCACGCAAGTAGTGATAATGCCTAGTTCTTATCTAGCACTTTTCAGACCTAGAGCTCAAAGCACCTTAGAGAGCAGGTCAGTATTATCTCCACTTTACAGGTGGGGAAATTGAGGCACGGAGCAGTGATGTGACTGACCCAAGGTCATCCAGCGGGCCAGTGGCAGAGCCAGGAATATAAACCAGGCCTCCTGAATCCCACCCCAGGGCCCACTGGTTTTCCCCAGGTCTCCAGTGTGGAAATTAGGATTGGGAATCTCTCTTCTTCCAGAAAAAAGATTCTGCAACTCAGAAGGAAAAAAACAATGATTGACATGAGTGAGTGTTCCTGCTCCGTGACTGAATGAATCAACTCAAACTCATGTGGAAAAGTTCTATAGCATGTTTAAAGCAATAGGTATATAGACATCTAATGCGATTGATAGAAATTGTTCTAGGAAACCTACAGAACTGAATAGAAAATGAGGTCCTGCATACAGCCATTCTATAGAATTCTAGAGCAGGACTAGAATTCTCTAGCATGGTCCAAAAAAAAGTGATCATTGTCTGTTAAAAATCTATGGGCCAAATCAGCTGAAGATCAGCTTTTTCTATTATTGTTTTGGGCCATGCTAGAGAATTTTATCTCTGCTCTAGAATTCTACATTATGGCTTAAATTCCTACAGACAGGACTCATTACCTAGCCCTAGAGATGATCCATCTGGACTGAAATGACTCTGTGCAGTTAACTAGTAAATTGGAGGTGGTATCTTGGACAGGTACATTCTACCCAGTACTTAGGTTCTGTCTGCCACATCAATTGGACACAGTATTCTTCACTTCCTGTCCTCGGCTTGGGTCGTGTTACTGCGTGCTGTTAAACGGCTGGTACTTTCCACTTCAGCAATGGGTGTGTACTGGGCCAGGTTCTCCATTGCATTGTCATGATGCCAGTGCAATGGGTGGGAAGCTCTGGAAGACCAGACAGTCAGATTTTGCACTGGGGTAAATGACTTGCCAAGATTCAGATTCACGGGTTATCAAACGCTCTGGGATCCTTCAGGGTGAAAGATGCTATAGAAATGTCAGCTCTTGTGACTGGTTATTCAGGGATTCCCGTTCTCTGGACCTACAACCTCTGTTTTAGACTGTGTTCCTGTCATCTAATAAACCTCTGTTTTACTGGTTGGCTAAGAGTCACATCTGACTGTGAAGTGGGGGTGCGTGCAGGACCCTCTGGTTTCCCCAGGACCCCGCCTGGGCAGACTCGCTGTGGGAAGCGCACGGAGGGGCATATGCTGAATGCTCCAAGGTCAGACCCAAAAAGGTGAAGCTGTGTGAGCTTCTTGCCCTGAAGACAGTCAGCTCCAAGGGAGAGGCGGCGCCCCAAAGTCCTGACTGGCTTTGTGGGGAGCAGTTCCAGAGCATCGCCCGGGGACTCCGTGACAAATGGATTACGTAGGGAGGTGGTGGAATCTCCTTCCTTAGAGGTTTTTAAGGTCAGGCTTGACAAAGCCCTGGCTGGGATGATTTAGTTGGGGATTGGTCCTGCTTTGAGCAGGGGGTTGGACTAGATGACCTCCTGAGGTCCCTTCCAACCCTGATATTCTATGATTCTATGGAGTTAAAAATTGACAGTGATGGAGAATCTGGTAAGTTGTTCCAATAACCACTGGATGAGAACCATTTACCATTTACCCTCCCAGTTAAAAATGTTTGCCTTGTTGCCAGTCTGAATTTGTCCAGCTTCAACCTCCAGCCATTGGCTTGTGTTGGACCTTCCTCTGCTAGACGGAAGAGCCTGTTCTGTTCCCTGTATAAATACTTGTAGACTGAGATCAAGTCACCCCTTCCCCTTCTCTTTACTAAGTGAAACAGCTGGAACTCCTAGACTCTGCTAATGGTGCCGTGTCAGCCCTTTGAGGTGGAGTCAGCTCTTTGTCCCTCCAGTCTGCAACTTTGGGGCCTTGTTAGATGATCAGGTTGCAGCAGAGGCCAGGATGGTGCTTTCCAGCGGGATCCAGCAACAAGACTGAGGCCTCTTCTCCAGAGTCAGACCTTGCTACCATTATCTGTGGCGCTTGAGACTAGACAGCTGATGGCTTGACACGGGGCTGCAGCCAAAATCCAGTCAGAGTAGAATGCATCCGGCCATCCCAGTGACATCCCAGGACCTCAGTGCACTGTGACCTGTATTGGCAGCCTGGGGGGTCTCTGGGTGGCTTAGGGTCTCAGGTCAAGAGTGAGCTGGTGGCCCCACTGCCATTTTGTCACCCGTGGAGGGGTTCCCTTGGGAGGGGGAGGGGGCTGCTGGCACGGCATCCCATGCATGAGAGCCACTTCCTCTGAACCCTGGGTGCCAACCCGCTGGAATCTTTGGCCCTTTGTGCCTGCTGCAGGGCTTCTCCTTCCCTGCTGAGAGCCGGGTGAGGCTGCAGTGTGAGGGAGGGGCGCAGCGGATTGGTGTGGCTTTGCCATAGGGATGTGGCTGAATCTGATCTCTGCAGGTGCGATGAGTGGCTGTGAAAGGTCTCCGAGCTGATGTTCTAGCTCTCAGAGCTGTTGGGCAGGGCCTTTTTTTTTTTTAACAAATCCAAAGGCTGGCCCAGTGGCTGGTGCACTAGCCTGAGCTGCTAGGAAGAGGTGAGCTCTGCCCCAGACTCCCTGTGTGCCCTTGGGCGACTCATTGCAGCTCCATGCCTCAGTTTCCCGTCTGTGCAATGGGGCTAATAGGCCTAGCTCGCAGGGGTGTTGGAGGATAACTGCATTAAGGATTGTGAGATGCTCTGACACAGCGGTGATGGTGGCCATGGGAGTACCTGAGAGAGGGGAAATGCAGGATTTCAGCACTGCTTCTGAGACCTGGGCAGTACCCCAGGGCAGCTAAGAAATCACTGGAGCCAAGATTTCTAAAAACGGGGGCCTAAAGTCAGGCTCCTGGATCCTTAATCAGGCACCTAAGTAAGTGGCCCCATGTTCCACAGTGCTGAGCATCCAGCGACTTCAGTGAGGTTACTGCAGATCCCCCAGTGCGTGGAGCTCAGACTCTGGCTTGCTCGAGAGGAACAGCTCCCTGCTTGAGACGTCTGCTCTCAGCCTTTGGGAACCGCGTCAGGAGGACACTGGGCATTGCAAAGGGAGTCTGCAAAGAGGACAGGATCTGGAGTCAGTCAAATGAGCTTAATTGAAGCCTGTGTCTCTGCTTAGTACACCGCGAACCACCTGTGCTGAGGGACGGGAGCTTTGTAGTGGGACATTCTTCCTGTCTGAGGAGAGCGGGAGGATTGCTCTCGCTGATGAGAAGCAAATATATGCGAGATGTCAGCACGTCGGGGAAATGCTAATACATACAGTCAATTCCTGCTTCTTCCTTTGTGTGGCTGGGGCTAAGAAACCAAAGCCCTGTGCTGCATGTACCACAAGCCCATCCATCTTCTCCTGCGTGACTCATTGCTCTCCGCCCTCCCTCTGCCCCTAAAACAGACCCATCGGGGGAACGACCCCATCCGACTCGCGTTGGGGAATGGGAAAACAGGAACCTCGCCCCCTTTGCCAAAATCCAGCCCCTCCCCCATCTCCTAGCATGTTGGCCCTCCCCCTCATGAGCATGGCCTATTGGAAAAGAAAAAGTGTGATGGAAAGAGAGTGAGTGCCCAGGGCACAGCCAGTGGCCCCCGGGCCTGGCCTGGGGGAGCCTGCCATGCTCTCCGTGGTGCCCAGACACCCCAAAGTCCTCTCCTGGGCTCTCCGTGGTACTCGGCTGGCCAGCAGCAGTCTCCAGGGTGCTGTCCATGGTACACGGGTCTGGTCAGTGGTGCCCTGCAGTGCTGTCCGTGGTACATGGATACAGGCTGTACCGTGGGCCTTAGTTACATGTCAGGCCATGACTCCTCGCTGTGAATGCAGCCCTCTCCGTGGCACTGTCCATGGGACATCAATACAGCCCCTAGTGCCTGCAGCACTGTCTGTGGTGCTGTCGCTGCACAGACACAAGCCACGAGGCTTTTTGTGGTCTATAAGTGAAGCCCGTGGGGGTCTCCTATGGTGAGATCCAGGCTGTGGTGTGCTGCTGTGTTCCACATGCTGCTCTCCAGGGGTGTGGGTGCAGCCCTTGGCGCTCTCAGGGGTATATACGTGTGCTCTCCATGGTACACGGGTGCAGTGCTGGTCTCTCTGGTGTCTCTCCTGAGCTCTCTGGCCTCACCTACCATCACTTCTGGAAATAAGGGGCTCTCAGTGTTTCCACTGGAAGGCCCCAACTTTGGGAGACATTAACACCTGCGGGGCTTTTCATTATTCCTCCATTAAGTGTCTGACGGGGAGAATGTCTGCGGTGGTGCAGCCGTGTCGGTCCCAGGATATTAGTGAGACAAGGTGGAGGAGGTCATATCTTTTATTGGACCTGCTACTGTTACTGAGAGCGACAACTTGGGGAGCTGCACAGAGCTCTGCTCTGGGGCGGGGTGAGACTGTACGTGGCTCCAAGGCCGAAATTCTTAGCAGCCTACAATTTGTGTCACTAGCCACAACGGTGCAGAACGGCCCAGGGCCCATGGGTACAGCTGTGTCCACGCATCAGGAGCAGTCAGTCTGGGGCTTCCTACCCTGTGTGTGCTGAGGCTCCAGGTCCCATTGTTTGTGCCGGGAACAGGAGCACGTGAATATGCTTAATCTGGGAACGGCACATTCTGGGCTGTGTATCAGTAAAACAGTTCCAAGGGCTGCTGCGTCCTTTGACCCTTCTAGATGTGAGCACCACCAGAGGCACATCACAGCAGAGATTTCCTCACGGGGACTAGCGTGCCCCAGACACTTTGATCTCCCTGCCCTTGTCTTTCCTTTTTCTTTTATCATTCTGTCCCCACCTTCTGTCTAGCTTCCCCAGTGGTGCCCACTCTGCAAGCCCCTCCCAAAGCCATAACAGGAAGAGTCACTCGTCTCCATGCCAGGACCGGTAGGAAGTTGCTTGATTAGATTTTGCCCTCCGTTCCTCTTACCCTGGGCCTAGATCCCCAAAGGTACCTAAGCACCTAACTCTCACTGACGTCAATGGGAGTTAGGAGCCTAAATATCTTTGGGGATCTGGGCCCTGCTGCCTTAGGCAGACCCATCAAATGAACTGCACATGCTGCAAGGAGTGGGCAGAGGCCTACGCTGGGAGCTAGGATCTGGGCCTAGGCCCCCTCACTGACACTGCTGTGGGTTTGGTGTAATCTCACCAGCGCTGCCCATGCTGGTGTCAGCCTGGTGCAATGAGGTGCTCAGGCAGGTCGCAGATGTGGCTGTTTGCTCAGCGCTGCCTTCCCCATTCGAGGAGGATGGAGAGGATCTTATATTTGATGGGCGGGTGCCTAAGGGCTTTCTGAACCATGCTGCTTGTACCAAGCTCTGTGCAGCCTGGGAATCAGCCAGCAGAGACAGGCAGCCCCTCTGGGGGGACTAGGGAACTGCGATGCTGCACAGCACTTCAGGGCAGGAAGCGAGGAAGAACCTCGACCCCAATGGCAGGGAGAGTGTTAGGTCAGAAGCGGGTTGTAATGATCCAGTGTGACGTTCCCCTGGTGTTATCTAGCCAATAACTCCAGTCCCAGACACAGCCCTAGGAACCTCCATCTTGCAGTGTCCAGTTATACCCGCTGTATATGAGTTCGTCAGTTTAACAAAGAAATTGATATGCACCAGGCGTGTTATCCCCAGGGGAGTCTCTGACACTCTTCAAACCAAATGCACTGCATCAGGTAGAATAAACAAATAGATTTATTAACTACAAAGTCAGATTTTAAGTGATTATAAATCAGAGCATAACAAGTTGGATTTGGTCAAATGAAATAAAAGCAAAACACATTCTAAGCTGATCTTAATGCTTTCAATGCCCTTACAAACTTAGATGCTTCTCACCACAGGCTGGCTGGTTGCCCTTCAGCCAGGCTCTCCCCTTTGATCAGTGCTTCAGTCGCTTGGTGGTGATGTCTATAGATGGAGGTGGAAGAGAGAGGAAGAGCATGGCAAACGTCTCTCCCTTTTATCATGTTCTTTCTTCCCTCTTGGCTTTGCCCTCCTCCCCTTCAGCGTCAGGTGAGCATTACCTCATCGCAATCCCAAACTGACCAAAGAAAGGTGTGGGGGGGGGTGACTCCCTCGAGAGTCCAAAGATCCTTTGTTGCTGCCTAGGCCAGTGTCCTTTGTTCCTGTGAGGCTGGGCTGGGTTTGTCCCATACATGCCCTGATGAGGTGTGAACCGCCCCTCTGCTCCTGGAGAGTTTTGCCTGGGCTTGCTTTAAGCCATGAGGACACATTTTCAGCCTCATAACTAAATACATGAAATGACAATTTATAACATCACTATAACAGCAATGCTCAGTGCATCATGAGCCTTCTGAAGAAACTGATATGACAAACTTCGCATTGGATTCCACACAATCATATTATAAAGATGAACTTGGGGGTGTAGAGTGTTCCCACGAGGTACAGAACGTCACACCCAGGTTTGAATTCTGCCAGGGCATTGGGACGGCATCTCTCCTCTTGCAAACAGTGCCCAGGAATCTTTGCCATCACCGTGTGTGTATTTAATAATGTCTCTGTCGCACACCCACCCTATCTCTCCCATCCGTGCACCCTGTGTGCAATGCTGCCTCTTGTAGGAGTCAATGCTCTGTTATTAGCAGCGCTCCCAAAGTTTGCTTCACACCCGCAGCTCCTGCGCTAGACTCCCCTCCAGCAGCCTGTGTCATGGAGTGTGGGGGAGTCAGGGCCCGGCACCCCTCTTCCTGGGATTCACCGTGACTCTCAGCCAGCCAGTAAAATGGAAGGTTTATTGGACAATAGGAACGCAGTCTACAGCAGAGCTTGTAGGTACAACCAGGACCCCTCAATCAAGTCCTTCTGAGGGGTTCAGGGAGCTTAGACCCCAGCTTGGGGTTCCCTGTGTTGCACCACCCAGCCCAAAACAGGAAACTAAAAATAAAACCCTCCAGCAGCCTTCTCTCCCCTCCCCTCTGCTCCTCCTCTCCTTTGTTCAGTCTCCCGGGCAGAAGGTGTCATTTCTCCCAACCCCCATCCTGGCTCAGGTTACAGCTCAGGTATCTCCCTGCAAGGGCAGTCCCCAATCCCCAATGTAACTCCCCTGCTCCATCACATCTCTCCCCAAACTGAGCGGCATCACTCTGACCAGTGACCCGGGGAAGTTCAGGGCCTCCTCTCCGGGACAACGTATCCGCTATCAGGTTGGCACTTCCCTTCACATGGACCACGTCCATGTCATAATCCTGCAGGAGCAGGCTCCACCTCAGGAGCTTGGTGTTGGCTCCTTTCATCTGGTGCAGCCAGGTCAGGGGAGAGTGGTCGATGTGCACGGTGAAGTGTCGCCCAAAGAGATATGGCTCTAGTTTCTTGAGGGCCCACACCATGGCCAAGCATTCCTTCTCAATGGCCGCGTAGTTCTGCTCTCAGGGTAGCAACTTCTTGCTCAGGTACATGATCAGGTGTCTCTCCCTCTTTTCATCCTCCTGCTTTAACACTGCCCCTAGTCCCGTGTCTGAGGCCTTGGTGAACACCATAAAGGGCTTTTCAAAGTCTGGGTTTGCCAGAACTGGGCCACTGACCAGAGCCTCCTTCAACACCCGGAGAGCCTCCTGGCACTCCTCGGTCCAGACCACTTTGTCTGGCTTCCCCTTCTTGCACAGCTCAGTGATGGGGGCGGCTATGGAGCTAAAGTGGGGCACGAACCTTCGATAGTACCCCGCCATCCCAATAAAGGCTTGGACCTGCTTTTTGGTTTGGGGAGAGGGCAAGTCTCTGATCACCTCCACGTTGGCTGGTTCCGGCTTTAGGCAGCCGCTTCCCACCCGGTGGCCTAGGTAGGATACCTCAGCCATCCCCACTTTGCACTTCTCAGGTTTTACGGTCAGCCCAGCCTCCTGGAGTCGGTCCAGCACTTGTCTAACCTGGGACACATGGTCCTCCCAGGTCTGGCTAAAGACACAGATGTCGTCAATATATGTCACAGCAAAACTCTTCATCCCGCTCAGTAGCTGATCCACCAGGCGCTGGAAGGTGGCCGGTGCTCCCTTGAGGCCGAAGGGCAGGGTCAGGAACTCATAGAGCCCCAGAGGGGTGACAAAGGCCGATTTCAGCCTGGCATCTGCATCCAGCGGCACTTGCCAGTAGCCCTTTGTAAGATCCATGGTGGTAAGGTACCGAGCACCTCCCAGCTTGTCTAGGAGCTCGTCCGGCCTGGGCATGGGGTAGGCATCGGCTACAGTGATGGCATTGAGCTTCCGATAGTCCACACAGAACCGGATCGACCCGTCCTTTTTGGGGACCAGCACCACCGGCGAGGCCCAAGGGCTGGAAGATGGCTGGATCACCCCCAAAGCCAGCATGTCCCCGACCTCTCTTTCCAGGTCCTGAGCAGTTTTGCCTGTGGCTCGGAAGGGGGAGCATTTTATAGGCGGGTGCGATCCTGTCTGCACCCGGTGGACAGTCAGATTAGTGCGTCCAGGCTGGTTGGAAAACAGCTGTCGGTACAGATGCAGCACCCCTCTGATCTCAGCTTGCTGGGCCGGGCTCAGATGATCAGAGAGGGGAATTGCTTCCAGGGGGGAGCCAGCTCTTGTCTCAGGGAATAGGTCTACTAAAGGGTCATCTGCCTGCTCCTCCTAATGTCCACACATGGCCAATACCACATTCCCCCTGTCATAATATGGCTTCATCATATTCACATGGTACACCCGGCGGTGGTGTGCGCGGTTTGACAGCTCCACCACATAGTTTACCTCGTTTAGTTGCTTGACAACCTTGAAGGGCCCTTCCCAGGCGGCCTGGAGTTTGTTTTTCCTCACGGGGATGAGGACCATCACCTGATCCCCAGTGGCAAAGGCACGGGCCCGCACTGTGTGGTCATACCAGACCTTCTGCTTCCTCTGGGCTCTGGCCAGATTCTCTCTGGCCAGGCCCATGAGCTCAGCAAGTCTTTCCCAGAAGGTCAGGACATACTCCACCACCGACTCTCCCTCGGGAGTTGCCTTCCCCTCCCATTCATCTCTCATCAGGTCTAGGGGCCCCCTTACCCTCCTGCTGTATAACAGTTCGAAAGGCGAAAACCCGGTAGACTCCTCGGGTACCTCCCTGTACACGAACAGCAGGTGAGGTAAGTACTTGTCCCAGACCTGCGGGTGCTGGTTCATAAATGTTTTTAGAATCATCTTTAGCGTCCCGTTGAACCTCTCCACCAGCCCGTTGGATTGAGGGTGATATACTAAGGCCCAGTTGTGCCGGACCCCACATTTCTCCCACAAGCACCGGAGTAGGGCCGACATGAAGTTGGACCCTTGGTCTGTTAAGACTTCCTTGGGGAACCCCACTCGGCTGAAAATGGTCAGCAGTGCATCTGCCCCAGTGTCTGCTTTGATGGACAATAAGGGCACTGCCTCGGGGAAGCGCGTGGCAAAATCTACCACCACCAGAATGTATTTCTTCCCCGACCGGGTTGTCTTACTAAGAGGTCGCACTATGTCCATAGCCACCTTCTGGAAAGGCTCCTCTATGATGGGCAAAGGCCTCAACGCCGCTTTCCCCTTGTCCCGGGCCTTCCCCACCCTCTGGCAGGGGTCACAGGATTGGCAGTACTGTTGAACCATAGTAAAGACCCCAGGCCAGTAAAAGTTCTGTAGCAGCCTCTGCCTGGTGCGCCAGATTCCCTGGTGCCCTGCAAGAGGGATGTCATGGGCCAGGTACAGTAGCTTGTGACAAAACTTCTGGGGTACCACCAGCTGCCTCCAGATCTCCCATGACTCCACTTCCCCTGGGGGAGCCCATTCTCAGTATAGGAACCCCTTCTCCCACAGGAATCTCTCCTGGCAACCTCTCCCCATGGTCTGTACCACACTGAGGTCAGCCAGGTCCCTTAGCTAGCGCAAGGAGGGATCTTTCTGTACTTCAGCCTGGAACTCAGCGGCTGGGACAGGGATGGGGACCTGCTCCCTTCCGCTGACTAGGTCCGAGGCCACTCTGAGTCGTGTCCCTGGGCACTCCCTCCCCACTGGGTTAGGGTCCTGTGCCTCGGGCAAGGCACCCTCCTCAAGGTCAGGGCACGGTGCCCCTCACCGGCTCTGACTACGGGTCATGACCAGGGCACCCTGGGGGTTGCTTGGCCAGTCCTCCAGGTCCCCCTCATCAACACCTCAGTGGGCAAATACGGGTGTATCCCCACATCCTTGGGGCCCTCCTTGGCCCCCCACTTCAGGTGTACCCTCGCCACGGGCACCTTGAATGGGGTTCCGCCCACCCCCGTCAGGATCAGGTAGGTGTTGGGCATCACCCGATCGGGGGCCACCACCTCGGGCCGGGCCAGCGTCACCTCTGCGCCCGTATCCCAGTATCCATTGACCTTCCTTCCATCCACCTACAGGGGAACAAGGTACTCTCTCCAAAGGGACAGCCCCGCGCCCACCCTGTAAACCCAAAACCCTGAGTCTGGAACATCCAGCCCCCCAGAGGAGCTGGCCTGGAGCTCTCCTCCCTCCTTAACAGGTGGTACACTGCCAGCCTCCCTGGCCTGGGAACGCTGTCCCTCGTCCGGCTGGGTCTTTACCCGGTCAACCCTCCGTGGGTTGGGTCTGCTCAGTCTGTCCCTGAGCCTGAGGCACTGGGCCCGTATGTGGCCTCTTTGGCCACAGTGATAGCAGCCCATGTCCCGTGGTTCCCCTCGAACGGGTCGGATGGACCTGACGCTGGATGTTCCCCTTTGGTAGGGGTTCTCCGTATTTCCCTGCTGGGAGGTCCTATGGTGACTCTCTCTCTGCGTTGTGGTGGGACTGTTCCTTTGGGACTCCTCCCTGTCATCCCCTGCCCGACTGTTCACAAACTCGTCGGCCAGCTGGCCTGCGTGCTGCGGGTTCTCTGGCTTTTGGTCCATCAACCATCGCCTCAGGTCGGATGGGCACTGCTCATACACATGCTCCAGAATGAATAGGTCAAGCAGGTCTTCTTTAGTTTGGGCCCCAGCTGTCCACTTGCGGGCATACCCCTGCGCCCGGTTGGCCAGTTGTAGGTAGGTGACCTCACGGGTTTTACGCTGACTCCGGAACCTTTTCCGGTACATCTCAGGAGTCAGCCCAAACTCACGGAGCAGGGCCTTTTTGAATAGTTCATAGTCCCCTCTCTCCGCCACTTTCAGTCGGCTGTACACCTCCATGGCTGTGGAGTCCAGTGAGGGAATGAGAAACTGGAGCCTCTCTTCAGGGTCAACCCGGTGCAGCTCGCAGATATTCTCAAAGGCCGTCAGGAAGGTATCCATGTCCTCCCCCTCCTTATGCTGGGCCAGAAAGCACTTATCAAAGCTCTTTGCAGTCTTGGGTCCCCCCTCGCTCACCGCAGCCAGGGCCCCACTGCTCCTCAGCCTTGCCAGTTCCAGCTCATGCTGACGCTGGTTCTCCTCATGCTGACGCTGTTTCTCCTTCTCTTCCTGCTGCTTTTCCCGTTCTTCCCACTCCTGCTTCAGTTCTTGCTTCCTTAACTCAAGCTCTTCCCGTCTCATCTCTCATTCATATTCCAGCCGCATCCGTTCCAGGGACGGGGAGCTCTGCCGGGATGATCCCCTGCTGGCTGCCGGGGTCAGGGTGCCCTCAGTATTTGCTGGGCTTCCCCCAACCCCTCCCCTAGGTATAGGTAGGCAGGGTCTCGGGATGTCCTCGACAGCAGTCTGACCCCTCCCAGCAATGTCAGGCCCCGGGGCTCCCGCTGCATCCGCCGGGCAGCTTCCCTCAGGGACAGGGCTCAGTTCATCCAAGCGATCCCTCTCCTCCAGCTGGGCAATTAGCTGTTCTTTGGTGGACCTCCCAATGCGCAGCCCCCTCTGCCTGCACAGCTCCACCAGGTCGCTCTTGAGGCGTTTAGCATACATCCTCCTGCTGGCCACTCGCCGGCCTGTGCTCTCCGCTTTAACCATGCCAGGGAGACCCCTAGTGTGCCAGTCCTTCTTCTGGTCACCCCCTCTCCACCAGGGTCGAGCTGCAGACTCCTCCACCCCTGGAACCGCTTGCTGTGATCCCCGGGGGGACCCTGTTACTGCAAAAGTCCTTCTCTCTGGTCACACACTCCCAGGGGTTAATCGCCCCCTGAAACCATCTCTCTCTGACTCTTCAGCCCACTTGGTCCCCATCAGTCCCCCTTCATTTTACTGCTCCCCAGTCACTCACAGCAGGAAGCACCGTCTACGGGGTGCAGTAGATCCCACCTCTGACACCAGTTGTCACGGAGTGTGGGGGAGTTGGGGCCTCGCACCACTCTTCCTGGGATTCACCGTGACTTTCAGCCAGCCAGTAAAACTGAAGGTTTATTGGACAATAGGAACGCAGTCTACAGCAGAGCTTGTAGGTACAACCATGACCCCTCACTCAAGTCCTTCTGGGGGGTTCAGGGAGCTTAGACCCCAGCTTGGGGTTCCCTGCGTTGCACCACCCAGCCCAAAACAGGAAACTAAAAATAAAACCCTCCAGCAGCCTTCTCTCCCCTCCCCTCTGCTCCTCCTCTCCTTTGTTCAGTCTCCCCAGCAGAAGGTGTCATTTCTCCCAACCCCCCTCCTGGCTCAGGTTACAGCTCAGGTATTTCCCTGCAAGGGCAGTCCCCAGTCCCCAATGTAACTCCCCTGCTCCATCACAGCCTGGCACTGCAGTTCCAGCCCCCAAGGGGGCATGTTGTTCCATGGTGAGTGATGGGGGCCATCAGCCCCAGGTCTCCATCCTGTTGAGGTCAGGCGCCGAATTAGGTGTGTGTTTTGGTGGTCCTGGTGCAAGTGGGATGGCATCTTGATGGCAGGGAGGGCATCACATGGTGACAGGACCTCTGCATGTGTCACCGCAGCACACACGAGGCAGGTCATCCTCCCAGTACCGGTATTTTAGAGGTGGAGGCAGCAGAGGGAAGTGACTTCCCCAGAGTCACACAGGGAGTCAGTGGCAGCATCAGATATAGACCCTGACGCTCAGTCCCCTGCTCTAATCACTAGGCCACAT
Organism: Chrysemys picta bellii; assembly: GCF_011386835.1. Lineage (NCBI taxonomy): Eukaryota > Metazoa > Chordata > Testudines > Emydidae > Chrysemys > Chrysemys picta. The sequence goes on from NC_088811.1 coordinate 20,954,134, forward strand.
TGCCACCCCTTCCTAATTCAAGATCTCATTAGCACGAGGAGGAGGGATTGGACCGGGCTGGTATCCGCTCTTAGCCCTACAGCCCCGCTGCAGTGACCTCGGGCCTGCTGCCCGCCCTGTGGTTACCAAGTGGGGCCTGTTCCCAGTCGGACAGCATTGCTGTCACCGCGCTGCACTTAGCATCACAGGGACGGCTGTTATTCTTGTCGGGTGATTTTCTGTGAATCAGACTGCAGCTCAGGGACAGGATTCCCTCCCCGCCTCCCGCCTCCCCGCACTGTCCCCTGGGGCCTGTGCAGGACCCCCCGCCCCCCACCCAGGAGGAAACATCGGCTGTTTAAATCTGCTATTAGGCCCCCATTTGCAGAGCACTGGCTCCCCAAGGCTTAATCTGCCCCGTCCCTGCAGAGCCATTGTAGGCCGCAAGCGGCTCAGGCAGATGAGGGAGGGAGGGAGCCTAGGAATCGCTGACATTCCTGCCTGTGTGTCACTTTCCCCTCCCCCAGCGCCGCTGGCCGAGCCCCTCCTTAGGCACAGCCTGTCTAGTGCTGGCCCAGGCCTGGCCTGTCCAGCCGCCCCGCAGTCTGACCTGCTCTCGTTCCCCTCGGCTCTCCCGGTGCCCCCAGATTGGTGCTGGGGATCGGCGACGGAGTGATGCAGGCAGGCCCGGGTCTCAGCTCGTCCACTCCGGGATTACTGCCCTGATAGAGAGGGGAATTACACCCACAGCCCCCTGGGGGGCCTGGTCACTATGCTCAGGGCTTGTTTGAGGGTGGGAGAGAATCAGTCCCTGGGGGCCTGATTCTTGCTTCTCTAGAGCCCTTCTGTGCGGCGCTGACAGGGGCCTGGGAGTGCTTGTGACTCTGTGACTGCCACTCAGTTTCCCCTTGGCCTGCCGGAACAGGATAAATGAGGATTCAGGCCACTGGTCTGACTTCTCATTCTGTGTATCCCAAACGCACCTGCTGACCCCTGCTGAGATCGGGGCCCCACTGAGCTGGGTGCCACCCACGCCCCTAGCGAGAGACAGTCCCTGTGCCAAAGATCCCCCCCCAATAGATCAGCCAGACCAGCGGTGGGGGAAACAGGCAGAGAGGAGCAGACCTGGCCCATGGTCACCAGGGAGCCGGTGGCAGAGACAGGACTAGAGCCAGAGGGAAGATCTTTAGCCTTGCTTTGGTCCCTGCGTGCTATGCCAGCGGGCCGGAACAAGGCAAAGGGGCCGTTACAGCCGGGTCTGGCTGGGGAGGGCTCTTCCAGTGCAGGACCTGTGGCACACAGCTGTCAGGCTGCCCCCTGTGGCCCATCCCAGGCTGTGGTGGAGGGCCTGTGGGGTGGGACTGGGGCAGGAGGGATGCCCCAGAGATGGGGCCATGGCACACAGCACTGTGGGAACACCCAGGAACCCACTGGCAGCCCCAGGGCAGCTGCTGTAACTTTGACAGGCCCCAGGGCTGTCTGAGTGACACTGGCAGCTCGGCCAGCCCCTAGCACAGCCCAGGACTGGGAGGACACAGGGGCAGTTCAAAGATGCCTTACATCCCTCACCTTGGAGGGCATCGGCAGCCCAGGTCCCCCCAGTCGGCGTCCTGTGTCCTGCCCACTAGGCCACGCTGCCAGGGACAGCCAGCACCTGGTGAGGGCAGGCCCCCAAAAGAGAAAGCAATGGAAATGTCCACGCTGAGCAAGTGGGAGTGGGACTCGGAGGGTGAAGGTCCTGGAGTGCTACACCGAGATCTGAAGGGACAAACGGGGAATGGCTGGTTCTGGGGTGGGGGGTGGTTCATCGCAGCAAAGCACTTCCATCTGGGGGTGTGGGAAGTGGTCCTGACACGGGGACTCGTCCGGCGGATGTGCCTGGGCGCTCTCTCTGCTTCCCAGGTGATCCCAGAGCGTGACAGCTTTCTGCGGGTTCCTGGGCCCCGTGCTGAGCCCCACCCGGCCTGATCCCCGTGAGACACACGTTCGCGTGGAGGGCGTGCAGGCCCAGATCAGGTGTGTAGCTCTCTAGGGCTGGGAGTGAGCGACACACAAACCAACCTCAACCTTCTCTCAGCCCCTGAACAACCAGGGCTCACAAGTCCTGTCCCCCAGCACTGCCCTCACCTCTGGCTGCTGCCCCTCTTGGGGCAGGGGGAGATTGACCCAGTCAGTTGCTCCCCACTTCTGCCTGTGCACACAGTGGCTGTAGCAGTGTAATCCGGGGGCTCCCAGGCCTCCCCCAATGGGATCTGCAGCCAGGACAGGGGGAGCCGCTGTCTGACCACACACAGCCCGGGGGGAGAGGGGGGAGATGTGACTAAGCCACTAAGCTCAGGGGTGCTCAGATCCACGGGGTTGGTTTGCTGCAGCTGAGAAAAGGGGCCCAGCAGGAGCTTTGGCTCTGGAACGGCCTCCCTGATCAGGGCCATCCTGCTCCACAGAGACCTGCTGCCCCCCCCCCCCCCCCAGGGACCTATGGGCCCAGTGTAGCCTCTGTGAACAGCCGGTAAGATCTGTGCTCAGGGGAGACCCAGCACTGCACGGGGGGATTGCACATCGGACAGAGGGGCACTGGCAGAGCTGGGGGGAGGGGACCCCAGGGCGGGGTAGCAGGGGGCTGTGGGCCAGGACTGAGGGACAGTGGCAGAGCTGGGGGGAGGGGACCCCAGGGCGGGGTAGCAGGGGGCTGTGGGCCAGGATTGAGGGACAGTGGCAGAGCTGGGGGGAGGGGACCCCAGGGTGGGGGTAGCAGGGGGCTGTGAGTCAGGGCTGAGTTCATCAGCAGAGCTGTGGATGACATCAGCCTGCCTTGTACCTGGCACTCTCCCGTTTTCTCAGTGGTGATGGAGGAGGGGAGACATAAACCCCACCTTGGTTAATCAGGGGTTAACAGGCACTTAGCCCAGCTAGGCCCCTGGGCGGCACCTGGAGGGGTGCTGGACAGTTGGTGATCGAAGCCCGCTGGGGGGAGATGGGCCTCCCAGAAGGCAGGAGCACAGGGAAGTGGGGGACAATGACTGGGGGAGGGAGCTGAGAGCAGCCCAGGAGGCCTGGAGCCAGAACTACAGGGTCCTGAGAAGGTCTGGGACATGGGGCCAGTGGAGCCTGGGGCGAGGCGCACTGTCCTGAGCAGAGGCAAAGCCGAAGGGTGTCTGGACTGAAGCTGTGGGAGGACAGAGAGGCGCTGCAGGGGAGGGGAGATTCCAGGGAGACGCCTGGCAGGCTGTGCCAGGAAGAGCTTTGCAGGCACTAGGCTGGGCCCCAGCCCGAAGCCCTGGGAACGCGGGTGGGGCTGGGACAGGAAGCCAGGGGAGCTGAGGGTGGCAGGGGAGACTGCCCAGGACAGGGCAAACCCTAGGTACGAAGCTCCAGGAGATGGCGACTTGGCCTGCAGCGGGCCCGAGAAGAGGCTCAATCTGGAGCTGAGCATGAGGAAGGACCAAGCCGGCGGGAGCCAAGCAGTTCTCGCTGTGGCAAGCCTACGGCGGGTTTGGTCACACACTGGGAGCTGAGTGAATCATAGAATATCAGGGTTGGAAGGACCTCAGGAGGTCATCTAGTCCAACCCCCTGCTCAAAGCAGGACCAATCCCCAACTAAATCATCCCCGCCAGGCAGGGCCGGCTCCAGGGTTTTGGCCACCTCAAGAAGCCAAAAAAAAAAAAAAAAAAAAGCCGCGATCGCGATCTGCGGTGGCAATTCAGCGGCAGGTCCTCTCCGGAGCGGCCGCCCCAAGCACCTGCTTGCCAGGCTGGTGCCTGGAGCCGGCCCTGCAACCAGGGCTTTGTCAAGCCTGACCTTAAAAACCTCTAAGGAAGGAGATTCCACCACCTCCCTAGGTAATCCATTCCAGTGCTTCATCACCCTCCTAGTGAAAAAGGTTTTCCTAATATCCAACCTAAACCTCCCCCACTGCAACTTGAGACCATTACTCCTTGTTCTGTCATCTGGTATCACTAAGAACAGTCTAGATCCATCCTCTTTGGAACCCCCTTTCAGGTAGCTGAAAGCAGCTATCAACACCCCACCCCCCCCCGCATTCTTCTCTTCTGCAGACTAAACAATCCCAGTTCCCTCAGCCTCTTCTCATAAGTCATGTGCTCCAGACCCCTAATCATTTTTGTTGCCCTCCGCTGGACTCTTTCCCAAAACTGGACACAGTACTCCAGATGAAGCCTCACCAATGTCGAATAGAGGGGAATGATCACATCCCTTGATCCGCTGGCAGTGCCCCTACTTATACAGCCCAAAATGCCACTAGCCTTCTTGGCAACAAGAGCACACTGTTGACTCACATCCAGCTTCTGGAGGGTGGAGTGAGCTGAGATCCCTAATGAGGCGCTGTGGGTCTCAGTGACCCCCAGGAACAGGGGCAGGAGAGACTGAACTTTGGGCTTTGCTTTGTGTGGACCTGGGACTGGAGCACCTGGAAGGGCTGGGAGCGAGAGGTGGGCTGGCCGGAGGGCCGAGTTGCTGGAAGGGGCGCACCACCATAGGACTGTGGGCAGGGGGCCCTGGGAGAGCAGAACTGCTATGCCACGTCCAGCCACGAGAGGGCATGCGTGGGTGAGTCTTCCCTCCCACACAGCACGATGCACACACTGGGTGTGCTTCCCCCCGCCTCATACTGTGTCAGCACGGCCTCCGGGCCAAATTCTCCTCCACACCAGCTGTGCACCAGTCTGATTCATGGATGCTCCTGACTTGCCGGGCTGGGAGTGAGAGGGGAACCAGGCGTTGGCACTGTGATCCGCCCACCCTGCTCTCACTCTGCCCGGGTGGGTGGGGAGGGCTGAAAGGTTGGGAGCTTTTCTTAAAAATAGCAGTGTATTGAGTCTGGTGCCCCCGGACTCCTTGGGTATGTCTGAGATGTCTGTTGGGAGCACTCACTCCCATACCGAAGGGGCGGGGTGTTGAGATGGGATTGGTCACAGCTGCCTAAGGGATTTGGACACTCAATGAATGGGAAATGAACATCCACATCTCTTTGGAGGCTTTGGAAAATCCCAGCCTGTATCTTTAGCCAAGGTGCCTTTTCTCCCAAGTGTCCCTTAGGCACTGGAGTTAAATAAGCACTAACGCAAAGAACAAAATCCCAGGGTTAAAAAGTCCGACTGAAATGCCTCTTCTCAGTCACTGCAGCTCTCAGCCTCCCGTTATGTCATCAGTCCCCCAGCTGTCTGTAGAGTCTGCCGGGGCAGGAGACCTGGTTTCTAATGGGGGGAAACAAGCGGAAAGGAAAATAAAACCTTCAAGCCTTTGTCACCCATCATAAAAGAGCAAACAAAGACCCAACCCCCTTTTCCTCCCCTTTGAGAGAAAGTCACCCCAGAGGAAAGGCGAGGCCCTGGGGACTGGGGGTTGAGAGCACTCGGGTTACAGCAGCCCTGCTTTGGCTGCTCCGGCAGGTTAGGAGAAGACATGAAAGTGGTGTAATCCGGGGGAGGGGGCAGCAGGGTGGGATTCTGAGCCAGACGTCACGGAGCTGAGCGGAGCCCTTGCCTGTGTCTGGATAACTGTGCCGTCCGCTGAGCTGGGAGCTGCTCTGTTCCCCTGGCGTGTGCCCTGGGACTCCAGTGTGAGCACTGGTTAGCCCAGCCATGAGTGCCAGGGCATGAGTGGCTCCTCCCGCTGAAACGCTAGTGCACTGCAGTGGGCCCATCCCAGCGTTAGGGCGTGCACAGACACTCAGACCTGAGAAAGAATTCACTGAGTCAGGGACAAAACAGCAGTGAGCTGGATTCGGAGCCCAGGAAGGTGGAGTTGGCAATGGGGTGTTGCAGTGGCTTTCGGGTGAATTTTGGGGGAGAGGGAGTGGCTGGGTTATTCCCAGAAAGCCCCACACTCGATGTCAGCAATCCTGCCACACCCTCCATCTCAGAGTACTTCACAGACCTCAGTTTGGCTGGTTGCTACTCCACATCTGCTCGATCTTAAGCCCCCTGGGAGTCAATGGGAGTTACAAGTGCTCAGCACCTTTGGGAAACAGGACAGCAAAGACTGATGCCTATGCTACTGCTTCCCGCAGTGGGGCTTTAGCTCACGCCATAAGGCATGCCCTGAGCACTGGAGGTCCTGGGGTCAGACTCTGCCAGCCCCAAGCTGAGCTGCTCACAAAAGCCCTCGCTTGAGCAAATCAGGCCACTAACATCCAGCGAGGGGGATACGCACACGCTGTGCTGGCCAGAGGCCGGGATGAGGCAGCTTGGCCCCAAGAGGCCAGGAAATAAATCCCAGAAATAGCCTTGACTCCCAGATCTCACTAGTCCCGTGTCCCGGGGCTCTGTGCTGGCTGGCTGCTTTCTGGCATTGCTGAGGGCTGTTTCCCATCCCCGTGCCAGAGCAATGGTCCTTCCCTGCACATGACACAGTTGCCGGGGCTGGCTGGATTAGCCGGCTGTAAATCAGTCCCATGGGTGATAGTGTAATTACAGAGCCTCTCGCTAGTTTACGATCTCATCAGAGGCCCTGGATTGATTCACAACCTGGCAATCCATCCCCCAGCCTCCATATAAATGGAACCAAAGTGTCACCCTAAGCAAGGGCAGCCAGCTAAACGCAATCCCATAATATTACCCTGTGCCCCTCGAAGGCAGCCGGCAGCTAGAATTCAATCGTGTTGACGTGCAGGGGTGAATCTAGCACGGGCATTGCCAATGGATCCTTCTAGATGATGAATATGGACAGCGAGTGATTCTGCTATGCTCGCCACAGGGGGGTGACGGATTTAACAAGGAATACGGGACCCCTGCTCTGCTCTGCTCCACCCCAGCTGGTTGTGTGACTGGGCCAGCTGCTGCCCCCTTCCCCCCGGGCTCAGTTTCCCCATGAGACAATTCTCAGCACAGATCACTGATTTCACAGGGCTGCTGCTGCTCCATCCTGGGGAGAAGGGCAGAGGGCTGTGGCACTTACACACGGGGATCCCCTCCATCACTTGCACCCCTAGGGAACATGGAGTCAAGCTGCTGCAGCTTTGCTTTCGGTGTCCGGCAGCACACGCCCAGACTCTCTGCTGGCCACAGCACCGTCGCCATGTGTTCTGGGCACCTCCCAGAGGAGCTGCAGTGCATCCCCTTTGACCTGTCCTAGATTCCAGGGCCAGCAGGCACCATGTGATCCTGTAGCCTGACTCCTGGGTAGCTGCCCACAGTGATCCCTGGAGCAGAGTTTTGAGAGAAACGCCCAATCTTGAGTTAACCATTGCCAGTGATGGCGAACCCACCATGACCCTGGTCATTGTTCCAATGGTTAATTCCCCTCCCTGTTAACAATTTACACCTTCTTTCCAATCTGACTTTGTCCAGCCTCAGCTTCCAGCCCTTGGGTTGGGTTATCCTGCTTTCTGCTGGATCCAAAAGCCCGTCATTAAATATTTGTTCCCTAGGTAGGTACTTATAGACCATAATCAAGTCACCCCTTAACCTTCTCTTTGTTAAGCTAAATAGACTGAGCTCTTTGAGACTATCACTATCAGGCAGGTTTTCTAATCCTTTAACCTTTCTTGTGGCTCTTCTCCAAACCCCTTTCATAGAATCATAGAAGATTAGGTTTGGAAGAGACCTCAGGAGGTCATCTAGTCCAATCCCCTGTTCAAAGCAGGACCAACACCAACTAAATCATCCCAGCCAGCCACCACCTCCCTAGGGAACCCATTCCAGTGCTTCACCACCCTCCTAGTGAAAAAGTTTTTCCTAATATCCAACTTAGACCTTCCCACTGCAACTTGAGACCATTGCTTCTTTTTCTGTCATCTGCCACCACTGAGAACAGCTGAGCTCCATCCTCTCTGAGACCCCCCTCCAGGTAGTTGAAAGCAGCTATCAAATCCCCCCTCATTCTTCTCTTCTGCAGACTAAATAACCCCAGTTCCCCCAGCCTCTCCTCGTAAGTCATGTGCCCCAGCCCGCTAATCATTTTTGTTGCCCTCCGCTGGACTCTCTCTAATTTGACCACATCCCTTCTGTAGTGAGGGGGCTCAAAACTGTACACAATACTCCAGGTGTGGCCTCACCAGTGCCGAATAGAGGGAAATAATCACTTCCCTTGATCTGCTGGCAATGCTTCTACTAATACATCCCAATATGCCGTTGACCTTCTTGGCAACAAGGGCACACTGCTGACTTATATCCAGCTTCTCGTCCACTGTAACCCCAGGTCTTTTTCTGCTGAACAGCTGCTTAGCCAGTCGGTCCCCAGCCTGTAACGGTGCCTGGGATTCTTCCTTCCTAAGTGCAGGATTCTGCACTTGTTCTTGTTGAACCTCATCAGTTTTCTTTTGGCCCAATCCTCCAATTTATCTAGGTCACTCTGGACCCTATCCCTACCCTCCAGCATATCTACCTCTCCCCCCAGTTTAGTGTCATCCATGAACTTGCTGAGGGTGCAATCCATCCCATCATCTGGATAATTAATGAAGATGTTGAACAAAACCGGCCCCAGGAACGACCCTTGGGGCACTCCGCTTGATACCGGCTGCCAACTAGACATGGAGCCATTGATCACTACCCGTTGAGCCCGATGATCTAGCCAGCTTTCTATCTACCTTATAGTCCATTCATCCAGCCCATACTTCTTTAACTTGCTGGCAAGAATACTGTGGGAGACCGTATCAAAAGCTTTGCTAAAGTCAAGATATATCACATCCACTGCTTTTCCCATATCCACAGAGCCAGTTATCTCATCATAGAAGGGAATCAGGTTGGTCAGGCATGACTTGCCCTTGGTGAATCCATGTTGACTGTTCCTGATCACCTTCCTCTCCTCCAAGTGCTTCAGAATGAATTCCTTGAGGACCTGCTCCATACATACCTGTAGAAAGCCTTCTTGTTACCCTTCACATCCCTGGCTAGCTGCCACTCCAATTGTGCTTTGGCCTTCCTGATTACACACCTGCATGCTTGAGCAGTAGTCTTATACTCCTCCCTAGTTATCTGTCCAAGTTTCCACTTCTTGTAAGCTTCCTTTTTGTGTTTAAGCTCACCGAAGATTGCTCTGTTAAGCCAAGCTGGTCGCCTGCCATATTTACTATTCTTTCTGCACATCGGGATGGTTTGTTCCTGCGCCATCAAAAAGGCTTCTTTAAAATACAGCCAGCTCTCCTGGACTCCTTTCCAGCTTATCAACACCCTTTTCAATTGTGATCATCCTGGACACAGGATTCCAGCAGCGGTCGCACCTGGGTGGTACAATAACCTCTCTGCTTTTACTTGAGATTCCCCTGTTTATGCATCTGACGATGGGATTAGCTCTTGGCCACACCGTCACACTGGGAGCTCATGGTCAGCTGATTATCCACCATGACCCACAAATCTTTCTCAGTGTCCCTGATCCCAGCTGTTGGCATCTGACCCATGTAAACAGTGCAGCCTCCCCTTCTGTGTGTGTTCACGGTGCATTGTCAGCCACTGGGTGAACATGGGGAATCTTTCTCCACATGGCAGGACTCCTAGAGCTCCCCAAGCAGGGGGGATAGCTGTCTGGTCGAGTGGAGACATTATCTGCCTGCACCCCAAAGAAGGGGGACTCACAGCAGAACCCTATCAAGCTGATAAACAGGCAGAGCTACCTAGGATGCCCTTACCAAAGGCAGCATGAGGAGGTGCGTAGACATCTCACCCATTTAATACTGTAGGGAAGGGAGCAGCAAAGACCATGAGGCATCCACTCTCTGCCCATAGAGCTGACACTGCCCCAGTGCAGTCAGCTGTTATCTCTTGGCTTCCCTATATCCACCCACGGGAGCAATGTATCTCCGAGAGCCTCCTTCCAGAGCCGCTGGGACAATTCCTCAACCCACTCACGAGTCGCCATGCCCACTATTGCCAGACCGGTGTGAACAGCACCATAGCCGCTGGCTGCGGATGTGGTTGTGTCCCCCTCTGGTGGCTGCATTGGGGATTACAGCACACTACATGCAGCTTGGGGACGTTATTCCTCCAGCTCAGGGGTAGGGCCTCATGCTGCCGGCGCTGGAAGCCTGGTATGCCCGGGGATGAGGTCATGGGACGCTGTAGTGAGAATGAAGATGCTGTCCCCAGCTGAGGAGCTGAGGGTCTATGGGCTCCAATGGATTCACAGCCTCATCTTGGGGGGGAGGGGTCAAGGCCACGGTTCATCACCCAATGGGAGCTCAGGGAGGGAACCTCAGTTTGTGTTGGGGGCGGGGCTGTGCTGTGTCGCCCAATGGGAGGTCAGGGAAGGAAACACAGTCTGTGCTGGGGCCCCGGGGGAGCTGGGGAGGGATTCCCAGCACCACGGGCTGAGCCAAGAACCTGCAGGGTGGGCGCCTGAGGGTGAGATGTTGGCAGGGATGGAGCTGTGCAAAGGGGATGAGGAGGCAGCGCAGCAATGGGTGAAGCACAAGCATTGCCCCGAAGTGGGTGGCTGGGGTCTCACGACAGCCGGTGTTCTCATGCCAGTCATGGACCTGACACTGCCGGGCACGGCTGCCCAGGCTGCAGGGCATGTGGCTGACGCTGGCTGAGGTGTACCCACCCGAGGGTGGCAGGTTTGGGGCGGGGACTCCCCTGCCCTTCACTAATGGAGTTCGCCCTGCCACAGCGTGAGGAAGGGAAGAGCAAGCGATGCTCCATTAGGCGGATTTATCTCCTGCTGGATCCGGGTAATAAAATCCCCAGCCAGCCGGGATCAAGGAAATGCAGTAAATTGCCCTGGTTTAGCCGTTGTTAAACACCCCAGGCAGCAGCTGGGAATAATAATGCTGAGATCAGGCTTACCCCGGGATGGGGGCGGCTCAGCCAGGCACACCTGCCTGCAGAGGGAATTCATGGCCAGTTGGCGGCCTACGTTCTTGCTTGAGGAGTCTCCTAGCCGTCTCCTTCCAGGTTCAGCAGCAGGCCGAACCTTGCTGCGGTCAGATGCCCTTAGAGCCAGTCCGACAGTCGTTTCCATGATCCAGCTGGTCGCTGGGTTCTAACTTCCGAGTCAGCTGTTCAGCTGTCAGCCGGCTCTGCAGTGAGCACCAGAGATCTGGACAGCTGTGTGGTGGCCTGTGGATCAGGTTGGTGGGTTTCAGGCCAGTGACTGGTGGACAAATGTCCAGGTCACAAAACCCACCATCGCAGCTGGTCCTGATCTGCCCCCTGAGCAGAGAGGCCAAGGAACAAAGAGGCCACGGAGACTGAACTACCCTCGTGCCCCTGGAGAGCAGGCAGCCAGGTCCAATCTTAGCATCCTCGGGACTTCTACACTAGCAGCCTCAGCGGAGCCTTAAGGCTTGTCTACACGGCGAGTGACTGCATAGCAGGCTGAGTGGTGGATTAGCCAGCTGCCGGTGTCCAACTGCAGTGGAGACAAACCCTGTGTGTCTCAGGAGCCATCGCACAGGGGGTGGCAGTGTTGTAGGATAACCTGCCCTGCATGACCCTCTTCCGCAAGGGCACTGTGTGGCAAAGGGGGGGAGGTTGCCGTTTGCCTCAGGACATGTGGGGTCTAATCCAGCATATGGAGGAGGCAGGGTAGGTTTGTGGTTAAAGCATGTAACTGGCTTTATTTCCAGCTCTGCCGCTGGCTCTCTGTGTGACCTTGCACAAGTCACTTCCTTGATCCAGGCCTCGGTTTCCCTGCCTGGGAAATGGGGATGACAATAGAGTAGAACCTCTGAGTTACAGACGCCTCGGGAAGGGAGGTTGTCTATAGCTCTGACATGTTTGTAACTGTGACCCAAGTGCCGTTCAGGCTCCAGTTCCGGCCGCTGACACTCCAAGCCAGGTTCCCAGCAGCTGGACTCCCTCCTCAGTGCCCCGCAGCTTCTTTCCCTGGGTCGGCAGAGCAAGCTTGTCCCCTCCCGGCCAGGGGAGGGGGTGAAAACAGTGCCTCGCCTCCCAGTGCGGGGAGGAGAGGGGGTGAAAGCAGCACAGGCCCCAGCGCTGCTCCTGCTCGGCCGGCTGCCTTGGGCTGGCAGCCCCAGCATCTTCACTCCAAGTGGCTGGCATGGGGGTGGGGACAGGCAGCCCAGATGTGCCTACCTTTCAGATTCCATACAAGCACCGTACAGTACAGTATTTGCTTCTTTTTCTTTTTTTGTCTCCACTGCTGCCTGATTGGTTACTTCCGGTTTCACATGGTGTCCGGCTGACCGGTCAGTCCATCACTCTGGTGTTCAGATCTTTGAGGATCTATTGTATTTACCTTCCTCCCGGGGGGATTCTAAGGCTGTAATGTGCTTTGAGATCCTCCAATCGACGGGGCTAGGGAAGGATAGTGATACTAGTATAAAGCACCACGACTCGGTTAGCAGTGTCTGCTTAAGTGAGACTTGGGCCGGGTTAGCTGGGGTCAGCACCTGAGCTGTCTTGACAGGGGCGGGGGAGCTCAGGGCTGGAACAGCAGGGGGCTGTGGGTCGGGGTTGAGGGGGATCCCTGGTGCTGTGGAGGGGGGATGACCCAGCACTGGAAGAGCAAGGGGGCTGTAGGTCGGGGCTTAGGGGCATCTAGGGTGACCAGATGTCCCGATTTTATAGGGACAGTCCCGATAGTCAAGGCTTTGTCTTATATAGGTGCCTATTACCCCCAACCCCCGTCCCGATTTTTCACACTTGCTGTCTGGTCACCCTGGAGGCACCAGTAAAGCTATTTATGTGTGGGGAGGCCAGAGCTGGACCCACAGGGTGGATGCAGGTCAGGATTGAAGGGCAGCAGCAGAGATGTGGGCGCGTGCCTGGGGGAGCCCAGGGCTGAGACAGCTGGGGGGCTGTGGGTCGAGATTGAGGGGCATCGGCAGAGTGATGTGTGTGTGGGGAGCCCAGGGCTGGGACGGCTGGGGGGCTGTGGGTCGAGATTGAGCGGCATCGGAGGTGGGTGGAGGGCCCCAGGGCTGGGATGGCATTTGACGTGCTCATCTGTTTACATGACCCAGCCATACTCAGTTTCACTTGTGTCCTGATAAATCTAACTCAGAGCTGCTTGTGCGTGTGATTCCTCCCTGCTGTGGAGCTGTTCAGTGTGTCCAGGTCGTTAGCCCCTGCCTGGGCCATCAGTCTCCTGCAATATTAAAAAGCGGCTTCCCGACAACTTCCCTGCTGCAGCCTGAATCCTGCCTGGGCTTTTATTAATGGCCTTTGCTTTCCCAAGCAGTGAGTTCAGCAGCACTTAGTGAATCAGATGCCTCCCCTCCCCGGCCTCCCCCTCCAATTAGCTGCTTCTGGGAGACAGTTTGCATCTTGCCCCTCGCTGGTGGAGATTAATGGACGGGGAATCCTCCTGGACACCGGCTAAGAGACAGAGTGTGAATGAACAGCAGGTGTCCTGGATGCACGAGACTAGGTGAAATCCACCCGCTTGGGGCCACTTCACCCTGGTGGGGTTGAGCTCCCCAGAGCCCCCGCAGCGCCACCGTGCTGCAGAGGAGCCAATCATCTGGGGACAGGCCGTGCCGCTGCAGCAGCGGGGCTGTCTCATAGTGCTTGCAGCATGCTCAGCACTGGAGTCATGGGGCCCTTTCACTGAGTCCCTCTCCACAGCCCTTGACCCGGCCTTTGCACCAGGACACCACCAGGACTCATGACCAGACAGAGCTAATAATCCTCACCCGCACGGTGGGCCCCCAGCTCCTCCCAGCTGGTCGGTAACTCTCCTACCAGCCCTGTGCCCCCCACCCCACACAGCCTGGGAACCGAGCGGCAGCCTCAGGCCTTTGCGAGGAAGACTTGCTGGGGGATAGTGCCCTAGCCTGGGACTTAAGAGCCTGGGTTCAAGTCCCTGCTCTGGCAGAGACTCCCTGTGTGACTGTGGGCAAATCACTCAGCCTCCCTGGACCTGTTCCTCTCTGCCCACTAAGGGTGATAGCCCAGTCCTACGCCAGTGGCCTGGCGGGTTGTCAAGATAAGTCCAGTGACCTGCTCAGATAGGACAGAGATAGGACAAATAGTGAGCACAACTTTAGTTACTGAGTCAGCACACAGAGCCCCTGTGCTGGGAGGATGCAACATCCCCCCGGTTCTCAGTGGGCCAGACTCCACTCTGGGGTGGGACCCACCCCTGGAGATACCTGCACCAAAGACGGGGATATGCCCTGCTCTCCGCAGCTTTCAGTTCCCATGCAGGGCTGTCAGTCTATTTCCCAGCCAGCCACACTCCACTGCCTCCTGAGCTGGCCCCAGGGCCGGCTCTAGGCACCAGCCTGGCAAGCGTGTGCCTGGGGCGGCAAACGGGAAAGGGCAGCTTCTCGGGCGGTCTTAGGGGCGGCACTGCGGCGGCTTTCGGCGGCATGCCGGCAGCAGCTCCTCCTCTGGTTCCCTCGGTGGCAGCATGACGGCGGCAGCTTTTTTTTTCTTCCTTCGCCGCTTGGGGGCAGCAAAATAGTTAGAGCCGGCCCTGGCTGGCCCTGCCCATGCTGGGGCGGTGATGGCTGGCTCTAGGCTCCCGTGGGAGCATGGGGTCAGGGGAGGGTTGCACCAGGTCTGGTTCCTGGCCATAGCATGACCCTAAGGTGAAAGGCGTTTGGTTCTTTTCCCGTTCCCTCCAGGGCAGCAGCATCTCCGGGATTTCCATTCATTCTCAGACCCACGAGCAACCCATGCTCTGGCTCCTGGCTGTGAACCGGCGCCAGGGCCGGGGCCGGGCCTGGCGGGCGACCCACACACCAGTGCAGTTGACAATAGGCTCTTCCTCGACTTGTTGGCAGGGGCCATCTTCCCTGCCCAGGAGTGCTGCAGAGACGGCTCCGCCTGTTTACATTTTACTCCACTTGCCTGAACAGGGAACGGTCTGCCCCCCAGATGAGGGCAGGGCCACAGGACCCAGAACTTCTCCAAGCCCAGGGCACAACTGACAGCCCTGGAGAGTGACGCCTGCACAGAGCAGCCCTGTCGGGCCTGAAAGGGGGAGTTCCTCTGCAGGCTGGATTGCCCTCGGGGTGAAAGTAGCACAGATGACTTACCGGAACGGGGGCCTGGCTCTGGGCCCCCAGACGGGGCGGGTCCTCGGGCAGAAGGGGCGGGGCTGGGGGTCAGCCTTCCCCAGCCAGTCCATCCGCGCCACGCCCGCCCAGGGCTCTGGTGGCAATTTAAAAGGGCCCATGACTCTGGCCGCTGCTGTGGTAGGGCGGTAGCAGCAGCAGCAGCCGAAGCCCCAGGCCCTTTTAAATTGCCGACCCCTGGGGCAACTGCCCCTCCCCGCCCCCATCGGCAGCCCTGCTGGGGGGTTGGGGAGAGGGGGGGAGCAAAAGGGGCAGCGACGTTAGCATCAGCTGTATACGGGCCGATACTGGTGGCCACTTCTTACCGGTCGCAGTACCGGCCTGTACCGGCCCACTTTCACCCCTGATTGCCCTGCAAGGAGCCTCGGTCTGACCAGGTCCCCCTGTCTTGGGATTGGAGCAGGACCGCCCAGAAGGGGGGGAAAGTGGGACAATTTGCCCCAGGCCCTGGGCCCCACAGGGGCCCCAAGAGCCCTGGCCGAGAATCCCTTCCCGGGCTACTCACCCGGCAGCGGTCCGGGTCTTCGGTGGCACTTCGGCGGTGGGTCCTTCAGTGCTGCCAAAGTCACGGAGCGAGTGAAGGACCCGCCACCCCCGCTGCAGACTCGGAGCACCGCCCGGTGAGTATAAGCGCCGCAGCGGGTGGCGCCTTTTTTTATGTCCAGTCCCCCGCTTTGCCCCAGGCCCCCTGAATCCTCTGGGCAGCCCCGGATCGGAGTGCTGCTCAGACGAGCTCTCCCCAACAGGCCTCACTCAAGGGAGACAGCATGAGCTGCAGCGATCCACGGAGCAGGTCTACCACATCTCTGCCCCTCCCTTCAAGCAGCTGGGTTTGGGGAGGAGGTGATCCATCCCCTTGTCCCTCCTCTGCTGGGGCCAAGAGGCTGCAAGAGAATGCAGAATGCCATCCTGATGCCGTGATGACAACAGTGCCTCACACTTACATGGCACTCCTGGCTTCACTCTGCGAGGTGGGTGTGATTCCCATTGTACACATCAGGAAACTGAGGCAGAGAGTGGCAGCACTAGGCCCCGAAGTTCCAGAATGAGTCTCTATGAGAGCTGGGATTCGAATTCCCTAGTTCCTGGCTGCCAGCCCTGTGCTCAGGCTGCACCTGCCTGCCTGCACCACAGAGCAAGGGCCATGTTTCATATTGACATACCACCCGAGGTCAGGGGCCCACAGTGCCTGGTGCTGTACAAACACAGGTGAGACAGGCCCGGCCCTGCAGAGCTAACAGTGTATGTAGATAGACAGAGGGCAGGAGGGGAAACAGGCGCAGACGAGGGAAGGGACTTGGCCAAGGCCCGTGGCAGAGCCATTGCCGGTCTCCTGGTTCCCAGTCCAGCAGAGCATGCTGCCTCCCCGGGCAGTTCTCTCTGTAATGCCAGGCTCATGATGGGCCCCTGGCTGATTGTGGTGAGGGCCACATACCTTGATTAAGTGGCCATTAAATGGCACCATTTCCTCCCTCGGATCCCACTCCTTCCCCTCGTCCAGAAGAGCGCTCGCCTGGCAGTGGATAAAGTGCCCTGAAAAGAGGCACCTGCCAAGGTCACGGAGCGCCAAGACGCGAGTGGGATGAGCACAGCTCCACCTGAAGCTCTGAGCTCCGGCAGGCAGAGGAGCCATTGGTGTCCCAGTCACAGCCTCCACACCCGTGGGGAACAGCCCCCGGCTGGCGCTCCCTCGCCCTACCGGCCCCGCAGCACCGAGGCTCCGCTACAAACATGACAGCGTCCTGCCGTCCCGGGGACCTGCAGAGCTCGCAGCAAGCGCTGGCCCCAGCTGAACGCTCCCTGGCTTGGGCGGCAGCAGACCCAGTAACCCCTCTCCCCAGTGGCCAGGCCTCAGAAGGACTATTTAACATCCCACAACCAAGGGCGTAACTCTCCACTGTCCAGGGAGGAGCAAGCTGAGCTGTGCCTGAACATCCCGGCTTAGCGCAGGCCGGGAATCCACTGGCCAGGGGCTCCCTGCCACATCACTGGCCTGGGAGAGAAGTGGGAAACGCGTTTGTCATCCCCCTCCCCTCCCATGCCTTTCACTACTGCAGAGCAAGGAGATCCTAGCTGGTGGCCAGCTCGGGAGTGCTGCAGAATGGCCAGCTCCCCTGGACAGAGCTGCCCAAGCCGCCTGTGATCAGCCTGACCCTGCATACTGCAGCAGGGCGCAGACACCCACGAGGGAGAGGGAGCGTGGCAGAAGGAGCCATAGGCGCTGAGTTTTACTTCTTCCCAGGGGTGCTCCACCCCACTCTGCCCAAGGCCCTGCCCCCGCCCCACCCCCTCTCAAGGCCCCCGCCCACTGCTCGCTGCTCTCCACCCTCGCCCCAGCCTCTCCCTGAGCCTCCAAACAGCTGCTTGGTGGTGCCACCCAACAGATGTGGCTGGTGGGTGCTGAGCTGGAGAACCCATGGAGTCGGCACCTATAGAAAGAGCGATGGGAGAAACAGAGCGAAGCAGCAGCTAGGCTGAACCTGAGGATGGCTTTCCAGGCAGTGAGCCGCGTTAGGCTGGGAACCGTTTCCCTGGGGGAGAGGTGAGAGCCCCGTTGCTTGGGCCATTTCAAACGAGACTTCAGGAGGGCAGATTCGGATCCTCAGAGGCATTTTGCCTCCTACCTTCTATTGGAATCAAGGGGAAAGAGATGCCTAAATACCCGTGAGCCACCCTAGGGGAAGCTGCGAGGGCTGGCAGTGGGAGGCTGTTTCCTCAGTGGGCTTGGTTTGGTTATGCCCACGCTTTGTCCACACATGCCCAGCACTCTGCCGCCTGTGATGGCAATTCCTGGTTACATTAGGGCCAGATTTTGGAAAGGCGCCTTCCCTTGGTGTGGAGGCAATTCAGGATAGGGCCATGTTTGGGGCCCCTGTTCTGCCAACATTCAGACTGAGGTCAGCGAGACCACTCCCGTGGGTGTGCCTGCAGGGTTGGGGGATGGTCTAGTGGAGATGGGGCTGGACGTGGCCTTGGGTTCAATTACTAGCTCCACCACAGACTCCTAGGGTGAGTCACTTCATCTCCCCTGAGCCTTTGGTCCCTGTCTGTAAAATAGGGACAATCCCTTGCCTACCTCCTAGGCCAGTTGTCAGGGTAAAGTACATGAGGCCTGCAGAGGCTACGGAGATGCAGGCAACTTGACTGAGTTTGTGTGTGCAACCAGGTACTTAGATGTCTCAATGGCCTATGTTGCACCCATAGAAAAGACACCTGCAAAGCTGTCTGTGGTGTATTGAAAACTGGGTTACAATTACAAGCTATCACTTTAAGTTTTGAACAGTTTCCTGGTCCTGCTTGCAGGCTTAGGTGCTGTGCAAGGAAGCATGCAATCTGGGATTTTCAGCAGTCAGTCTGCAAAGAGCCAGAGTTGAGCAAGTGGGGTAAGTTGTGCCTCACCACCTGAGGGAGCAGCCTGCTTTGTCTCTCTCTCTGGTTTAGGTTCTTGTGTGTTCAGGTTCTGGATTTTAAGAAATAAAGTTGTGGTACCTTGCAACCTTCCAGCAAGGATGTGTTCTGTTTGTATCTAGGGTCTCTGTGTGCCGTGAATATAATACTGTTGGCTCAACAAGAGGGGCCTGGGATGCAAATCAGCTGCTCACTGGGTCTAAGTTGTGATAGTATGCTGGTGAGGGGCGTGGATGGCTAAAGTTTGAGTGCAGCCCCTCCACACTGCTCAACTCTGCAGGCTTGGGCAAGAGATCTCACCCTACTGACTTTTTGGACTTCTGGGAATGTCCTGCTTCTGGATGGATGAGAGATCCCATAAGAGCAGCTGAGTGAGGGGTGGGGGTGGAGGACCAAGGGGATCCTGGCTCCTGCAGCATCTCCCTCCTTCCTGAGCAGAAGGACTCCCATTCTGGTAGTGAAACACTGAAAAAGTGCAGCCGGGCCTCCGCAGCAAACCGGCACGGGGCTCCGGTCGGCGTGCATTAACTGATCTGCAGAAAGGAGTTTATTGGCAGCTAGAGCTGGTTGGGCAATGGCCAGGGGAGGGATTTTATGAACACTTTTCCCTCGTTTGTTCAATCCAAATTTGAAATGTTGACAAGGGTTTTCCAGCTTTTGACAGACGCTCCTGCAAACAAATAACATAAAGGCAGAGAGAAATGTAGGTGACATTTTCATGGACTCCTCCCCTCCCCCATCTATTTTCTTACCAGCTGGTAGTTTGGGTTTTGGGGGTTTTGTTTATAATTTTGGGGGAAAACTCTTGTCTGAAAATCCAAGGGCAGGACATTCTGAGCACTGCAGAAATGAAGGACAGCGGCCAGTGTAACTGACCCTCCCACCCCCTATACCCAGTTATTCTTGGCCGGGTCCCTGGGCGGGGCTGAGGCAAGCTGTCCCCTCTCTGATCCCCCAGCTCTGCAGAGCCTTGGCATCTCAGGGACAGCACTGCTTGAAGCTGTCTCTTTGGCAGAGCTGCGGAGAGCAGCCGGGCTGTGGAGAGGGGCTGCAGAGAAGGAATGAGCCCTGTAGATATCTGCCAACACCAATGCAAGTGAGATGGTGCAATATAGACAGGTAATCCCCCACCCACTCCATGTGGCGCGCTGTCCCCCTCTAGTGGTGGCGGAGCCACAGCGCGAGGTTGTTGAGCCTCAGCTGACAGAGCTGGGATTTTTAGCTCAAGGCAGAAGAGGTTCTGGATTTAAGATCCAGAGATGACAGGTTCGATCCCTGCGGCGGCTGACCCACCTAGTGGTGTGGTGTTACCTCTGTCGGGGAATGGCTGTGCTAGTCCCTGACAGAGCTGGGTTTTTTAGCTCAAGGCAGAAGAGGTTCTGGGTTTAAGATCCAGAGATGACAGGTTCGATCCCTGCGGCGGCTGACCCACCTAGTGGTGTGGTGTTACTTCTGTCGGGGAATGGCTGTGCTAGTCCCTGACAGAGCTGGGTTTTTTAGCTCAAGGCAGAAGAGGTTCTGGGTTTAAGATCCGGAGATGACAGGTTTGATCCCTGCGGCGGCTGCCCCACCTAGTGGTGTGGTGTTACCTCTGTCGGGGAATAGCTGTGCTAGTCCCTGTGCCAAACTTCTGAGCATGCTCACGCTGCGCTGGATCTTTGCAGGCGCCTGAGCCGAGGGCGGCTGAGCCAAGTGCGGGTGCAACCAATAAGAGCACTAGCCCCATGGCAAACAGTGGGACCTGGACCATCCCTGAGCTCTGCAGCTCCATGGGGCGAGCCCAGCGACTGGGGCTGCCGGGACACATCCATTCTCATTTACCCTCCTGAAACCAGATTAAAAAGAAAATTCAATTGTTCCTAATGCCTTCCCCAAATGGCTAATTTATATGCTAATTAGTGAGATAGGAATCGATGGAGCCTGGTGATCAATATGGGATTGCAGACGCTGGGTAATGAAATTCATTCACAGCCGCGCTGGCCGTGGAAATGAAGCAATTATGCAGAATAGATGGAGATGCTGGGGAGATGGGACTGGGTTCATATTTCAGTTGTGTTCCTTCCTTCTCTCCTCCAGCCTGGCCCCCCATAACCCCTCCAGGAACACTCAGCTCCATTGCTCTCGCAGCCCTGAGGGCAGCCTCTTCTTACTGGCTCTGGATGGGATGTGTGCCCTGTATTCTGTGTCTAGTGGGCATTGCTCGAGGAGTCTAGGGCTGACGGGGCCACTGTATTACACTGTCAAAGGGAGACAGTATCGTCTAGTGAGCGATGATCCTGAGATTAAAGCACAGGGCTTGGAGTAGGGAATGCGGGATTCAATCCCAGTTTGGTCCCGGGCTTCTTGGGAAGTCGCCAAACCTCTCTGGGCCTCAGTTCCCCACCTGTAAAGTTGGGATACGGATCCTGACCCAGCTCCCAGGGGAAGAGGTGTTGCGGTGCTGAAGGCATTATGTGCAGACAGTGATTTGCACGCTGCATTATTGTCGTCATGCCAGGCAGTCTGAGCAGATGGGGACACTGGCCCTGTAGAGAGGGCAAAACACAGGCGCCATCTCTAGAGCAAGGATGACCCCACATAGAGGATCACCGTGTAAACCTAGAGCAGGCTACGTTGTGCCTCAGACGCTGAAGGTGCTGAGGGCAGAATCCAGCCCTTGGTTTCCTGCTGGAGAACTCAAAGGCAACGAACAGGGTCTGCAAAGCAGGCCGGTGAGGGGGGTGAGCAGGGCTCAGGCTGTGAGGGGGGTGAGCGGGGCTCAGGCTGTGAGAGGGGTGAGCGGGGCTCAGGCCGGTGAGGGGCGAATGGGGCCCAGGCCGGTGAGGGGCGAATGGGGCCCAGGCCGGTGAGGGGCGAGTGGGGCTCAGGTTGGTGAGGGGCGAATGGGGCCCAGGCCGGTGAGGGGCGAATGGGGCCCAGGCTGGTGAGGGGCGAGTGGGGCTCAGGCCGGTGAGGGGCAATCGGGGCTCAGGTCGGTGAGGGGAGAATGGGGCTCAGGCCGGTGAGGGGCGAACGGGGCTCAGGCCGGTGAGGGGCGAACGGGGCCCAGGTCGGTGAGGGGCGAACGGGGCCCAGGCCGGTGAGGGGCGAACGGGGCCCAGGCCGGTGAGGGGCGAACGGGGCTCAGGCCGGTGAGGGGCGAACGGGGCCCAGGTCGGTGAGGGGCGAACGGGGCCCAGGCCGGTGAGGGGCGAACGGGGCTCAGGCCGGTGAGGGGCGAATGCGGCTCAGGCCGGTGAGGGGCGAACGGGGCCCAGGCCGGTGAGGGGCGAACGGGGCTCAGGCCGGTGAGGGGCGAATGCGGCTCAGGCCGGTGAGGGGCGAACGGGGCCCAGGCCGGTGAGGGGCGAACGGGGCTCAGGCCGGTGAGGGGCGAACGGGGCTCAGGCCGGGGAGGGGCGAACGGGGCCCAGGCCGGTGAGGGGCGAACGGGGCTCAGGCCGGTGAGGGGCGAACGGGGCTCAGGCTGGTGAGGGGCGAATGCGGCTCAGGCTGGTGAGGGGCGAATGGGGCCCAGGCCGGTGAGGGGCAATCAGGGCTCAGGTCGGTGAGGGGCGAATGGGGCCCAGGCCGGTGAGGGGCGAATGGGGCCCAGGCCGGTGAGGGGCAATCGGGGCTCAGGTCGGTGAGAGGCGAATGGAGCTCAGGCCGGTGAGGGGCGAATGGGGCCCAGGCTGGTGAGGGGCAATCGGGGCCCAGGCTGGTGAGGGGCAATCGGGGCTCAGGCCGGTGAGGGGCAAATAGGGCCCAGGTCGGTGAGGGGCAATCGGGGCTCAGGTCGGTGAGGGGCAATCGGGGCTCAGGTCAGTGAGGGGCGAATGGGGCCCAGGCCGGTGAGGGGCGAATGGGGCTCAGGCTGGTCAGGGGCAATCGGGGCTCAGGTTGGTGAGGGGCGAACGGGCCTGAGCCGGTGAGGGCTGAGGGGTGCTCAGGTCGGTGAGGGCCGAGCGGGGCTCAGGCTGTGAGAGGGGTGAGGCGAGTGGGGCTCTGCTGAGATGGCGTCTGTGTGACCTGCTCACGCAGACAGTTGAGGGCCTGTGGCAGCACCAGGGAGCCTTGAGCAGTGAATTCCCCTGCGTGGGTGGCTAGCTTGGGCATGCTTGAGGCGGCATGGTGGGCACTGGTCCTGGGGAAAGGGCTGGGTGATGTAAGGGGTCTTCTGCAGCCTCAGTACTGTGATGCAGGTCCGGCTTGTGCCAGGCCCAGCCAGGAAGCCTTTGTGTGGGGGCACAGGCTGTTCTGGGAGACACGGGCCCCGGGGCTCCATGTGCCTGCCAGGGCTTATCTGAGCATCTAATGTGTCCCCTGAGAGGAGGCTAAGCAGCCTGGACGACCCTGCAATTTCTCCAAACTATTTGCATGAAATACTGCTGGCGAAAAGCCCAGCCCCTGATTGGTTGTTGCTAGGTAACGTCATAATCATCAGGAAATTAGGCTGTTCCCCCCCCACCTTCGGAGTGTGTGTGCAATTGCAGGGCTGTGCAGAGACAGGCTGGGGGGAGGGAGTGGAACAAAGAGAGATCAATGGGATGGTGTGGTGCGTGTGGACTCCGTTGGCACCCAACTGCATCCTCCAGCAGGACACGCTGTCTCGCTCCCAGGCTTGTTTCCTCAGCGGAAGACGAACCCTGGTGGTTTGAGTCTCCAGCAGCCAAGCCCTGTGCTGCAGAGATGAAGCTGGAGCATGGATCTTCAAAGGCAAGTTTGACATTTGAAGCGGCATTTGAGGTGGCGTTTGCACTGTGTGCGAGGCCATGCGCCCGGAGATAGGGGCGTGCGCTGCAGACGGGGGAGCAGATAAAGGGGAGCGAGGAATAATGGCATGTTGGCCGGGGGCAGGGCTGATCTGTGGGTGGTAATGTTTCCATTTGACTCTGGCTCGTAAATAAACCCTGACTATCTAGAACGGTGCAGCAGCTGGGTGGAAAACTGAGTCCTCCCGTGGCTTTCCTGGAGAGGGTACTTGGGCAGTGGAGTATTAACAGCTTTGCCTTTTGTATTGTGTCACAGGAGTGCGTATCTGGGGTTTGTGCGTGTTTGTAATATAGATCATTGATGACCAGACCATGTAGCACTTTAATAGTACTAGACATTTTCCACGCACTGTACAAATATCTTCCATCCCTCAGGCCTTTTTTAGGCTGGCTTCCCAGAAGGCTCGCCCCTCTTCTAGGGAGCACACTACACTCCCATCCCTGGTTTGGGCCCCCAAGCTCTCCGAGCCTTTTCAAGCTGCCCTTCACCAGAATTTGAGCCCCAGCTTCCCCGAAGCTGTCATGGCCATCAGTGGGTGCAATAATTTGCCGTAATCAGTGGCTCGGGTAGCTGCTCAGCTGTGCCCATGGCGGAGATGGGCGCAGTAATTGCTTTTTGCATAGCGTGCATAGCCTGTCAGATTGATTACCCCTCCTGGGGTCAGCCACTCCGCTCTGGCTCTATTCCACATGGGCCTCTTTGGAAATCACTCAGCAATAACTCCAACTGACTTTCCTCCCCACTCCGCTCCCGGCTCAGCTAATCTAATGTTCCCATTAAGGTTCCAGTTGGCTTTTTAATTCTGTTTAAATTTAAAAGCTGTTCACTTAATTTGAATGGGGAATGAATTAGCCTATCTGAGGGGGGCCTTCAGTTGACTAGGGATAAACTGTGACTGCCGGCATGGGGGGACAGAAAGCAGGGTCCAAAGGGGTGGTTAGCCACAGCGGCCAAGAGCTGCAACTGGGCCCGCCCACCCCACTCCCGCTGCTGGGCAGGGCCTAGGAGCCAAGGATGCAGAGAGGACCGGGCAGCTTCTTTAGCCTAGTTAATCTTTTGTTGCGAAGGGCAGCTATGCTAACGAGGAGGCTAGTCTGGTGGTTACAGACCCTTGAGGGTGAGGTTCACTTCCTGACTCTGCCAGTGGCTCCCTGTGACCTTTGCCAAGTCACAGCGTCTCTCTGGATCTCAGCTGTGCAGTGGGAGAGCATCTGTCCGGCCTGGTCCATTTGTAAACCCACTGGGACAGGTGTTCAGGTGTCTACAGACAGGCACCGGGTGAGATTTTCAGAGCACCTAGGCCTACAGCAGGGGTCGGCAACCTTTCAGAAGCAGTGTGCCGAGTCTTCATTTATTCACTCTGATTTAAGGTTTCACGTGCCAGTGATACATTTTAATGTTTTTAGAAGGTCTCTTTCTATAAGTGTATATATATAACTAAACTATTGTTGTATGTAAAGTAAATAAGGTTTTTAAAATGTTTAAGAAGCTTCATTTAAAATTAAATTAAAATGCAGAGCCCCCCGGACCGGTGGCCAGGACCCGGGCAGTGTGAGTGCCACTGAAAATCAGCTCGCATGACGCCTTCGGCACGTGTGCCATAGGTTGCCTACCCCTGGCTTAGAGCCTCAGAGGTATTAAGGGGCCTCGCTGCCCCTGAATTCAATGGGAATTAGGGACTTCCCCACCTTTGAAGGGCCCTGGCTTCTACTGCAAGCTGGAAAACACAACCCTGAAAGTGTCAAAGGCAGAAGAACCTGAGTGGCTGAGTTTTTGGGCCAGTCTCTCAGTTCTGTGGGTGCCTGATTGGTGGTTTCCGAACCCTTTGCCACGGCACTGTTGCTGGCTGCACAGAGAAAGCCACTGACAGGGCCCAGCAATGAGTGTTGTTGCTCCTTGACTACCCAGGCACTGCACTACATCTTCCTGAGTGCAAACCTACCGGCCCATCATCTCTTAGCTGTCCATTTACATCTGCACGGGGTAGAGCCTGGCTGGAACACCTCAAGCCCCAAAACATGAAGTAAATGGAACTGACTGTCGTTAATATCAAAAAATTAATCTATTCCCTGGTGCTGGAGAATGGTGTGAACTGCCCACCTGTCTTGCCATCCTCAGAGCTGTCTGGTTCACTTTCCCACATTGTTTTGGTTCCTTGATCTCTTGGGGCTCAAAATCTCAGTGGCAGACTCGTTCACGTGCCAGCACTGGAACGTGGGGCAGCAGCATGTGTCTGCCCTATTCAGGGGTGTCAGGGCCAGTGCATCCCTGGTACAGGCTGGGGGAGCCCCAAGAGCTGCCTTAAATTGCATCCCTGCCCCTGTGGCTCCTGTGAAGCTGTGCATGGGCACAGAAGGTCCACTCAGCCACTGCTACACTAATCTCCTGTCCCTGGCTTGCTCCCCCACCCTGTCCCAGCAACCCCCCTGCACCTATGGCTGCTGTTGGCAGAGCTGGCTCTGCCCTACATTTAGGAGCTCCCTGCACTGGGGAAATTCCCAGGGGGGAGCCGTATGCCTGCTCTGTGACCCTGTTTTCCCCCTTTGGCCCAAGCCCTTAGCCCAAATTCTAGTCCTAGCCTGGTTGTTTCTGTTGAGAGGGAGGAGAAATTGATGCTACAAGTCACCTTTGAATTTTTTGTTGTAATCTGGTTTATTTACCAAGGCTGTACAAAGCCCTGTTTCCATGAACACAGGAGGAACAAACATCAGCAGTTTCCTTGCTCAGAAACCCCTGAGCCTGCCCCTCCAGCCAGTTCTGTGCCCAAGAAGCCCTGTCTCAGCTTCCTTTCAGGGTCCCTCTCACAACTGCTTCTGCTGGCTTCCTGCCTCCAACACTCATGGCCTGCAACTGGACCACAGCCCCTGCCTGTGCAGCCAGCCCATAGCTCAGCTCCGACCAGCCGTGCAGCCTGGGCCTTGGGCAGGAGCCTTCGTTCTCTGCAACTGGCTTTGCTCATGAAGAGGCCCAATTGCTGTTTCCATGGAGCCTGGAAGAGAGTGCTTGGCACACATGGCCTCTAACGAGGTCTGTGATTGGCTTTGGATCCACGATGGCAGCCACGAATACCTTTCAGCATGGCAGACCCCCTTGCACCAACCTGGGGCCATTGGGAAATGGGCCCCTGAGGGCCTGACTCCCAACTGCCCTGCACCTTGTGTTGTTGTTTACACCAGTAGTTCTCAAACTTTTGTACTGGTGACCCCTTTCACATAGCAAGCCTCTGAGGGCGGCCCCCCTTATACATTAAAAACACTTTTTAATATATTTAATACCATTATAAATGCTGGAGGCAAAGTGAGGTTTGGGGTGGAGGCTGACAGCTCGCGACCCCCCATGTAATAAACTCGCAACCCCCTGAGGAGTCCCGACCCCCAGTTTGAGAACCCCTGGTTTACACCAATGCAAAGGGGATGCATGTTGCCTCACCAGAGTGGTCATAAGGTCAAAGGGCACTGATCCATGACTATATCCCCTGTGTCTCCAGCCATGTGGGATTTTCTTGTTTGTTCCTGGCTGGAATGTCTAAGTCTCTCTAGTGCAGTGGTTCCCAAACTGGGGTTCGCAGAATGTTAGAGGGGGTTCGCCAGAAAAATTTCACTGATGGCGGACAGAGGACCCCGGGCACTGGAGACAGCAGGTGGGACCCGGTTGCAGGGCAGACACCCTGAGCCCCAGGGAGAGCAGGGCCAGGCAGTTGGGTCTGGCAGCCCGAGCCCTGCCCCCGTAAGCGGGGGAGCCGGTAACCCAAACTCCAGCCCGAGCCCCAGGAAAAGCAGGGCGGGCAGTTGGGCATCCATCACACTGAGGAAATTTAAACTTAAATCCCTGGAAATATTCATTTTTAGGAGGGGGTTCACGAGATTTCACAATTTAGTGAAAGGGGTTCGCGGGCTGTTAAAGTTTGGGAACCACTGCTCTAGGGCCTTCCAGGATGGGTGATGAGGCGCTGGCCAGAACAGGGGCGCTCCCGCAGACCTCTGGGTGAGGGCAGTTACTGACAAATACAGAAGTGTCCCTCCACGGCATGGGAGATGGCGTCATTTGCAGCATTTCATTTCTCGAAGCAAAGTGAGCGACGCATGTTCACTTCGCAGAGAGCCGCCGCTATGGCCTTCATTTGGAGAATGGATACGTGTGTGTGTGCATGTGTACTATGGATGCACAGTTGTGACTCCAAGTTAATGGACAGGTGGTCCATATCAGCTGTCTTTTGACACCCCCCCTTAATTGTCAATGGGTATGAGCTATTGATGCACATTTTTTTGTGATCAATTTGGGGCAGAAGGGCTTTTCAGTAGAGTTTCCAGCTCTCCAATATGTAGCTGAGAACTGATGAGCCGTCATTCAGGACCCTTTCCAACATGTTGAAAAGAAGAGTAAAACCTTTCCAGGCATTAGAACAATTTCCACCCTCCCACCTGCCCCATCCCACTGCTTAGAATCACTCAGGTACGGGATACAGCTGAGTAGAATGGGCCAGAACCCGTCCTGGTATAAATCAGTGTCATGCCATTGACTTCAACACCGCTAAGATGATTTACCCCAGCTGAGGATCTGACCCAAGTGTAACTCAATGAGCTGTTAACCCTGCTCGCGTTCAGGGTGGATCCGTGTCAGCAGAGCTGTCGGTGACAGATTTATATGTCAGCCGGGTTGGTGCGGCAGTGCTTAAAAGTGTAAGCGTATAAAATGGACGCAGGGAGGGCTGAATTGTGGGCGCTGTCAGGCTGCCTATTCCATGCACGGGGAGCATAACCGTTCCTCAGGCCTCTGAATCGACTAGGGACCTTAAAGCTCTCCACTGAGAGAAGTAAAGCAGTTTCTAACTGAGCTATTGAAGTGATCCAGTGCTTCTGGTTTATACCAACATTTTCAAACCTGGGTAGCAAAAGTTTATCTACATTTAGGCACCAGATCCTGGCACCCGCTGCAGCCCCTTGTCATGGCCCTCCCTGCACCAAGGGGCCTTAGAGCTGGCTCACCTGGCCAGCTTGGGACAGTCCTGGCAGTGCAGATCCCACGTTCACACCTCCCTTTACAGCCTGCATTGGAGGGCGTGTCTAGGGCAGGGCTGTGGGAGGGGCATGGATGGAGTGTTAATTTGTAGCCAGCGCAAGTTAGAGCAGCCATGTGGCTAGTCTAACTTGTGCCAGGGTCTGAGCTAAGCCCCTGGCTCCAGGATCAGAGTCACAAAAGCCACAGGACTGAGACCCAGGGGCTGCTTTTGGAAATGTGGGTCTTAATTTCCAAGCACTAGAAAGCCAACATTTTCAGTGACTCAGCAAGAAGCTGCTTTGCTTCCAGCAGCAGAAAACTGTAGGGAGCTTGTTAAGGTCAGTGAGGCCCCAGATCCTGCTCCCCTGGGAGCTGATCAGCTCTGTGGAGTCCCTGGGCTGCCTGGCTATGAACAACCAAACCGCCATTAAACCATGCATCCAAAATGTACCAGCCTCCTGGACTCATGGCCCCACCCCAACTGGTGGGGATGGCTGGAGCCCATGTTTTTCTCTGTCACCTCCAGAACACACTGGGGCAGATGGGACAAAGCGCCCATCAGTGCATGGCTCCCACGCACCCCAGCCCTTCTGCCCCACAAACCAGGAGGGCTGGGCGTGCCCAACAGATATCACTTGGTGCAGGGCCAGCGACTGGCACTAGGGAGGCCATTAGGATCCGTTTTCCTGCAGGAAGTGAGTGTGTCTGCGGCACTCCATCAACCGGGAGTCCTGCAAGGTCGGTGCTTCCTCAGCAGGTACTGGCCTGCCTGATGGGAAAGACATGTATGGGGAGCATGTGTGCATGTTGCCTAGCACCTGGGCATGTGACAGGAGCCGGGTCTGAGTGTGAATGTGCGTGTAAGACCTGTGGGGCGAGTGTCGGTGTCTATCCATGTGCAGTTGGGGCAGGATATGGCTGTATGGTTCTCTGCTGCTTTGATCATGGGGGTGTTGCCCGTCATTGGTGATTGCCTGTGTGTGTGTGTGTGTGTGTGTGTGTGTGTGTGTGTGTGTGTGTAGGTGGCTCTGTCTGTCAGTCTCCCAGGTGCAGGGCAGGACCCCGTGTCTGTCTGTCTGTCTCACAGGTGCAGGGCATGGCTCCGTGTGTGTGTGTCTGTCTTCCTGTCTCCCAGGTGCACAGTCACGGCTCCGTGTGTGGAGGGGACTGCTTCTCACTTCAGTTCAATGTGACGTTATTGTAGGGTTACCATATTTCAACAAGCAAAAAAGAGGACGGGAGGAGCCCCGCCCTAGCCCCGCCCCTGCCCCTCCCACTTCCCGCCCCCCCAGAACCCCCAACCCTCCCCCCGTTCCTTGTCCCCTGACTGCCCCCTCCTGGGACCCCTGCCCCTAACTGCCCCCCGGGACTCCACTCCCTATCTAAGCCTCCTTGCCTCTTGTCCCCTGACTGCCCCAACCCTTATCCACCCCCCCACCCCCAGACAGACCCCTGGGACTCCCACGCCCCATCCAACCACTCCCCACCCCCTGACAGCCCCCCCAGAACTCCCAACCCATCTAAACCCCTCTGCTCCCTGTCCCCTGACTGCTCCGATCCCTCTCCCCACTCCTGCCCCCTGACAGCTCCCCCCCAGAACTCCCAGCCCCCTACCCCCCGCTCCTTGTCCCCTGACTGCCCCCTCCTGGGACCCCTGCTCCTAACTGCCCTCCAGAACCCCACCCCCTACCTAAGACTCCCTGTTCCTTGTCCCCTAACTGCCCCCTCCTAAGACCCCCCCCAACTGCCCCCCAGGACCCTACCCCCTACCTGTACCCTGACTGCCCAAAACTTTCTCCACTCCCCTCCAAAAGCCCCCCCCCCGTTTCTTGACTGCCCCCTCCAGAACCTCCCTGTCCCTTCTCCTGCCCCCCCCTTACCCTGCTGCTCAGAACAGGGTGTTGGGCTCTGTGCCAGCCGGGCACATGGCTGAGCTCCCCTGCACAACACAAAACCCGGTCCCTGGCCCTGCACAGGGCTGCCGGAGCGGGCTGCAGGAGGAGGAGCTGCTGCCGGCTCAGAATGCAGGGGGGGGTGGGGGTGGGAGGAGGAAGCTGCTCCGGAGTCCAGCCCGGGACTTTCCTGCAGCCCTCCCAGCCGCTCGCTCGCTCTGCTCTGCCAGGGGAGGGGGAAATCCCGGACATTGTGAGTGCTTTACAAATTCCCCCCGGACGCTATTTTTAGCACACAAAAGGAGGACATGTCCGGGTAAATCCGGACGAATGGTAACCCTAGTTATTGGCACAATCACATAGGCCAGTGTTAAAGTGTGAGAAAAGAGGTGTGTTCCAGAGGCGCTCAGCTCAGGCTGCTGGATTAAGCACTGATCCCGGGTCAGGGGTCTCTACTAGAGCTGGGTGACAAAAATGTGACCAATTATTTTTCTATTACAAAAGGCTATTTCCCTGGAACCGAAATGTTCTGCGAAAATGGAGCAGTTTTGACAAAATCTTCAATGGGAAGGTGCCTGAGGGCCAGGATGGAATTTCTGGTCAAAGCACAGGCCCAAGTGGCTGACTCTGGGCCATTTGCCTGGTCTGTGGGGGACCTGTGTCAAGGCCCTGCTCTGAACCCACACATCCTAGCCAAGTACCCTCCCCACTTGGCTGTTCTGGGGAATCCCTCTTGAGGTTTGGGATTTTTGCAACAAAATTTGTAAGGTCTCAGTTTGTTCCATATCAGAATGAAAGCGAAGTTCAACCCTCGGCATTCGTCACACAACAGAACTGCAGCACACGCCATCTCTCTCCTCCCGGCCAGGCAGAGCTTTTCCCAGCATTCTCTGACTCGTGATGATCTGAGGCGGAACCTCTCTCCTTGGGCTCCCTCATGCTTGGGGCTCGGAGCAGAGAGTCTCTGTCGTGGTCTCTCCCCAGCCCCGGTTACGGTCACTGCTCTTGGGGCTTGGGGTGCTGGGCACCGTGGGCTTCCCCAGTGCCAGCTAATGGGGAGAGATGCTATATTTGGGAAGAGTCTGCCACAGTTTCTCCATGTGCATGTGTGTCTGTGTGTGCATGTGTGTTCATATTACCACGTGTGTGTGTGTGTACACGTCACTGCGTGTGTTTGTATGTTTGTATCGCCGTGTGCGTGTGTGTCTCTGATCCATGTGTCTGAGTTCCCAAGGGGGTGTATGTTTCTGTCTGTCACCTTGTGTGTGCCTGTGTGTTTCTCTGATCCGAGCATGTGTGTCTCTCTGCTCTGTGTGTGCTGGGGAAGGGGCTGGCAGTGCCTTTCCCCTCAGGCAGCTTATTACACTTCACCACCACACACTGCTCTTGCCCCTCTCTCTGCTCCTTCCCTGACTTGGTGAGCCATTAGCCAGGCGCCGTCTGTCACTAACCGTTTCCAGGCAGCCAGCGGCGCAGTAACTGACGCTCTGGGCAGGGCTCTTTTGAAAGCTGTCCACGTTGTCTTGCTCCTCAGAGTCCGGTCGGCTCCGGTCTTGGTTCTGGACCAAGATTTGGGTGGGGGGCTCCGCACAGCTCCCTCCTGTGCCCTCCCTGCCTGCCCAACTCCCTGAGGCTGCAGTCAGTGGCCTCATCCATTTCCTTGAGCATTTAGGGCCAGGGTTGATCTGACTGACTCCGCCCCGGCATGGCCCCCACCTCGAGGGGTAGCAACTCAAGTGGATGCCACTGGCCCTTCTTCGCAGGGTAGTGGGGGCTGGTGCATTGAGCCTGATTTCTAACCCCAGCTCTGCCCCTGGCTCTGTGTGGCCTCAGGCCAGTCACTTGATGGCTCTGTGTTGGTTTCTCTCTCTCATCCACTGTGTAGGGGGCTTGTCAGGGTTAATTAGCCAGTGTCTTTGCAAATAGTTTGCATGCCAAAAATGAAATTAATTGAGGGCTCAGGTTGCTGAATTAATTGATATAATCTTCATGCAATCTCCATAATTACTGCATGGCTACTAAAAACAAACCAAGCATCAGAAAGGCAGGAAGAGGGTTGTTAAGGTGATTCCCATCGTTACTAATATTCCATTGACAGTGTGTGATAATCCACGTGGCACTTGCCAACACCAGCTGTAACTGGGACCCAGGTCCCTGGTAAGAGGTGCTGAGCACTCTCTGCTTCCACTGAAGTTCAGGGCTTTCAGCACCTTGCAGGATCTGCCTCTGAGAGCGTAGAGTGGGGTATGAACAGCTCCCTGCTGGGCTGTCTGCAGGATCGAACCTGGGAACTCTGGATCTAAAAGTACTGTCTTTGCTACTGCTGCTGGAGCTACAGGGTCTCATGCTGCTCGGGTAGGTACAGTATTGCACTGACGAACTAGTGCGTGATGTGACCAGTCGAGGGGGCAGAGACCCACCTGGGGTAATGGTCAGGGCCGGCTTTAGACCGATTCCCCCGAATCGGGCCCCGCACAGACGCCTTTTTAATTTTTACTCACCCTGCGACGCCCCGGGCCTTCGGCGGCACTCAAGGACCCGCCGCCGAAATGCCGCCGAAGACCCGGAGCGCCGCCGGGTGAGTACGAATTGGGCCCCGCACTTGCTAAAGCCAGCCTTGGTAATGTATCTGTTGCATGGGGAAGGGCTGACAGCTGGTTTCGCACTCTGCCTGGCCCCCGGACAGCAATGGGGGCAGGAGAAACCCCTCAGACGGAGCTCTGAGAATATGCTCCAGTCTCTCCACCCCCCATGGAGCTGAGAAAGTCTGTTGGAAAAGGGAGTCTCTGCTTTTCGTCTCCGGTGATGTTCCTGAGCCTTCCCTTCCTCAGGCACTCTGGAGAGAGTCCCTCTCTGCCCTGCCCAGCCACCCGTTCCAGCTCACCCAAATTGCCCTGTCCTCTCTCTCTACAAGGCATTAGTGTCTGATCTAAGGAATGGAATTACCGGTAGGGCTCCCTCTGCTCCCACGAGAGCAAGGAGACTGCACCCGGGGAGGGTTTGGTCTGTGGGGGGATTTCGGGAAATTGTAGGGTTCCCAGGAAAGGGAGGAACAGGAGCCTTTGTCTAGAGCAGAGAATGATGGGATCAGGAGTTGGGCAAACTCCTCCACCTCAAACTCTGCAGAGGCCTGAGCTGAGACCCCCCTGCTACTCCTGTCCGAGGTTCTCCACACACAGCTCTGCCGCTGCTCCTCACTCCCATTGCACAGCCTCCACTCTGCTAGTCCAGCCCAGACCCTCCCCCTCACACCCCAGTTCTGCCAGCGCCCCTCAATCCTGACTCCCAGCGCTGGGCTCCCCACACACAGCTTTGCAATACCTCTCAGTCCTGGCCTGCAGCTCCCTCCTATCCCAGCCCCAGGCTCCCCACACACATCTCTGCCAGTGTCCCTCAATCCCAGCTTGCAGCCCCCCATCCCAGTGCTGGGCTCCCCACATAGCGCTGCCAATACCTCTCAGTCCGGACCTACAGCCTCCTGCTATCTCAGCTCTGGGCTTTCCCTGCCATTCTGCCTGTGCCCCCACGCCCGACCTGCAATCCCCAGTATTCCAGCCCTGGTTCTCTCTCGTCCCCCGGGTGATGCGTTGGTGACATGGAAATCAGACGGGAGGAACACAGGAGCAGCCATTGCAGTCAGTCTGGAGAGCTGGTTCTGGAACACCAACCAAACCTGCTCTGTTTTGCCCAGGCCATGGGTGGGACCTGTGTTCCAGGCAGGGTGCGGCACCTAGGCCCGGTTGCCCCAGAGAAAGCTGGTCTGGGAGATCACAGCCAGCACTTAACCACTCTTGGCTGTGATTAAATAAAATGAGAACAGATGCCCTAGCCCCTGGCATGAAGGAGGGATGGGGGGGGGTCCTTACAGGGCGGGAGCCTTTTATCCAGGGCTGCTCGCCAGGTGCTGCCCGTCCGACCCGAAGCCTCTTGTTCTGACATTCCCGGGCAGTAAGAAATGCAAATGTTATTGCTGCTCGCCCCATCCCGGCGGGCGTGTTTCCTGGCCAGGTCCCCCCAGCCGGCCAGGCCCCCCTCCCCCTGCCCCATCCCCACCAGGAAACGGGACCCAGACCCCGGCTGCCTTTGAAGTGTGTTTGTGTAAGGAAGGCAGCAGGCCTGTGCCCCTTGTTCGGGGGAGGAGCCGGGCCGCGGCTGGGGAGGTGTGAGGAGAAGGGTCGGAGATGGGGAGAGACGGAGCCGGGTGGGTGCCGGCGGCAGGGATCAGGGCTCCGGTGAGTGTCGTCCCTCGCGGTTTGCACGGTGCTCAGGGAGATGTCCTAGGGTCTCGAAGCAGAGCTGGAGCCAGGGGACCGTGGGAAGGACAGACCGAAGGGAGGGGACTGTGGGGGGACCGGCCTGGGAAGTTCTGCAATAATGTGGGGAGAAGGGGGCTGGGATGTTAGAAGGTGGCGGGGGGAGGGCTTGCAACAACTGCGTGGATTCTGGGAGGAGGGGGCAGGGAGCTTGTCCCTGTCACCCGCGACTATGGGGAAAGGCACACTTCGAGGCAGCTACTAGACAGGCCTGGTTTTCACACGTGGGGGCCATAGTGCGGCTCCTGGATCCACACTGGGGCACCCACATCACTGTGTGGCATGTACGCCAGCTGCTTGCACCCCCAAGGATCGAGGTGGGCATCGAAACGCAGGGTTAGAACAGGTCTGAGCAGGGACGCTGGAACAATGTGTGTAGTGGGGGTGCTGAGAGTCATTCAACCAAACTGTAAACCCTGGATATGATGGAAACCACTTAAAGCCAGGGTGTGTGTCAGCCCCCCCAACATCCCTCGTTCCAGCACCTGTGGCCCTGAGAGGTGCCCACTTGTGAAAGGACGAGGGGGGGGGCAGGGCTGGCTCTAGGCCGATTCCCCCGATTCCCTGGAATCAGGCCCCGCGGGTAAGAGGGCCCCGCGCCTTAGGCTCACCCGGCGGCGGTCCGCTCTGGCGGCATTTCGGCGGTGCGGGGGGGGTCCACTCCGGGATCCTCGGCGGCATTTCGGCGGCGGCAGGGGGTCCGCTCCAGGATCCTTGGCAGCATTTTGGCGGCGGGGGGTCCTTCAGTGCCGCGGAAGACGTGGAGCAGACCCCGTGCTGCCGAAGACCTGGACCGCCGCCGGGTATTGGAATTGGGCCCCACAGGTCCTAAAGCCGGCCCCAGGGGGGAGTGGGGGGGATTTGAGCAAGTGTGTTTCTGTATATTTGTCTGTGTGTGGATGTGTTGTGCACATCCTTTGAATAGAGATGAGCCTCTCAGAACCTGGAGAAAGTCTGGAGAACCGGCCTGGCTCTGATACTGACCTGGGACCCAGGGAATCTTGGAGCTGCCCTGTGAGACTAGAGCCCTGTGGCAAGACAAACCCATACAAACTGCACAGCACGCTCATCCCCAAACACAACGCATGCCCACACACTCACAAACACACACACACACACATGCACGCAAATACTCACCCCAAACACAAACCACACACACACACAGCTGCACTCACCCCCCAAAACAACATGTGCACACACACTCACACACACACACATGCACACAAATACCCCAAACACAAACCACACAGACACACCCACACAAACACACATGCTCACGTATCAGCACGCACAAACCACACACGCACCCATGCCCATTTGCTTGTGGTTCTTGCTCCAATGTTGCTGGCTGCAGGTACACTCTCAGGGAGTGAGTATTTACCTGCCCAGCTCCTCACCTGGAAAGGGTGGGAAGGGGCACTGGGGAGAGCAGGCCATGCAATGGGATGGGAACACATGGAGACGGTGAGAGGCATTGGTTTTCCAATGGACGTTAGGCTTGTTATTGCATTAGAGACACTCGTGAACACACCAGCACCTTCCCAGGGGACTGCCAGGTCAGCCATGGGCACAACAGGTAAATGGGGGCAAGGAGAGGGGGCTGGGTGATGGGGAGCAGGTGGGGCTGTGCAATGGGGAACTGGAGAGGACGTGTCTCTCACTAGGCCAAGACTAGATCCCTGTGTCAGACACTGCTGCCTGGCCAGGTCCAGATTGGCCCATCACGGGACTGTTTCTTTTCCCGCCATCAGGCAGTGCCAGCTGCAGTGAGCCGTGTCCCAGCTCCCAGCCACAGAGCCCCTGGAGTGAAGGGAGCCCTGCCCTTGTGCACTGGTGAATTCACAGCGCAGCACTGATGTTTCACAGGACAGCAATCAATGAGGGGTGGTGGTGGTCAGTTGGCACCAGGCTGGGAGCTTGGCCGGGCTGCAGTAAGAGAGGGATGGAGCCACCATCTGGGCTGGGCCAGCAGAACCCTTGTGAGAGGCAGATCCACGGTACACAATGATCCACTGCCCCCCATGAAGCTCCCATGGCAGATCTGCGGGACCTTTGTGGGGGGCAGGAACAGAAATCCACACTCAGGAGCCAGCCTCCCTCCCTGCCAGGAAGGGGTTAATGCTGGGGCTGGTGTGCCCTGGCAGGCGCTGGTAACCCTACACTAATTCCACTCCCCTGAACAGAGCCAGGCAAGGTGTCTCTGAAGGGAGCAAAGGTCATGTGTCAAGAGGGCTCCAGCAGAAGTTTCCTTTACCCTCCTCCAGTCAGACATGGCCTCTTCCTAGCCCCCAGTCTGTCTATGGGGCAGCGTCCACCCGCTGATCTAACTGCTCCCACCTTGCTAGAGTGCTGGGGGGGCCATACTTCGGGTACCCCTGGAAGGAAATGTCCTCCTCTTCCTCTTCCCCAGTGGGGCAGTGTCTGCCGCCTTCGCTCAAACCCCCACTGGTGGGAGCTGGGCTCAGCCCCCAGGTTGTGGGGTGGGGAAGTGTTGGAATGAAGTGGGGTATGGGGCTTGTAAGCAGGGGCCCCTCTCCCCGGATGAATGCCGGGGCTGTGCATGCTGCAGGTCCTTTGGAGGTGTGCCCATCCAGTCACAGGCGGGGTGTTCCCTGGGCTGATGCCGGGGCTGTGCGCGCTGTAGGGCCTTGGGGGGAGGGGTGTGCCCATCCAGTCACAGGCGGGGTGTTCCCTGGGCTGATGCCGGGGCTGTGCGCGCTGTAGGGCCTTGGGGGGAGGGGTGTTCCGGTCCAGTCACAGGCGGGGTGTTCCCTGGGCTGATGCCGGGGCTGTGCGCGCTGTAGGGCCTTGCGGGGGAGGGGTGTTCCGGTCCAGTCACAGGCGGGGTGTAAATCAGGGTCGCTCCGTTGGATTAATGGGCCAGATCCCCAGTGGGTGTGTAAATCAGCACAGCTCCAGTGAAGCCAATGGAATTAAACTGGTTCACACCAGCTGGGGGTCTGGCCTGATGACACTCAACTCAAAGGCCATCTGGATTTCGGGAGAGAGAACCCTTGTGCTGGTCGTGGTGAATTGTTTGGGCTATTGCACATCTCCCATTGCCAGGGTGTGTGGATCAACCCTCCTTCCTGCTGTGCCTGCCCTTCTTTGGGGCGGGCATTTTGGGGGCTGGGAGGGGACCGGAGCAGGTTGGGGGCTGGGAGGGGACCAGCGCAGGTTGGGGGCTGGGAGGGGACCGGAGCAGGTTGGGGGCTGGGAGGGGACCAGCGCATTCACCCCACTTTGGAGTTAGCAGCAGAGCAGCCAAACCATTAGAGCCCGTGCGGATACAAAAATATGGATCCGCATCCTCCAGGATCGACGTCTGATCTGTCCCGCGATCCGCTAGCTGTCTTTTACCTGTACCTGCACCCGCAGCAGCAAGCCCTCTCACAAGGGCTAAGCGGGGTGTGGGGGAGTCTTGCAGGGAAAAGGCAGTGTGTGGGTGGGGACTGGGGGTAAGGGGCAGTGCGGGAGCGTGGTCTTGAGGAGAAGGGGCAGCACGGGGGGGGCAGGTGGGGTGGAAGGGGCGTCCCATCACATGCTGCTCTTGGCCTCGCCAGCTACGGCTGTGTTGCATCACAGCGGGGCAGAGGGGTGGGGCGCTGGGGCCCCACCCGCTCCCAATCCCTGTGGCCGGGGGTGGGCCCTGCTGCCCAGGAGCTGGCGGGCTGGGCCAGGCCATGGTGGGGACGCTGGCGCTGCCCAAGGGGCCCGAGCTGCTGGATAGGAAGTGGTGCGGCGAGCGGGTTCTAGATAGCCCCAACTCCAACCTGCTGCCCAGCCCCCGCCACTGGCTGCTGCCACCGGCCCTGAGTGTGCTGCGCCCCCCGGGCTGCCCGAGCTGGACACTGCGGGCCAGGCGCCGCCGGTGAATAGAGCCCTCCGCGTTGTGTCACATCCGATCCACTATCTGCAAAAATGGTCCGCGGGTGTCTGCGGATTTGCAGGGCTCTACAAACCATTGCTCTGGGTTTAGTCACTTCCTCTGTTTGATATTTATGAGTGCCTGGGTATTTGTAGCTGGGTGCTGGCACTCACGGCACTGTTCAGTCTGTACTATCTGAGGTGTGTGATTGGTTGCCCAAGTCACATGACAGTTTCTGCTCCATCATTGGATGGCTGAAACTTTTTAAGTAGGAGCGTGAGGCTGGCGGATGAAAATTGGGCGCTAGCACGGAGGGCAGAGCCATTGGTGCCATTGTCAACTTGCCAGTGCGAGAGCAGTGAATGAGGAGAGGCAGGCACACGAGGGGAACAGCTGATCAACAGCCGCACGGACACAAGTGCCGACTTTGTCATTTCCAGGGGGGTGTTGAACCCCACTTCTCCCCGAGGCCCCGCCCCCACTCCTCCCCTTCCCCCAAGGCCCCAGCGCGCCCGGCTCTCGCTCTGCCCCACCCCCTCAGCGCCTCCTGCACGCCATGGAACAGCTGATCGTGGTGGGTGGAAGACGCTGGGAGGAAGGGGAGGAGCTGATCGGTAGGGCCGCCAGTGGGTGCTGAGCACCCACTATTTTTTTCTCGTGGTTGCTCCAGCCCCAGAGCCTTTGCAGGATTGGCCCAGATTTGGCACTGATTGTGTTTGAGTTGAGATGGACAAAGAGGGAGGTGGAAAAGGGCAAGTGGGGAGGCCTCTGTTGGGTCGGTTGATTCACTTCGGCCCCTGCTCTGGTGCAGACAGTGCGATTCTGCAGCAGCGAGCATGGTGTGAGATTCCTGCCTGGGCTGCCAGACCCGCAAAGAGAGCAGCAAGGTGGGGGCCTCCTGCACTTCTCCTGAGGGGTCAGGAGATACCCAGGTACGGAGTCAGTACGGGTCCAAGATCACATATCCTAGCACATTTGAGGTGCACAGGCAGGAGAGGAAAGTAGGTTTATGCATCTCTCCAGCTGCTCCTGCAGCCCATGTCCCCATGGTGTCCGAGCACTTTGCAGTCCCCAGGGGGTCAATTCTTGCTGCGCCCTACATGTGGGAAAGGATTGTCCCTATTGCACAGTTGGGGAATTGAGGCCCAGAAAGGCTAAGTGAGTTGCCCAAGAGCCCACAGCTCCATGGCAGATCTGAACCCAGAGCCCCTGGGTCCAAGCCCACTGCCTTTACCGTGGGGGCCCCGGGATGAGAAAGGCCCATTAAGTCATCATGTCCACCCCCTCCACCGAGGCTAGCTCATCCCCAGGGCTGTCTCCGGCCTAGCTTTATATGTCCTAATTAGGGGGGCTCCCAGCCCTCCCCTTGGAGGCAATCCTGCTGGATCTATCTGGAAGTCCTCCCTGAGATTCAGCCTCGAACATTCTCTCCCTCCCTTTCCAGGGCTTATAGCAGGTCCCATGTATCTGGGGTGCCCCCTGCAGAGACTTCAGGACTCAGTGCTCCATGTTCCAACACAATCCACTGGCTGGAAGTTGAAGCTGGACCAAGTCAGACTGGAAGTAAGGCGTACATTTTTTAACAGTGACAGCAATTAACCATTGGAACTATTTGCCAAGGATCATGGTGGATTCTCCATCACTGACCATTTTTAAATCAAGGCTGGATGTTTCTGTAAAAGCTCTGCCCTAGGAATTATTGTGGGGCAGGTCTCTGGCCTGGGTTGTACAGAGGTCACAATGGTCCCTTCTGGTCTTGGAATCTATGAATGTTCACCCATATGACCTCTGTGTGGTCCAGTAGCTAAAGCATGTGGCTGGGCGTAAGAACACCTGTCTTCGCTTGCACTGGCTCACCATGGGATAAGAGGGAAGGTCCTCTCAGGATCGGTAACTAGCTAAAAGATAGGAAACAAAGGGTAGGAATAAATGGTCAGTTTTCAGAATGGAGAGAGGTAAATAGTGGTGTCCCCCAGGGTCTGTACTGGGCCCAGTCCTATTCCACATATTCATAAATGATCTGGAAAAAGGAGTAAACAGTGAGGTGGCAAAATTTGCAGATGACACAAAACTACTCAAGACAGTTAATTCCCAGGCAGACTCAAAGAGCTACAAAAGGCTCTAACAAAACTGAGTGACTGGGCAACAAAATGGCAGATGAAATTCAATGTTGATAAATGCAAAGTGACGCACATCAGAAAAAATTATCCCAAGTATATGTACAAAATGAAGGAGTCTAAATTAGCTGTTACCACTCAAGAAAGAGATCTTGGAGTCATTGTGGATAGTTCTCTGAAAACTCTGCTCAGTGGACAGCGGCAGTCAAAAAAGCGAACAGAATGTTAAGAACCATTAAGGGATAGATAATAAGATGGAAAATATCATAATGCCAGTCTATAAATCCATGGTACGCTCACGTCTTGAATACTGCCTGCAGATCTGATGGCCCATCTCAAAAAGGATATATTAGAAGTGGAAAAGGTACAGCGAAGGGCAACAAAAATTATTAGAGTATTGAACA
Organism: Chrysemys picta bellii; assembly: GCF_011386835.1. NCBI lineage: Eukaryota > Metazoa > Chordata > Testudines > Emydidae > Chrysemys > Chrysemys picta. Next base: position 20,994,811 of record NC_088811.1, read on the forward strand.
GCTTCCATATGAGGAGAGATTAAAAAGACTGGGACTGTTCAGTTTATAAAAGAGGCCACTAAGGGGGATATGATTGAGGTCTATAAAATTGTGACTGGAGTGGAGAAAATGAATAGGGAAGTGTTACTTACCTCTTCACATAACACAAGAACCAGCAGTCACCCAATGAAATTAATAGGCAGCAGGTTAAAAGCAAATATAAGAAAGTATTATTCCACACAATGCATGGTCACCCTGTGGAACTCCTTGCCAGGGGATTTGGTGAAGGCCAAAAGTATAAGTGGGTTCAAAAAAGAATGAGAGAAGTTCATGGAGGTTAGGTCCCTCAATGACCATTAGCCAAGATGGTCAGGGATGCAACCCCATGATCTGGGTGTTCCTAAACCTCTGACTGCCAGAAGCTGATACTGGACAACAGGGGATGGATCACTTCATTATTGCCCTGTTCTGTTCATTCCCTCTGAAGCACCTGGCATCGGCCACTGTCGGAAGACAGGACACTGGGCTAGATGGACCATTGGTCTGACCCAGTATGGCCGTTCTTATGTCTTACATTCCTACACAAGTGCTATGTGTTATTATTTCATTCTGCCTCTGCTTACATCAGGCTGGAGCATGGTGTGCTGGGCCCTGTCATCTCCAGGGGCTGCACACGCCATGGGCTCAAGCTGCAACATTCAGACCCAGACTGGAAAGACCCAAGGTCCCCAGAGGTGTAGTTTGACTTCTATATTGGGGTGGGGGGGGGGACAGCTCCAGTCAGGCCACTGAGGCCACACATGGGGTGGGGTGGGGTGGGGGAATTCCGTGCCTGCCACAGGGGTGCCATTTCAGATTGTGGGGGGACTGTAACCATGATTCCAAGGGCTACTTAGGGAACTGAAAACTCTGGTGTTTTTGTAGATAATAACTTGGAAATTATCTGACAGGAGCACGGTATCTATTTCCTATATCAAGAAAGGAAATTAAATATTAGACCCACTCAGCTCTAATGCTAACATGCTCTGACACCTTGTGGCAAGTCACTTATGGGACACTGGCTAGGTTTAAAATGGTCATGTATATTCTCACTCAGATACACTTACTGAAGTCAGAAGTGACCATCATGATCATCTAGTCTGATCATGCACCTCGCAGGACACAGAACCTCACCCACCCACTCCTGTAATAGACCCCTGAGCTCTGGCTGAGTTACTGACATCCTCAAATCACGGTTTAAAGATTTCAAGTTACAGAGAATTCACCATTTACACTAGTTTAAACCTGCAAATGACCCAGCCCCATGCTGCAGAGGAAGGCAAAAAAAAACCCAGGGTCTCTGCCAACTTTATCTGGGGGAAAATTCCTTCCCGACCCCAAATATTGTGATCAGTTAGACCCTGAGCAAGTGGACAAGACCGATGAGGAAGATACCTGAGAAAGAATTCTCTGTAGTAACTCAAAGCCCTCCCCATCTAGTGTCCCATCTCGAGCCATTGGGGATTTATGCTACAGGCAGTCAATAATGGGCCACATGCCATTGTAGGCAGTCCTGTCATACCATCTCCTCCATAAACTTATGAAGCTCAGTTTTGAAGCCAGTCAGGTTTTTTGTCCCCACTACTCCGCTTGGGAGGCTGCTCCAGAACTTCACTCTTCTGATGGTTAGAAACCTTCGCCTATTTTCAAGCCTAAACTTGTTGATGGCCAGTTTATATACATTTGTTCTGGGGTCCATTTTGGTGCTTACCTTAAATAACTCCTCTCCCTCCCTGGTATTTATCCCTCTGATGTATTTATAGAGAGCAATCATATCTCCCCTCAGCCTTCTATTGGTTAGACTAAACAAGCCAAGCTCTTTGAGTCTCCTCTCCTAAGGTAGGTTTTCCATTCCTCAGATCATCCTAGTAGCCCTTCTCTGCACCTGTTCAGTTTGAATTCATCTTTCTTAAACATGGGAGACCAGAATTGCACACAATACTCCAGATGAGGTCTCACCAGTGCCTTATATAATAGTTCTAACACTTCCCTGTCTCTACTGGAAATACCTTGCCTGATGCACTCCAGGACTGTGTTAGCCTTTTCATGGTCACATCACATTGACAGCTCATAGTCATCCTGTAATCAACCAATATGCCCAGGTCTTTCTCCTCCTCTGTCGCTTCCAACTGATAAGTCCCCAGCACATAGCAAAAATTCTTGTTGTTAGTCCCTAAATGCATGACCTTGCACTTTGCACTATTAAATACCATCCCATTTCTATTACTCCAGTTTACAAGGTCATCCAGATCTTCTTGTATGATATTCCGGTCCTCCTCCATATTGGCTATACCTCCCCGCTTTGTGCCATCTGCAAATTTTATTAGCACACTCCCACTTGTTGTGCCAAGGTCATTAATAAAAAATGTTAAATCCGATTGGTCCCAAGACTGATCCCTGAGGAACTCCACTAGGAACCTCCCTCCAGCCTGACAGTTCACCTTTCAGTATGACCTGTTGCAGTCTCTCCTTTAACCAGTTCCTTTTCCACCTTTCAGTTCTCTTATTAATTCCTATCTTCTCCAGTTTAACTAATAATTTCTCATGTGGAACTGTATCAAATGCCTTCCTGACATCCAGATAGATTAGATTTACTGCATTTCCTTTGTCTAAAAAATCAGTTCTCTTCTCAAAGAAAGATAGTAATAATTTGTTACCACCTCTTGAATACAACAATTGAAACAATTGTAGAAAAATCTACAATTACTTTCTGTCATTTAGGCTACTTACTTTTTGCAGTTCACCAAGCTTAGAACAGATCATTTAACTTTAGGAAACTTCCTACCAGCCCTTTCTTATCTTAATCACCCGTTAATCACTCTGTTATAAACAAAATTCTGAGGACAACGCAAATGCCGCTCGTTGGGGGTGGAAGTTTTTTGTCGCAGGAGAGCTGACAAACAGTGGCTACACTGTGCGACTTTTAGCGGCACGGTTGTAGTGACACTGCCATGTCCCTAAAAGCTGTGCAGTGTAGACATAGCCTAAGGCTGCCTGTCTGAGGCTTGCATTGGGGGGCAACGCCCCCCAATCCCCACCCATAATCTGCCCATGAAGGCCCCAGAGGCATTTGGATCTCTGCAGACCATGACTCTGGTCTGAAAATGAGGGTGGCTGCAATCTGCTCCCTTTGGTTCAATTCAGCCTGGCCCACAGGTGCCCAGTGAGATGCCAGAGCAGCCCTCACTTGGGCATCATTTGGATGCTGTGGAGGTGTGAGGCCTGGAGAGTTTCCTGTCAGTCATTCAGAGACCTCCACTCTGCTGACCCGATGGAGCCAAAGGCTGCCGGCCGCCCTCAGAGGAACAACACTCTGGTGCCCAGTGGAGCAGTTTAAAGGTACATGGCGTGGAGCGAGGTCTGCAAGGGAGGAAGAGATTTACAGCCATGCCATATATCAAAGGGAGCTCATGGGTCTCTACCTGCCTTGGTCTGCTAGCAGCAGAGCAGTTCCTGGAGCCATAAAACCCCCTATCCCCAGGCCCTCCTTCCAGAAACTGCATCTCCACGGCCATTTCCACTGCTGTACCCACCGCAGCAGGATTGCCCATAAAAACACAACAACATCTGTCTGCTCAAGCCCATAAAAGACTCGAGGGAGCCAGGGCCGGGCTGTGGGGTAAATAAACTGGCTTCAGTTTCAGCCAGGCTCAGCAGGGCCCCGGGGATTGCGTAGCTAGTGGAGAAAGTGTCTGCTTCAGTGAAGGGGAAAGGAGCAGCTAATGAGGCTCCATGAGAGACCGGCTCAGAGATGTGAGGCAGGAAGGATGAAGACGGAGAAAGAGGCAACCCAAGGAGGATCTATGAGACCAGATCCTCAGCTGGCGTAAATCTGTGCAGCTTCATGGACTTCAATAGCCCCTTATTGGATCTCTGCCCGTTTACACCAGCTGGGAATCTGGCTCACGAGTCAGGGAAGGGATCCACTGGAAAAAGAAGGTGGCTGGAGCTGCCGTGTATTCTCAGGCCAAACCCTGACCGAGTCCAAGGGAGTTTTGCCTGAGTAAGAGCTGCAGGGCAGAAGGAGACAGGGCTTGCCCCAGGGCTCAGCAGAAGAAGGGCTTTGGGGGATAGCTGTGAGCAGAGAGAGGGGCTGGAGGAGTAGGAGAGGGGAAGTGGTTGACAAACAGCAGGGAAGAGAATACACGGCCTGGAACGAAACAGGTCTGGATCAGCATGGCTGCGTGACGCACATCTCCAGGAACTGAGTTTGGAATCAGTGTGGAATAGTGATCAGAGCACAGGACTGGGACTCAGGAGATCAGGGCTCCCCTAGCTCTGCCACTGGCCTGCTACGTGACCTAGGAAAAATAGCTTCGCCACCCTGTGCCTCAGTTTCCCCATCTGTACAATGATGATGATGATGATACTGCCCTTCTGTGTAAAGCTCTTTGAGGTCTGCTGATGAAAAGCACATGATAAAAGCTAGGTATTATTAGGCTTATAGAAGCTCTGGGGAATGGGAGAGCTCCCAGTGGACTGGCAAAGGCAGGTGTGATGCCCAGCTTCCAAAAGGGAAAACGGAGTGATCCTGGCAATTCATCCCTCCCAAGGCCAGAAGGGACCATTACGATCCTGTAGTCTGACCTCTGTTTAGCACAGGCCAGAGACCTGCCCCCAAATAATCCCTAGAGCAGAGCTTTTAGAAAACCAGTCAGTTTGGAGTTAAAAATGGCCAGTGATGGAGAATCCACCACAACCCTGGTCAGTTGTTCCAGTGGTTACTTACCCTGCCTGACCGGTAACAATTTACACCTTATTTCCAGTCTGAATTTGTCTAGCTTCAGCTTCCAGCCATTGGATCATGTTAGACCTTTCACTGCCAGATGCCTGGGGGAGAGCAGCATCCGCAGGGCTGCTACATCCTCTCCTCGTGCAAGTGGGGGAAGTGGGCAGAATCTGGCTCCACCCCCTCCCACACACCGGAGAGCCGTGCCAGTGATGGAGGGAAGTATGCTGTGCCAGGCCTGGGCACTTCCCACACAGAGCAGGGGGAACCAGAAGGGAGGTTGGCACAGCATGTCCATCCTCTGGAACTCCCCATGGTGGGAAATGTGTCCATCCGTGCTGGTGAACAAGGGGAATCAGGAAGCCCAGTCCCCATCCGCCATGCACCGCAGGCTGCTCTGGCCCCATTCTCACCAAATGCATTTCCTGCGGCAAAACTGCTCTTTGTTTTCTTTCAAAATCAGCAAAATATTTGAGACCAAGGTGCCCCATTTGGGGCAAAGCTTGCCTGGAGTCGGCCAGTTTGGGCCGTGCCCTGCTGTGCCGTGCAGCATGGAGGCAGAGGACCAACCACTAGTCCTGCTAGCCAAGGCCTGGGTTAGGCTAGAGTGCAAAGACACTGCAGGCTGAGAGCTGCACAATGAACTGGGCTTCTGCCTGACATCAGTGACAAAAGGCAAGCGAGCAAATGTCACGACCCTGCTCCCCAGGATGGCCTGGAGTCCCCACTGCTCCCTGGCCAAGTGACACAGAACAAGGGAAGGAAAACAGATGTTGCTGGGAAAAGTACAAGGACCTGTAGATCTGGGCCTGAGCCTGCCGCCAACACAGCAGAGTCAATAGCCCAGCCTGGGGAGGGGTGGGCAAGGTGTAGGGCTGGCCCCTGGCAGCTACTCACAGCTGGAGGGGAACTAAATGAACGAGGGCAGGGAAAACTCCCACATGCCAAGGGGGTGCCTGGCCAGCGGCACTTGCTTAGTCCCAGGCTCGCCACATCCCAGAGCCCAGGGAAATCAGACAGACACTCGGCCTGGGACACTGGTCTGGGGGAGCAGTAAAGGGCCTTAGCCCATTGCAGCAAGGGGAGGCTCCTAGTCCTCGAATCACAGTCACTGCAGGGTCCCGCTGCTCACTCCGGACTCCACAGTGGAGCTGATTTTCATGATATTAAGAGGGACGTTTGTCTGTCCAGCTGACGCACACTCCCTGGATACTGTCTGTCTGTCCAGCTGGCGCACAATCCCTGGGCACCATCTGTCTGTCCAGCTGGTGCCCACTCCCTGGACACCATCTGTATGCCCTGCTGGTGCACAATCCCTGGGCACTGCCTGTCTGCCTGGCTGGTGCACAATCCCTGGGCACTGTCTGTCTGCCTGGCTGGTGCACAATCCCTGGGCACTGTCTGTCTGCCTGGCTGGCGCCCGCTCCCTGGGCACCGCCTGTTTGTCCGGCTGGTGCGCGCTCCCTGGACACCGTCAGCCTGGTGAAAATGAGTGAGTGAGTGAAGGTGGGGGAGAATGAGAGACAGAGGGAGGGGGGATGGAATGAGTGGGGGGCGGCGCCTCGGAGAAGGGGTGTGGCAGGGGCGGGGCCTCAGAGGAGGGGCAATGCAGGGACGGGCCAAGGGTGTTCAGTTTTGTGCGAGTAGAAAGTTGGCAACTCTAGCCAGGAGAGAGGCCACAAGGTCAGGCCACGGGTCCAAGCACCTGTGAGAGTCTCGCTCTTCTCTTCTTTTCTGGAGCTGCTCTGGGATGTGTAAAGCAGGAACTCTGGCGGAGATGTAGGAGGTTATATTACCGCTCTGTTTGGCACTGGTCAGACCTACTCGGGAACCTGGGATACTATTCTGGTCACCCATGTTCCAGAAAGATGAATTCAGACTGGATCAGGGCAGAGAAGAGCTGCCAGCGGGTCTGGAGCCTGGAGAACTGGGCTTGGTCAGCCTCCCAGAACACAGCTGAGTGGGGTCTGGTTGGTCTCTAGAAACACAGCAGGGGGTGAACACCAGGGAGGTGAAGAGCTATTGAAGCTGAAGGACAATGTTGGCACAAGAACAAATGGGGATAAACTGGCCAGGAATCAATCTCGGCTGGACATTAGAAGGTTTCTAACGATCAGAGGAGGGAGGTTCTGGCGCAGGGTGGGCAGAGAACCTAGCTGGCTTTCACATGGAGCCTGAGAAATGTATGAATGGGATTAGATGCGGTTTGATTGGTGCTCTAGCAGGGGACTGGACTCAGTGACTCAGGACGTCCCTTCCACTGCCATGTCCCTATGTTGCTAGATGCCAGGGGGATGGACACAGGGATTCCCCAGGAGTCTCGGGGAGGGGGAGTGAGGTGCCAGATCCCACTGAAATCCGAGGGGAGCAAAGGAGAGCGTACGTATGGCTGTGCTTTGTGTTCGGACAATCATGCCTGAGTGGGGCCTGGCTGGTCGTGTGTTGCCTCAGCTTGTTCTCCCAACTCAGCCCATAAGCCCCTGTCTTGGCAGCAGGGCTGGCAAGTGACTTAACTCTGTTTACCAGGAAGCTGGAGTTTTCTTTAATCTGATCCATTCTCCAGTATCATCCTGCAGGGGTATAAAGCAGCCAGGCATTTCATCTCTACGGGACGGGCTCCAGCTGGATTCATCTCTCGGCACGGGAAGGCAACGGTGCCAACCTTCCCGATTGGATTGGGAGTCTCGTGATAGCTGGTGCTTTGCTGGAAGCCCAAGCACCTGGGATTAGGGGATACCCCTGGCTTCCCTTCTGGTTATAAGGTAACTATCTAGAGCAGAGGAGGGCAAACTACAGCCCGCAGGCCACATCCGGCCCGCGGGACCCTCCAGCCCAGCCCCTGAGCTCCTGGCCCGGGAGGCTCGCCCCCAGCCCCTCCCCTGCTGTGTGTCCCCCCCGCAGCCTCAGCTCGCTCCGCCGCCGGCGCAATGCTCTGGGCAGCGGGGCTGTGAGCTCCAGTCTCTGTGCTGCGTGGAGTGTAGCTGGTTCCAGCCGGGTGGCGCAGATGCCTGTCATGGTGCAGCTGCGCTGCCAGCCACCGGTGCTCCAGGCAGTGTGGTAAGGGGGCAGGGAGCGGGGGAGGGGGGTGGATAGAGGACAGGGGAGTTCGGGGGGTGGTCAGGGGCTGGGGGTGTGGATAGGGGTGGGGACGGTCAGAGGGCAGGGAACAGGGGGGTTGAATAGGGGTGGGGGTTCCAGGGGCGGTCAGAGAGAAGCGGGGAGGTTGAATGGGGTGGCGGGGGGCAGTTAGGGGTGGGGAGTCTGGGGGCGGTCAGGGAGAAGAGGTGGTTGGATAGGGCAGAGATCCCGGGGGGCAGTCAGGAAGGGGCGGGGTTGGATGGAGTGGCGGGGGGCAGTCAGGGGCAGGGGTTCCGGGGGCTGTCGGGACAGGAAGCGGGTGTGTGTGGATGGGGCAAGGGTCCCGGGTGGGCTGTCAGGGGGCGAGAAGCAGGCGGGGTCAGATAGGGGGCAGGGCTGGGCCACACCTGGCTGTTTGGGGAGGCACAGCCTCCCCTAACCGGCCCTCCATACAATTTCTGAAGCCTGATGCGGCCCTCAGGCCAAAAAGTTTGCCCGCCCCTGATCTAGACCTCACGGTTGTGGAGACAAGCTGGAAAATGTGAACCCTCAAGACTCCAGAACCAGGAAGCAAAGAGAACCCAGATCTATTATTTTTAAAAATCTCATGATTGTTAAACCAATCTGCAGATTTTTGAGGGCCTGATTCCTGATTTCGGGATGTTTGGGGTTGGCAACGCTGGAGATGCCATGGCTGAAGTCTCTGCATCAACCCCCTAAAAGTCAGTAGCCCAGTCCCTGCCCTTCACTATCCTCTGGGCACGTCAGGGGCAACACTTTAAACATGTTAACGGACAGGACCTGGCAACCTGACTATGGGACCCCAATGTTCCCACTTCTTGGGATCATGTGGGCCCAGATTCTTTCTGACTACAGGGACATTTAAGCACATGGCTTGTGTGGTGCCCACAGGTCAGCGTGTTATCTGTCCTTGTGTACATGAAATAGACACAGATGGGAAGGTGTCAATGCAAAATTTCATACCAAGTGACTCTCCAGTCCAGGCATCTCTAAGATGGGAGTCAGCGTAAGGGACTGGGGCGTAGGCGGTCGCAGCTGGTCTGAGGTCTGCCCACCAGGGACAGGAGTTGCCAGGCCCGAGTTAGAGGAATCACAAGGCCGGGTTCCATAAACAAGAGCCAGGCCAGGGTCAGAGATTGAAGATCAGAGGCAGTACCAGGTTAGGATCGAGAGGCAGGGTCGAAGTCAGGCTGGAGTCACAGACCAGAGATCAGGATACAAGGCAAAGTCCAGCACAGTAACAGGCCAAGGCCTGTGTGGTTGCCAAGCTAATTTTGTGGGGCAACCCCTGGGGTTAAGTAGGGGCACTTGGCCAATCAGAGGCCCCAGGGTCTCTTGGGCAGTACGTCCTGCGGCACCTATTCTCCACAGTACTCCCCGGCTGCGTGGCTGCAGGACCTTCTGGTGGCACTGTGGGAATAGCGGCTGCCCCAGGCTCTGCAGACAGGGTCCTTACAGTTAGTAGAGGAACCAGTGACAGGATCAAGCTAACACAGGTTTAATTAGGGATCTGGGTCCCATGACGCCTCCTTTGCTGGAAGGCCCATGACTCCACCCTCTTGGGGAGGAGATGCCCTTCCAATGGGTGGATGAAACACAGACTCCAGGGAGGATTCATTCAGGGCACAGGGTCTCTTCCCCAAGACCTGGGTAAGAAACACTGCCTGGTTGGATTCTGTGCCCAGCTACATAAGTGCACATTCACAGGAGCCGAACTCCACTGCAGGCAATTGAATCTCCACTGGTGCATCCAACAGTAGCATAAGGCCCAGGGCTGGCACCTGCCCCCAGTTCCTCAGGATTGCTAATAACCCTACCCTATGCCCAGGATACCCCTACCAGGAGGCAACTGCAGTGCCCTCCAGCCAGCCAAGCTAAACTCCCACAGGCTTCTCTTCACCCAAGCCACTGGTAACAGCACTCCTGGCTGGGCTGTCTGCAGTAATTGAACACCAGTCCTCTGCATCTAGAAGAGTGACCCTCTATTGCCTGAGCTAAGGGGACAAACTAAGCTAGTCAAAGCCCGTCGCAGCCTCATGAACCAGCCACTTAAAGGGTGACAAAGAGCCAGTTTGTGTATAAACCATCATGATCACATTGATAATACGTAAGCAGAATAAAGACCAGACCAATAATATGCAGTAACTCCTCACTTAACGTTGTAGTTCTGCTCCTGAAAAATTCAACTGTAAGTGAAATGATGTTAAGCAAATCCAATTTCCCCATAAGAATTAATGTAAACAGGGGGGATTAGGTTCCACGGAAAAAAAATTTTTTTCCAGACAAAAGGCATTATATACATTTTAAACAAGCAATTTAATACAGGTACTGTGCTATAGTTGGGAGGTGCCCTGCCTTACCCTACACAGGCACAGCCCACTGGCACTGGAGATGAGGCAGGCAAGGAGGCCGAAGGTGCTGTAGACTAGGAGAAGCACGTTGCGCAGCAGCGACAGCTTCCCCTACTCTGCAAGCACCAGGGGCGGGGGGCTCAACCCTCGGCCCGCCCACTCCACCCCTTCCCCCAAGCCTTCCCCATCCTTGACCTGCCTCTTCTCCCCCCACCTCCTCCCCCTTTACTTCCCATGCTACGTCCTCGCTCCTCCCCCTCCCTTCTAAACACCGTAAGCTAGCTGGTTGCCCTGGGCAGGAGGCAGGGGAGGGATGGAGGGGGAGCCTGCACCTGGAGTCCTCATTCCTCCCCCCTCCCTCCTACCTGGGGCAATCAGCTGGCTTGCGGCGTTTAGGGGGCAGGAGGGAGGGGGGAGGAGTGAGGACTTGGCGCACAGGCTCCCCCTCCCCCCCGCCTCCTGCTTGGGGCAATCAGCTGGCTTGCAGCGTTTAGAAGGGAGGGGAGGGAGGGGGAGCCTGCGCCCCGAGTCCTCACTCCTCCCCCCTCCCTCCTGCCCCCAAAACGCCGCAAGCCAGCTGATTGCCGTGGGCAGGAGGCGGGGGAAGAGAGGGAAGGCTCTGATCCACGGGGTCTGCTGGCGGGCCGGAGGTGCTGTGGGGAGGGGGAGCGTAGGGAGGCTGCCAGCTGTGAAGAAAGCAGGCAGCCAAACAACATAAGAGTAGAGCGTTGCACAACTTTAAATGAGCACGTTCCCTACTTGATCAGCAACGTAACAACGAAACAACGTTAACCGGGACAACTTAAAGTGAGGAGTTACTGTATATACTTGGTGCCTTAATAAGGCCACTTTCACAAAGCTGAAAACAATTATGAGCCAGTCCATCTGAGATTAAGAATTTAATCAGCAAAATGTGAATGATAACTGGGAATCTTTTAAGAACACCTTACAAGATTCCCCAAAAGCCACAATCAAGGCCATACTGGTTAAAAAACCAACCTGGAGTAGAGGAGAAGTGAAGGCAGCTGTAAAAAATAAAAATATAACAAATGCCATAAAGGGGAAATTGATAGTAATGAATATAAATCAGAAGTTAGGAACTGTAGAAAATTGGTAAGGGAAGCAAAGGGACACAAGGCCTGCAGAGTTAAGAACAATAAGAAGGAGTTTTTAAAATATATTAGGAACAAAAAGGATCCTGACAATGGTATTGGTCCATTGCTATATGGAAATGGTATAGTTATCAATAATAATGCAGAAAAGGCAGAATTGTTTCATAAATATTTCTGTTCTGTATTTGGGGAAAAACAGATGACATAGTCTCAACATATGGTGATGATAGGACTCTTTCTGTTCCACTAGTATCTCTGGAGGATGTTAAATAGAAGCTACTCAAGTTAGACATTTTTAAATCAGCAGGTGCAGATTGTTGCATCCAAAAGTTTTAAAAGAGCTGGGAGAGGAGCTTGCTGAACTGTTAATGTTGCTTTTCAATAAGTCTTGGAACACTGGGGAAATTTCAGAAAACTGGAAGAAAGCTAATGTTGTGCCAACTTTTAAAAAGGGTAAATGGGATGAACAAGAAATTGTCACCCTGACATCAATCCCAGACTGGCTAATGGAGTGGCTGATGCAGGACTCAATTAATAAAGAATTAAAGTAATTAATGCAAATTAACATGGGTTTGTGGAAAATAGATTCTATCAAACTAACTTGATCTCTTTTCTTGATGAGATGATGAGTTTGGCTGATAAAGGTCAGAGTGTAGAAGTAATAGATTTCTGTAAGGTGTTTGACTTGGTACTGCACAACATTTTGATTACAAAACGAGAATGATATAAAATTAACATGGCACACATTAAATGGATTACAAACGGATAGGTCTCAAAAAGTAATTGTAACCTGGGAATCATCATTGAGCGGGTGTGTTTCCAGTGGGGTCCCTCGGGGATTGGTTCTTGGCCCTGTGCTATTTAACATTTTTATCAATGACTTAGAAGAAAAGATACAATCATCACTGATAAAGTTTGAAGATGACAAAAATTGGGTGAGTGGTAAATAAGAAGAGGCCAGGTCACTGATTCAGAGCAGTCTGGATCGCTTGGTACATTGAGTGCAAGGAAACAACATGCATTTTAATCTGGCAAAATGTAAATGTATTCATCTGGGAACAATGAATGTCAGCCCTACTTACAGGATGGGGGACTCTATCCTGGGGAGCAGGGACTCTGAAAAAGCTTGGTGTGGGATGGATAATCAGCTGAACATGAGCTCCCAGTGCGATCATGGGTTGCATAAACAGGGAAATCTCAAGTAGGAGCAGAGAGGTTGTTTTGATCTCTCTATTTGGCACTGGTGCGACCACTGCTGGAATCCTGTGTCCAGTTCTAGTGCCCACAACTCAGGAAGGATGTTGATACATTGGAAGGTGTTCAGAGAAGAGCCACAAGAATGACTGAAGTATTAGAAAACCTGCCTTAGAGTGGTAGGCTCAAGAAGGTCAATCTATTTAGCTTCACAAAGGGAAGGTTAAGGGGTGACTTGATCACAGTCTGTAAGTATCTACATACTTAATACCAGGCTCTTCAGTCTAGCAGAGGAAGGTCTAACACAACCCAATGGCTGGGAGTTGAAGCTGGACAAATTCAGAATAGAAATAAGGTACCATTTTAACAATGAGAGTAATTAACCATTGGAGCAATATACTAAGGATGGTGGTTATTTTTAACACAAGACTGGCTGTTTTCTCAAAGCTCTGCTCTAGGGGTTGCTGTGGGGCAGGAGGGCAGACTAGGTGATCACAGTGGTCCCTCTGGCATTGGAATTGATGTGCCTTAGTTTCCGCCTCTGTTTAAAGGGGCGAATTATCCTCACAGCTCAGCCCAGAGAGCTGGTGAGGCTGGATTCATTCCTCTTTGCAAAGTGCTTTGAGATCCTCGGGTCCCTAGCCGTCAAGGAGCCAGCAGAATCAGCTCCTACAAGCACCTTCCTTACGGCAGCCCTGTGTGTGCCTCATGGGGCTGGGGACGTGTCAAGGGAAAGAGACTGACTGGAACAGGCTGGTTCCTTGGGGACTGCAGCCAGCTGGCACAGTTTAGAGCAGCCCCAAGGCTGTTCTTACCTGCATCCAGAGATAGCCCATACCTGACTCCCTGACAGAATCCCCGCTGTATGCAGCAGAGAATATGGTCCCAGAATTCCTCATGGCTGCAGCATCTTATCAGCTGTCGGCCAGTAAGAAGGGTCAGTGCCCCAGCTGGGGTATGAGGGGTTGGGACTGCTCCATGCCCCAAGCCTGACTGACTACTTTTGTCTCCTTCCAGCTCTAACCTGACCAGAATCCCCTTTCCCACCACCTCGGCCTTGGTATTTCCTTCTTCCAATCGGTGCCCAGGACTGTTACCATGGAGAATGAGCAGCTGCAGGTCCCGCCTCCCTCCAGCAGCACCAGCAGCACCAGCACTGCCAGCAGCAGCAGCAACAGTAACGGGCGCCAGCCGGGGCCCCAGATCTCTGTGTACAGCGGGATCCCAGACCGCCAGACCGTCCAGGTAAGGACCTGCAGGGTGGGGGAGGAAGCCAGGCTGTGCTGCTGCAGAGGTGCCAAGAAATGGGCAGGATCCGGGGGGGCCTAGAACTGAGTGTAACTCTTGGGTGGCTGGGATGGGAGAAAATACCAGGCAACCTCCATGCTCCCCCATTCACATCCTCTTGGAGACCCTGCTCGGCACACTGAGACCCCAGAGCCCGGGCGCCGACGGGACGAGCTCGGCGCACTGAGACCCCGGAGCCCCGACAGGACGAGCTCTGCGCACTGAAACCCCGGAGCCCCGGCGCCGACGGGACGAGCTCCGCGCACTGACCCCAGAGCCCCGGCGCTGACGGGACGAGCTCCGCGCACTGAGACCCCAAAGCCCCGGAGCCGACGGGACGAGCTCCGCGCACTGAGACCCCGGAGCCCGGGCGCCGACGGGACGAGCTCCGCGCACTGAGACCCCGGAGCCCGGGCGCCGACGGGACGAGCTCGGTGCACTGAGACCCCGGAGCCCCTACAGGACGAGCTCCGCGCACTGAGACCCCGGAGCTGTGGCACCGACGGGACGAGCTCCGTGCACTGAGACCCCAGAGCCCGGACGCCAACGGGGCGAGCTCCGCGTACTGAGACCCCGGAGCCTGGGCACCGACGGGGCGAGCTCCGCGTACTGAGACCCTGGAGCCCCGACAGGACGAGCTCTGCGCACTGAAACCCCGGAGCCCCGGCGCCGACGGGACGAGCTCCGCGCACTGACCCCAGAGCCCCGGCGCTGACGGGACGAGCTCCGCGCACTGAGACCCCAAAGCCCCGGAGCCGACGGGACGAGCTCCGCGCACTGAGACCCCGGAGCCCGGGCGCCGACGGGACGAGCTCGGTGCACTGAGACCCCGGAGCCCCTACAGGACGAGCTCCGCGCACTGAGACCCCGGAGCTGTGGCACCGACGGGACGAGCTCCGTGCACTGAGACCCCAGAGCCCGGACGCCAACGGGGCGAGCTCCGCGTACTGAGACCCCGGAGCCTGGGCACCGACGGGGCGAGCTCCGCGTACTGAGACCCTGGAGCCCCGACAGGACGAGCTCCGCGCACTGAGACCCCGGAGTCCCGGCGCCGACGGGACGAGCTCCGCGCACTGAGATCCTGGAGCCCCAACAGGACGAGCTCCGCGCACTGAGACCCTGGAATCCCGGCGCCAACGGGGCGAGCTCCGCGCACTGAGACCCCGGAGCCCCGGTGCCGACGGGACGAGCTCCGTGCACTGAGACCCCGGAGCCCGGGCGCCGACGGGACGAGCTCCGCACACTGAGACCCCAGCACTGACGGGACGAGCTCTGTATCACATGTATCCGTGATCCCTTGGTACCAGTGAGGCTCTATACACCCCAGCCCTTCGGTGCCTCCTCCTGGGTGAGATGAGGGACACTTGCACCCTCCTGTGACAGATTTTTGTTACTAATTTGCTTGAAGGCATTGATTAGGCTGAGGCCTCCGGATCTTTTCAGGGAAGAGAGGACGCAGCACACCAAGGGTTTAAGTTTAAAGCTTTATTGCTAAAATAACAAAATAAAAGTGAGGAGCGCTTTCACGGCCCCCAGGGAAGGAAAGACAGGTAGGCATTCCATGAGAACATGGGGTTGGCTGGGCAGTCGGTTCTATTAGTCCAGAGGCTTTACCCCATCCTGGAGCTTTCATTTCTGATGGGGCCTTGTCCCCTGAGAAAAGTCCTGCAGAGCAATAGGCCTGAACCTAGCAGGAGCCCTAGAAATGACTCTGCGACTCTGTAGGTTTGTCAGCGAGTGAGCTCCTTCCGCTACGCTCCATGGCTGGGGCGCCCAGGGGCAGCTTCTCTGTGAGAGCCAGTGGGACTTTTCCACTCACAAACCCTGGGTCTCTTTCCTTCCGGTGCACTTGGAATTTCTCCCTGCTTGCCTAGGGAGCCATTGCCAGTCAGGGGACAATCAGCATCCAGAGCCCCGAGCCAGGGGAACCGGCTCCCCTGCCCGGGAGGCAGACACAGAGGGATCCAGTCCCTGCACGTGCAAACAGGCTCACTCAGAGAACACACACACAAACATGTGCACACACACACATACACACACACAGGACAATGTGCACTGCGCACACATGCACAATCCATGTGCATGCACGCACACAGAATACGTGCATATGCCCACACGCTGCACACAACACCCACGCTGGACACACACAATCTCAGGGAGTTCCTGGTTTTGGCGAAGGCCCTGGGCTCCCAGTTCCCCCTGCTTCCCGCCACAGCTTCAGACACTCTGGGGTTCCCTGGTTTTGCAGCCGGAGCAGGGCCAGGCCCCTCTGACCCGCTCCGTACAGCAGCCCCCTCGCCAGCACCTCCCCAGGCTGTAGGGGCTGTGGTCAAGCAGCGCCCTCTACTGGACTCCAGGCCTCTGACCATGAGAGCTGACTGCCATGGGCCCCAGTGCATGTACTCCGATGGCTGGGTGCCCGGCGGCACCGCACTGGACATTTGAGATGAGCTCAGCAGTGGTGGGGCCAGGTTTTGCAACCAGGGGCGATGGATATCAGCAGTGCCTCCCTGTTCAGTGGGTGCAGGCCGCCTCCACCGCCCCCTCCGTGACACCCACGCCGCACGCACCACAAGCCCAATCCCGGCCTGGTGCGGAGGGAAGGTCTGGGAGGGGGTGGCTAGAGAGCGAGCCCATCTTACACTCACCTGGCACCTGGGCCCGGCTCCCTGCCCTGCGCACTGCCGCCTGGCACACGGGGTCGCACCGTCATTCCTGTTTGGCCTCAGTCATGGCGGAGTGGGAAGCCAGCCCCATGGGACAGCTGCTGCTGCTGGGTGTGTGCAAGGCGGGCTCGCTCTCTAGCCCCATGTGAAAATTCATGTCATCCACCTCCTTTGGTCAACTGCATAATATGCTTGGAAAGGCACCACAGGTACGCGAACGGCCACCAGGGGGCACTGCCTCACACATTGGGACCTAGGGAACTCCAGAAGCACCCCAGATCAGGGCCGGTTCTGAATCCGGTGGGCAGAGCTCCCGAGAGCAATTCCATGTCTGAGCTGGGAACCATCTGGGGTAATTCCACTCGCCCTGAACCCTAGGGCAAATGCCTGGGACCCCACCCCCTTGGCTATGGGCCCTGGTCTTCCCTGGCTCCCAGCTGCCCTTCCTAGCCCAGCGGTCTGTATGTTCTTCTACCCCTCCCTCTTTCCTGGGGTTGGGAGGGCTGGGTGTGGACAGTAACAAAGGAGTGAAAGAGAGAGGGGGAGGGATGGGAATGAAATGGGGGGGGGAGAGGGCCCGAGGCAGCAGAGGGGGGATAATCAATAGCCGTTAATCAGCCATGCAGAAGATGTGCTGAGACACTAAATACCTGAGAGGGTGGAGGGGAGGGGAGCGGTGGGGGTGATCCGGGGCCCCCAGTGGTTCTGTGGCCATGGCTCTGGCCTGCCACTCAGCCAATATGGGTGCCAGCCCTGACTCTGCTACTGACTTTTCGTGTTTCTGTCTCCGTGCCTCGGTTTCCCCCCTCCTTAAATTGGGGCTAATAATCTATCGGGTCTATTCAGGCTGTGAGCTCTGTGGGGCAAGGCCCTAAGGTCAGCCGGGATCTCTAGATACACCCAGAGCCGCTGAGCTGCTCTTACACATGGAGGCCCTGGGGTCAGCAAGCCCTGGCTGTCAGTGAAACAAACGTGGGTGGAGGGTCATGCTCTGGGGTCCCAGGACTGGGGGAGAGGATGGTTCAGTTCAGTTCCACTTGCTGGAGGGGCCCCTTTATTTACTCAGTGTATTTAAAGGCAGCCCCAAGTGCTGGCCCCAGAATATCCAACTGACCTGCCTGGAGTCACAGATCCAGCCCACTGCCCAGGGCACAGCTGCTGCAGTCCAGGACAGCCAGCGGGGTGGGGGAGGGCTCCCCAATCCTGGGGGCTGGTGTTACTTATCCATGTGCTGAGGCGACCTTGTAACATCATGGTGGGGTGACCGGGCACAGGGAGGTAGAGGGAGAAGTGAAGGTGTTCATTTCTCCAAGCAAGGCCCTATCTGGGCACACAGATGTGTAGTGTGTGTGTGCGCGCACAGCATATGTGTGTGGTGTGTGTGTGTGTGTGCACATGTGTGTGTGCAGTGTGTGTGGTGCGTATATGCAGTATGTCTGCAGCATGTGTGCGTAGTATGCATGTGTACAGCACGTGTGTCTGAAGTGTTTGCATGCACTGTGTGTGTGCAGCAGGTCTGTGTTCAGGTGCAGTGTGTATAGGAAGAAAGGAGAGCAGCAGAATACGGACCCTGGACTTCAGAAAAGCAGACTTTGACTCCCTCAGGGAACTGATAGGCAGGATCCCCTGGGAGACTAATCTGAGGAGAAAAGGAGTCCAGGAGAGCTACCTGTATTAGTAGGAGCATTGCCAGCAGATCGAGGGAAGTGATTATTCCCCTCTATTTGGCACCGGTGAAGCCACATCTGGAGTATTGCGTCCAGTTTGGGGGCCCCCACTACAGAAAGGATGTGGACCAATTGGAGAGAGTCCTGCGGAGGGCAACAAAAATGATTAGGGGGCTGGAGCACATGACTTATGAGGAGAGGCTGAGGGAACTGGTCTTATTTAGTCTGCAGAAGAGAAGAGTGAGGGGATTTGATAACAGCCTTCAACTACCTGAAAGGGGGGTTCCAAAGAGGATGGAGCTCGGCTGTTTCAGTGGTGGCAGATGACAGAACAAGAAGCAATGGTCTCAAGTTGCAGTGGGGGAGGTCTAGGTTGGATGTTAGAAAAAACGTTTTCACTAGGAGGGTGGTGAAGCACTGGAATGGGTTCCCTAGGGAGGTGGTGGAATCTCCTTCCTTAGAGGTTTTTAAGGTCAGGCTTGACAAAGCCCTGGCTGGGATGATTTAGTTGGGAATTGGTCCTGCTTTGAGCAGGGGGTTGCACTAGATGACCTCCTGAGGTCCCTTCCAACCCTGACATTCTATGATTCTATGTCCCTGGGGCTGTTTGCCCCAGTTCCTACTGGGATAGAGAATCTGTCCAGATGTAGCTTGAGGGAGGTGGTGAGCTTTCACACCCGTGGCCCCGATACCCCCACCCAGGGGGAATGGCCTTCCTGCACTTCAAAAGATTTTAGAACATTACGCCTTTTCCCAAGAGAGATTGAATGGAGATTTGTAGAGCAGGTGGAGGGGGGTGCAGATGGGGAGGAAGTGGGAGGCAGCAGGAGTGGGGCACAATATCCTCCCTCTCCCCAGGAGGGGGTGGGAGCTGGCCCTGGGTGCTGTCAGGAAATGCTCATAGACTCATAGACTTTAAGGTCAGAAGGGACCATTATGATCATCTAGTCTGACCTCCCGCATTATGCAGGCCACAAAAGCTGACCCACCCACTGTCCCTTAACTCAGCTGTTGAAGTCCCCAGATTGTGATTTAAAGACTTCAAGTTGCAGAGAATCCTCCAGCTAGCGACCCCTGCCCCATGCTGCGGAGGAAGGCGAAAAACCTCCAGGGCCTCTGCCAATCTACTCTGGAGGAAAATTCCTTCCCAACCCCAAATATGGCGATCAGTAGAACCCCGAGCATACAGGCAAGATTCTCCAGCCAGACCCTCATTGACCATTGATACTATTTACCAGCGATGGCACGTTATTGACTAACTGACTAAGATCACGTTATCCCATCAAACCATTCCCTCCATAAACTTATCTAGCTTAATCTTAAAGCCAGACAGGTCTTTCGCCCCCACTGTTTCCCTCGGAAGGCTGTTCCAAACTTTCACCCCTCTGATGGTTAGAAACCTTCATCTAATTTCAAGCCTAAACTTCCCCACGGCCAGTTTATATCCATTCGTTCTCGTGTCCACATTAGTACTGAGCTGAAATAATTCCTCTCCCTCCCTGGTATTTATCTCTGATATATTTAAAGAGAGCAATCATATCCCCCCTCAGCCTTCGTTTGGTTAGGCTAAACAGCCCAAGCTCCTCGAGTCTCCTTTCATACGACAGGTTTTCCATTCCTCTGATCATCCTAGTGGCCCTTCTCTGTACCCGTTCCAGTTTGAGTTCATCTTTTTTAAACATTGGAGACCAGAACTGCACACAGTATTCCAAATGAGGTCTCACCAGTGCCTTGTATAACGGAAGCAGCACCTCCTTATCCCTACTAGAAATACCTCGCCTAATGCATCCCAAGACCGCATTGGCTTTTTTCACGGCCACGTCACATTGTCGACTCATAGTCATCCTGCGATCAACCAGGACTCCGAGGTCCTTCTCCTCTTCCGTTACTGCCAACCGATGTGTCCCCAGCTTATAACTAAAATTCTTGTTATTTATCCCTAAATGCATCACCTTACACTTTTCACTATTAAATTTCATCCTATTACTATTACTCCAATTTACAAGGTCATCCAAGTCTCCCTGCAGGATATCCCGATCCTTCTCCGAATTGGCAATACCCCCCAACTTTGTGTCATCCGCAAACTTTATCAGCCCACTCCTACATTTGGTTCCAAGGTCAGTGATAAATAGATTAAATAAAATTGGACCCAAAACCGAACCTTGAGGAACTCCACTGGTGACCTCCCTCCAACCTGACAGTTCACAAAACACCAGAAACACCCCAGCCCAGCCTGGGGAGTGGTCACTGGGTCAGCCAGGGCTGAAGGGAGGCCTGGGGGCAGTGCACTTGTCCTGGCTAGAGGGGAGTTATAGCCCTCTGCTCCCCCCACTCCCCTGTCTTATCCCTGAGCCTGGTCCTTTCACAGGCTCCCTGGCACTGAGCGCTTCCCCCTGGTGCTGCGGGTCCAAGCCGCCATCACCCTGGAGTGGCCCTGAGGAGCGGGCTGGGCTGAGACTTCTGGGGCTGTGGGGCTTCTTGGGAGCTCAGAGATTTGCAGCTGCAGAAAATTATCCTGGATTTACCCTTCAAAGCGACAGTCTTGGCCATACACAGTCTGGCAGCGGGTTGGTCAGACGGGGGCAGATCCCTATGTGGACACAGCCAGAGTGGGTGGAAGCTGGGTCTGTGCCTTTAGTTCCCCTGTGAAGCATGGGCCTTGTTTACTTGGGAAAGTTGCACTGGTTTTAACCTAAATCAGTTCTTGATTTAAACTGATGTGGGTACACAGTGCCAGCGCCAGTGGGGACACTCATTCTGGGGTAGTTTAGCCTGCTCTACACACAGTTTTGCTGTCACTTTGGGGTGCGAGTTTTTACTGATATACAAAAGGTTGCGAGTCTTTCACAGAGGTCACAAAGTCAGGAATTCCCTGACTTTCCGGGACCTCTGTGACTTCTGCAGTGGCTGGTGCAGCTGACCCCAGGGCGACCCTCGGGCCAGCCGCACCCGCTGCTGCTCAGGTGGCCCCAGGCCTACAGCAGCAGCGCCTATGCTGCCCCGCCCCAGCAGCAGCGGCAGGGCTCTGGAGCGCCCCACCCCACCCAGGAGCAGCAGTGTCTTCTGGAACCCCCCCACCCCCAGAGCAGTAGCATCCGCAGGAGCCCCCCAGCACCTAAGATTTAGTTAGGAGTATTTTTAGTAAAAGTTGTGGACAGGTCACGTGCCGTGACTTTTTAGTTATTGCCCGTGACCGGTCCATGACTTTTACTAAAAATACCCATGACTACATCATAGCCTTAGTTATACCGCTTCCAGCCCCCCTTGTGGGGATGCGCTTATACTGTATAAAGGTGCCTTAGACCAGTCTAGCTTATTCCCCTCCCCCGTGGGATTAGCTATACTGGGACAAGCACCTTTGTACCTGAACCCAAGGTGGCAGCGGTGATGCTCTGGGCAGAGGAATTTGCTTCTGGTGGCACGTTCACACCCACAACTGGCCAATTCAGGGCCTGGTTCAGGAAGCTCCTGGCTTCCTCACTGATTCCGAGCTCTTCCATAGCAATGTCTGTGGGTGACGCTTTCTCCCATCTCCAGTTGAGACACTGTCCCATGCTAGCAGGTGAGGACTTGGCCCTTGTTATTCACACCTTCACCACCTTCCGGCTGGACCTAGGCAGTGATAGGCCTAGGCACCAAGCCTTCAGCACTTCAGAAACTCCAGCTACCTTAAGCGCATCAGCCAATCAGCCCATCTCCTACTCTCTACGCTGCCTTCCCACAGATCAGAGTCAAGTCCAAGGTCTCAGTCCGTATCTTCAAGGTGCTCAGCCAGGATAGCTGAAAGAGCCTCACGTTGCGGGATGAAGACCATGGTCGATAACTGTTCCACAGGTCCCATGGGACGCTCTACAATACGGGTGACCTCGTCTGTCCTCAACAGGGCTTCCTCGGGGCCAGTGCCAGACTAGGGAACAATCTCCCATGGGGACCTAGAACCATCCCAAACCTCCCAGTCTAGGTGCCAGTCGCTGCTCTATCCTGCCTTCACTGATACAAACACTGAGCAGCCTGGATGTGTAAACAAAACCCAACCCAAACAAACCTCTCCACTGCACAAACAATTCTCTCCTGGGGAGAGGAGATAGACAACGAACCTCACATATCAGATGTTAGTCACATGACTCAATGCGCAACTGGCTGGGGCTCAAATACTACGGTGATGAGGGCAAGAAAAGAGACTATAGAGAATAGAGACAGGTTTCAGAGTAGCAGCCGTGTTAGTCTGTATCCGCAAAAAGAACAGGAGTACTTGTGGCACCTTAGAGACTAACACATTTATTAGAGCATAAACTTTCGTGGACTACAGCCCACTTGCATATGCATCCGAAGAAGTGGGCTGTAGTCCACGAAAGCTTATGCTCTAATAAATGTGTTAGTCTCTAAGGTGCCACAAGTCCTCCTGTTCTTCTTTCAACTGAAGAAGCTACACCTGTGTCTGGAGCAGGCCAGGCTGTGTCCCAGTGGGGGGGGGGCCCTGCACCACCCGAGGGCTTGGGAAGGGACCAGCTGACCCACTGGATCTCCTCCAACTCCAGGGGTGGAAAACAACCGGCCAGCGCGGGAGTGTGGCTGGGGGAGAGGCAGGTCCCAGGCTCGCTAGTTTCACCCCCTGCTCCGCCGCCGAGCAGCAGCGCCCGGCCACGCTCTGCTCCGGGGGAGGCGGCCGGGTCTGGACCCGCCTGCGGGGTCAGGGGGCAGCTCTTTGTCCCGCCGGCCGGAGCAGCGCGGGCAGCGCCCCGCCATTGCCCCGCGGCTCCGGGGCCTGCCGCAGCCAATCACACGGCGCCGGCCGGCCGAGGCGGCCGCTTTTGTTGTTGGCCGGGGCTGGAGCCGGGCGCTCCCGGGGGCTCGCTCCGGCGCGGGGAGCGGCCGGCAGCTGGAGCGCCCGCGGGACCCGGCAGCGCGCCCAGCCTGGGGCCCGAGCCCGCTTGTGCCGCCCCCGGAAGGAGGATCCGCGGCGCAGCCAGAAGCGAAGTGAGTGTCCGGTGCTCAGCCTGTGCGAGGGGTCGGTGGAGGGCGCCGGGGGGATTTGGGGGTCGGTGGAGGGTGCCGCGGGGAGGAGAGTATTTGGGGAGGAAGGATATGGGGGAGTATTTGGGGGGGAGGAGCTGGGAGGGGATATGGGGGGGCGGGAAGGGGGTATTTGGGGAGGAAGGATATGGGGGAGTATTTGGGGGGGAGGAGCTGGGAGGGGATATGGGGGGCGGGGAGGGGGTATTTGGGGAGGAAGGATATGGGGGAGTATTTGGGGGGGGAGGAGCTGGGAGGGGATATGGGGGGCGGGGAGGGGGTATTTGGGGAGGAAGGATATGGGGGAGTATTTGGGGGGGGAGGAGCTGGGAGGGGATATGGGGGGCGGGGAGGGGGTATTTGGGGAGGAAGGATATGGGGGAGTATTTGGGGGGGAGGAGCTGGGAGGGGATATGGGGGGCGGGGAGGGGGTATTTGGGGAGGAAGGATATGGGGGAGTATTTTGGGGGAGGGGATATGGGGGGGCGGGAAGGGGGTATTTGGGGAGGAAGGATATGGGGGAGTATTTGGGGGGGAGGAGCTGGGAGGGGATATGGGGGCGGGGAGGGGGTATTTGGGGAGGAAGGATATGGGGGAGTATTTGGGGGGGAGGAGCTGGGAGGGGATATGGGGGCGGGGAGGGGGTATTTGGGGAGGAAGGATATGGGGGAGTATTTGGGGGGGAGGAGCTGGGAGGGGATATGGGGGGGCGAGGAGGGGGTATTTGGGGAGGAAGGATTTGGGGGGGAGGAGCTGGGAGGGGATATGGGGGGGCGGGGAGGGGGTATTTGGGGAGGAAGGATATGGGGGAGTATTGGGGGGAGCTGGGAGGGGATATGGGGGGGCGGGAAGGGGGTATTTGGGGAGGAAGGATATGGGGGAGTATTTGGGGGGGAGGAGCTGGGAGGGGATATGGGGGGGCGGGGAGGGGGTATTTGGGGAGGAAGGATATGGGGGAGTATTTGGGGGGGAGGAGCTGGGAGGGGATGTGGGGGGGCGGGGAGGGGGTATTTGGGGAGGAAGGATATGAGGGAGTATTGGGGGGCAGCTGGGAGGGGATATTGGGGGGATTATGTGGAAAGAGCTCTTCTTTCTGATTTGGGGCCTCAGCAAAGTCAGGGACCTGATTGTGGAACCTGCCGCTCTCTGTCGCTGTTCGCTCCCTCTCCTGTGGAGCCCATGGGCGCTCGGAGCTTCCTGGGACAAGGTTGCTGCAAGAAGCCCCTGAGCAGGGAATAATGATGGGAAATCATAGCTTTGATTGCCTCCCGCTCCCCTCTTTGGCTGTTTATGGGGATCCAGGCAGCCCCGTCTCCCCCCAACCCCTAGGCAGTCTGCATCTGCTGCTTGTGGTGTCAGTCAGAACATAAGCGCTGCAGCTCTGGGCCAGGCCAATGGTCCATCTAGCCCAGTGTCCTCCAGTGGCCAGGACTAGCGCTTTGGGGAGAGTGTATAGAACAGGCCAGTTCTGGAGTGATACACCCCGTCTTCCACTCCTGGCTTCTGGCAGTCAGAGGTTTAGGGTTGCCCCGAGCATGGGGTTACGTCCCTGCCCATCCTGGCTAACAGCCATTGATGGACCCATTCTCTGTGAATTTATCTATTCTTTGCTGAACCCAGTTTTACTTTTGGCCTTCGCAACATGCCATGGCAGTGGGTTCCCCGGGTTAGCTGAGCATTGTGTGAAGAAGTACATCCTCTTGTTTGTGTTAAACCTGCTGCCTGTTAATTTCATTGGGTGATCCCTGGTTTGTGTGTTGTGGGAATAGTGCAGCTGCTGGTGCTGTAGGAAACTTGGGGCCAGGTTATCAATGGCTCAGCACCCACCACTGGGGCCGGACGTCCAGGAACGCTCAACACCCAGCCTGCCCCCGACCTGCCCAGCCTCTTTGCACACCTGGCCTTGGCTCATGGGAACCTGGTTTGGGGTCCGTCTGAGGGGGCTGCACCCTGAAGGCCTTGAGATGCAATGGGAGTGTCACCAGCTCCGGCCCCTGCTCTTTGCTTTAGAGATGGGGGTGGTTCCCCAGGCTCACTTGGCAACTCAGGGACCCTCCTGGGCTCCTGCTGACGCCAGAGGGGCTCTGGAGATTGGGTTGGTAACAAACTCCACGGACACTTTCTCCTCTCTGGGTCGGCCTCCCTGAGTTCTGTGTGCGACATAAAACCAACCCTTCCACATATACAACAGATACTGCTCCCTGGGCTCCAGGGACACCCTGACGTTGGGGGACTGGTACTAGCAACCCCCTGAACTCTCTGCACCCCCGTGCATGATACAAGAACGAGCTCCCCCACTCCTGCCAGCTGGTCCCCAGCCTCCGTGCAGCAGCCGGAGCTTTGGGCCTGGAGCAACCTTTGGGAATCAGCCCCCTGAGGAGAAACACATGCGTGGTCGTCTGGGGCATGGCTCGGCATGGGCTGAGCTCGCGTGGTGGCCCCGTGTGCACTGCGGCCTGGCTGTGGTACCATTCCTAGAGGGGCAGTGCCCAGAGGATGGTTGTGCGCACACACACTCACTTCCTGCCCCAAAGAGCTTACCGCCTGAGGCCCTGAGCCCTTGTGTGGCCATCTGCCCCGGGCGGGGGAGTGGCAGACCCTTCTGGGGTCGGCACAGCAGTGCTTTGTACCCATTGTGCACGCACTGGCCACAGAGAACAGGCGACACGCTGTGGGTGCCATGGGCTAGACACAATGGAGGAGCGTGTGGTTTGCAGACACCCCCACCTATGTTCCTGTGTCCTTGGGGGTTCTGTCAAGTCTCCTCTGCCCCTCCATTGGCTGATCCCCATTAAAGGCCCTATACTGGGAGGGGTGGAAAGAGGAGAGGGCAGTGGGCTCACAGATCAGTTCAGGGAGGGCGTGCTGCCCTGAGGAGACGGGGGGCTGCCGAGGCTGGTGTCCCGCCAGGATGGGCAGAAGTAGCCCAAGGTGGGTGAGTTGGGAGAGCAAAGCCGTGAAGGGCGGACGGGGGTGATGGACTTTGCAGCGGGATCTAGAGAGGCGGTGACATGGTCTGAACAACGGCCCCCGGGGGATGAATTCAGCAGTGTTTGGAATGGGCTGTGGGGGAGGGGTGTGCCAGGGAGGCTGCAGCGGGGGAGGGGGCTGGCTCAGCGCATACTGATAAGCCCCTGATTTTAGCCATTGGCTGAACTTTGTGGTGTTGTGTAGAAGGGGCAGAGGATCTCTGCGAAGGGGCGGGGGATGAAATGGAGTCTGATCGCTGCTCAGAGGTGCAGCTCGGACTGGGCCTTGGCAGCTGGGCCCGCGGGGGTGGGCTTGCGATCTCTCCCAAGCAAGTGAGAGGGGCGATCCGGGATCACTGTGCCATGGGGTCCGGTGCGTCTGACACCTGCCGCCAGGTTGCAGCCGGAGGTGTGAGCTCAGGATGCCCGTGGTAGCAGGGGGGCAGTGGAGCTGTGCTGAAGCTCGCCTGGTGCTGCCCTTGCTCCGTTGTCGAGGTGCAGAGGGGAGCAGCGATTTGCCCAATGCTTTCTTACTTCTGGGTTTCCTGTCTCTCGGAGGCTTGTTTGGAGCCCTACAATGTTCTCATCAGGATTTTCGCCCCCAAGCTAGTACCTTCTGCTCTCAACTTCAAGGCCTGCTTGGTTAGAGAGGGGCACTGGGTTCTACCCCTTGCTCTTGGTTTGTGGCTGTGGGCATGTCCCTGCTTTGTGCCTCAGTTTCCCCACCTCTAAAAAGAAGGCGAGCATTCTGACCTGTCCCAGCATGTTGTTTAAGGTATTGTTTATTAATGTCTGCAAAGTGCTTTATGGTCTTTTGGTTACAGGCATCTCCTAGATATTAATAAATGCTGGGTGGGTTCATGCCCCTGATGGCAGGACTGTATGGTCAATGTACTAGGGTCTAACATGGAACTGACTGTTACCACTCCATTCAGGCCAGAGGTCACAGTGGAGATCACAGAATATTAGGGTTGGAAGGGACCTCAGGAGGTCATCTAGTCCAACCCCCTGCTCAAAGCAGGACCTAATCCCCAGACAGATTTTTGCCCCAAATTGCCCCCTCAAGGATTGAACTCACAACCCAGGGTTTAGCAGGCTAATGCTCGAACCACTGAGCTAGCCCTCCCCGCTAAGGTAAAGAAGGGCTGACTCCACCCCAGATCCCAGGTGGGCTAGAAAGGACCAGTCATTAATATGTGAGCACATGGCTGGAGACCCCTAGGGTCAAGTCCCTGCTTGGCCACAGACACTCTGTGTGACCATGGGAAAGTCACTTAGTCACTCTGGGCCTCATTCCCTCTCCCCCCCCCCCCCCCCCCCCCCACACACACACCTGGTACAATGGGAATAACAGCCTTGTCATGCTTGCCATGGGGGTGGGAGGAGAAATATATTTAAGCTGGAGTGCAGACACTACAGTGGTGGGGCCAGATAACTACCTACAATAGGTAGATATTTGTGATGAGATGACCAGCAGTGAAAGAGTTAATGTGGCCTTGTCATTTGCCACTAAGCCTCAGAGTTTGAGGTGAGCTGCACAGAGACAGGCAGGTTTGGGCCTTTCCTTCTCTGATGCACAAAGTAGGTCTGGCTGGCTCTTTTTAGGGCTTGGTTCCCCCTAGGGGGTAGATGAGGGGCTGCCCGGGCTTGGCTGGAGGACCCCTTGGAAGGCTCAGGGCAGTAGGGTGGAAGTTAATCGAAGGATGTTGGTCCTTTACCAAAGACTGCTTTTCTGCCAGGATTTGTTAGGTATGTGAGTTAAATGCAAACCAACCCCGGGGACTGGACGTGACAGCTCTTCCCGTCTGCGGGAACCGAGTGTCACTCCCCTGGTATGTGTGATTTCATCCTGTCCTCCATAGCGCTCCAGGGAACAGAGCTCAGCCGAGCTGGATTTCTGACAAGAAGACAACCAGAAAAACGTCTTTTAAAAAGAGCAAACCTTTCCAGACGTTCTTTACCCCCCATTCAGATGCAGCAAAGGGCACAAACTCTTTATTTGTCTCTTTTCAAGTCACCTTTAGCACCATTGAAATGAAAGAGGAAAGCTTGACATCTCTCTCAGAGCTTCTGGGCCTACAGTGGAGAGCAGGTGTAAATCCGCCTACAGTGGAGAGCTGTTGATTGGCACCAGCCTGGGATCTGTCCCATTGTTTTTGTCTGCACTGCACACACCTTGCTGTGTTTTCCTTTCACTAAGATCAAAGTGAGCCTTTCACTGTGACTGACTTGGATTAAGAGAAATCAAGACAAGAAAGAACAAAAGTAAAGTCTCCGGGAGAGAGCACAGTGTGGGCATCTCCTTTGGAACCTGCTGCAGTGACCCTGCCCCCCAGAACGGCAGCTCCCCCTACTGCTGTCGGGCTCCTAGACATTTAAAGGTGCAGTGCACAAAACAAAGCTGGAGC
Organism: Chrysemys picta bellii; assembly: GCF_011386835.1. Taxonomy (NCBI): domain Eukaryota; kingdom Metazoa; phylum Chordata; order Testudines; family Emydidae; genus Chrysemys; species Chrysemys picta. Next base: position 21,023,324 of record NC_088811.1, read on the forward strand.
AGTCCCAGCCCCCACCCCTGCTGGCCCGGAGGCCAGGATTTGGTGCTGCTCGTTGAGCTCAGCCATTGCTCTGCTTGGCGATGTGTGCGTGTTCACTCGGCTCCCTGAACTCTGTGTATAAAGCACTGGGGTGGGACTCGGGAGACTGGAATTCCATTCCCAGCCAGCCTCTGGCCTCAGCTTCCCCAGCAGTGCAGTGTGGGTAGTGTCACTGAGCGCTGCCTGTGTAAACCCCTTGGAGAGCTGCTGCTGAAAAGTGCTGCCCGGGCGCTAGAACCCAGGTCCTGGCAGGCAGGTTGGGAGGACCCCAGCTTCAGCTCTTCTGCTGGAAAGTGTGTACACGCAGGGCCCGCTCCTGTGCAGTGCTGAGTGACCTGGAGTTGGAAGGACACGGTGCCTCCCAGAAGGCTCTTGGCAGGAGCCTGTGACCGGGCTGGGAGTGCTGGAGACTGGCTCCAGCCCGGGGCTCGGACGCCGTGGGGATCAGGGCTGTAGAGAGAAGCATCCGCTACTTAGCTCTAAGCCTGGGGGTCTCTGTGGCTTTGCGGGTGCTGGTCTGCCGTGTAAGTGAAGTATGGTGTAAACGCTCTGGTGCAGGGCCATTGGCCAGTCCACTCCCAGATGCCTCCTGCTACCGGATCCCCTGGCTGAAACCACTTGGCCCAAGCCCCATCATTCACCATAAGTTCCCTGCATTCCCCGGGCTGGCCTCCCTTCCGGCCTGGGTCAGATGCCAGACAAGCTGGCCAGAGAAGAGCTGTCAGCCTGCTTTGTGTGGATTGATGGATCGCTGGGGGGCGGGCCCCGGGCTGTGATGGATGGGGGAGCCCTTGGCATCATGGCCCCAAGCAGATTGAAAACCTCCGCAAGAGATTAACGCTCCATGATCTCTCTGACCTGCCCTTAGCAAAGCTCCAGGCAGGGCTGCTCGTGGGGTGGGGTGGGGGGGGGTCCTTGTTTTCCACTTGGCCCAGGGGGCAGCCCCGGATCTGGCCCAGGGGTTCTCTCAGAGCAAAATGCAGCCTTGGCTGGAGGGGCCCAGCCGCAGGCCAAGGCACTGACGTGGGGCAGGCCTGGGGCTGTGCGGGGCCCGTGTTTGCTGAGGGACTCAAGCCTCCGCCCCCTCTTGCCAGGTGATCCAGCAGGCCCTGCACCGGCAGCCCAGCACCGCGGCGCAGTACCTGCAGCAGATGTACGCCGCACAGCAGCAGCACCTCATGCTGCAGACGGCCGCCCTGCAGCAGCAGCACCTCAGCAGCGCCCAGCTCCAGAGCCTGGCGGCCGTGCAACAGGTACGGGGGGATCGCGGGTTATAAACGCTGTGGGGCGCAGCTGCAGAGGGATGCCCGAGTCTCCCTTCCTGCTGGCTTCAGACTGGCACTGGGCTCGGGGCCCAGAATCAGGCCCCCACTAGTTGTACTGTAGTGATGGGCACGGGGCAGGGACTTAGATCTCTCTTTTATGTGCTGAATCTGTCCGCTCCCCACTCAGCCCAGGCACCCATCACCATGGTATCTAGGTACCACCCAGGGGTTCCAAAGGGCCGTCCCACAGGTGGGCACCGTGACACTGGCAGGCGAGGAGGAGCCCATGGGTGATGAGGGTGGGCCGCTCAGGCACCCCCAGGCTCTGTGCCCTTCAGGGTGGGTCACTGGGCTGTTGCCCCCTGGGGCGAGAGGCAGCTGGAGGGGAGGAGTTGGGACTGCTCCAGTGCTGGCGATAGGCAGAGGTCTGCGCTACCTACCCCGAGTTGGGGACCCAGATGAGCGTTTTAAACACTGGCTCTGTTGGTGCCCCAGTGCAGCCGGGTGAACAGGAGCAGCCGAGCCCCTGCAGCCACCTGGGTGTGACGCCAGCCGTCGGAATGGAGGACAAGTGCCCGGCTCTGGGCACGAGTCCTGCCCAGCGGGGTGTGAGCCTGTGTCTGGCTGCGCAGCTGATGCCAGCGGGCACCACGCAGACGGGGTCGCAGCCCGAATGAACTCTGCTGAATGTCAGGGTTTCGTTCTAATTTCACTCGGGAATTAGGTGTGGCTGGGTTTTAATGGGGCTGGGGTTTGCAGGGAAGAGCTCTGTGAACCCCTGGCCCCATGTTGAAGGGTCAGGAGGGACCAGGGGGCTGTTGGTGCAGGACTCCCCGCCTGGGCTGGGATCCGGGGTGGGGGTGACCTGCCTTTTCTCGCTCTTCCAGGCGAGTCTGGCTGCTAACAGGCAGGGCGGCTCCTCCGGCAGCAATGCTCCCGCACAGACACCATCCCAGCAGCCCACGGTAAGTCCCGCCCCAGGGCAGTGCCCCTCGGCCCACGGGCTGAGTAACCCCCGGTGGGACCCTGGACTGCTCCAGCTCTTCCTGGGCAGTGATGCCCATGTATTAACACACACATACCCCGCGTGCCGCTGGAGCTCCAGGACAGCTCCCTCCAGCAGCCCTGGAGCTCTGAGTCCAGCCACCAGAGGGCGCCCCCAGGACCCAGCATGCCGTGCACTGTGCTGCGGGGCACTGGGCAGGGCTGGCCTGGGAATTCCCGGGGGCAGGGTGGGCTGTGCAGGTGTCCAGTGAGAGGGTGAGGGGCACGGGGCCAAGCCCTCTGGCAGAAGGGCATTGGGAGAGGAGCTGCGGAGGACGAGAGTCTCAGCCCCTGTAGGAGCTGAGCTTACTTCAGAGCCCCAGTGTCCACAGCACCCCATCTCCACCCCCTCCCTACTGGGCTGGCATCCGGACCCAGGGAGCCTGATTGCGGCTGCCCCCTCCCCTCCTGGCCAGAGGCTATGGGGCTCCCCTCTCCCACGACACGGCCTCCAGCCTCCTTGGCTCTCGGGAGGGCACTTGGTGGGAGGGGCTCTGAGCCCACAGTGGGTCTGAATGGCAGCATGCCCCATCCCATGGCTCCTTCTCTCTCCCCAGATAAACCTGGCCACGTCCCCTGCTGCCGCCCAGCTGATCAACCGAGCTCAGAGTGTGAACTCTGCAGCCGCCTCAGGCATCACCCAGCAAGCTGTACTCCTGGGGAATGCCACCTCCCCCGCCCTGACGGCCAGCCAGGCCCAGATGTACCTCCGGGCCCAGATGGTAAGAGGCAGGCGCGGAATGTGCCACACGCGGGCATCACCTGCCCTCCCTCCCTCTCCCGCTGCTTTTAAAGAGACACCAATGAGGGTGGGGACCTTAGTGTGAACTCCCCATTGCTCTCCTCCCCCCCCCCCTCCAAGGATCAAAGGTCCTGGGCCTGCCACTCCTACCATGGCGCTGGAAGTGGCAGAGTCCCCATACCCATGTGCAGCTCGGACTCCTACCAGCAGAGGGCAGTGGTGAGGCACATGCACATTCACACCTGTGATCAGTTCTGATTTTCTCCACCAGAGGGCAGCAGTGACCCTTAGAAGAGCCACCTGCTCTGGTCCTAGCCCCACATGCTGGCACATCAGAGCTCCATGGCCACCCTGGTGACAGGCTGGCACAGGGCTGAGGGCTGGGAGGTCGTATCGCTCACTCCCACCCCTCGCCAGCCCTGAGCCCTGCCTAGGCAGCCCGCGTGTCTCATGCCTCTGGGGTCCCCTTGCTCTGCCGCTGTCCCGTCAGGCCCCTGACACTCATGCTGGCACCTCCCCATGGTGCCGTGCTGCTGGAGAAGCAGGATGGCCGGTGAGGAGCCAGCCCTACAGCTGTTGAGGGAACTTGCTCCCGTCCGGAAGCACTGTGGGGCTGGACGCGTGCTGGGCAAAGCAGGGGAAACGGCCAGCCCCATGGAGTTCCTCAGCACTTCAAGAACATAAGAACGGCCATACTTGGTCAGACCAAAGGCCCATCTAGCCCAGTATCCTGTCTACCGACAGTGGCCAATGCCAGGTGCCCCAGAGGGAATGAACAGAACAGGGAATCATCCAGTGACCCATCCCGTCGCCCATTCGCAGCTTCTGTAAACAGAGGCTAGGGACACATCCCTGTCCATCCTGGCTGATAGCCATTGATGGACCATGATAGCTCCATGAACTTACCTAGTTCTTTTCTGAACCTTCCCCCCCTCCCCCCCATGGCAGTTAGTCAGGGTGGGAGTGGGTCTTGCTGTCTGTGCATCTACCCACGTCTGCGGGTCTGTCTGCCTGCCTGAGCTGCGGAGATCGGGGAAAACTGAAGGAAAAGCCACTGGGGCTTCTTAGGTACAGAAAGGGGGGAACTTGGTGCTCATGGAAATGAATGAATGAGGCTGAAACTCTGGCTAGCACAAGGCATAGGACAGGCTTCTCCCCCAGCTGTGCCGATGCCCCTCCATCCCGACACGCAGCCCCCTGCTCTTCCAGTCAGCTGGCTTCCCCCTATGCCGAAGCAGCCAGCGGCATGGGTTTCCTGCCTGGGTACTCAACAGGCTCCATCGAGCTGGTGGTGCAGCCCCCTACTGTCCCCAGCCCCCTGCAGCCCTTGCTCCTCCAGCAGCTGCCCTGGGCCCAGGTGTCTCTTTAGCAGCAGTGCATGGGGAGCCCTGGTCCCCCCTGTGTTTGTGCCATAGTTTGGGTACGTGGCCTGGCCTTGCTTGTGCCCTCCCTGCTCCCCTGCGCAGTGTTTGTACCTGAGACTCTGTTTCCTCCCTTTTGGGCTCCAGCTGGAAGTGAGCGGGGGCCGAATGCAGAGGGGTAGGGGCCCCCAGCGTTGGCTCCAGATCCCCTCCCGGGCCTCCCCGATACCCCAGCAGGAGCTGCTGTTGCCCCGGGGCACCCCCGCTCGGGTAGGCACAGGGGAACGGGGTGCCTGCCGGTCTAGCGGGGTGGGGTGGCACCCGGGGCTGGGCACTTTGCACAGACACCTGGGAGGGGAGCTCTGCTTTCTGGCCTCTGTGCTTTCTGCTGGGGTCTGTGGGGAGCCTGGGGCCGAGCCTGGATTGTGCCACAGTCCCCAGGCTGGAGCTGGGAGGGCACCTTCAGGGCTCGGGGAGCAGGGGTTGTCAGGGACCCCAGTCATCCCTTACTAGAATGTTTCTCCTCAATGGCTTGGCCACACAAGAGGATAACAGCCTATTGCTGTTGCTAGGTAGTGGAGCTACTCCTGTATCTTCCGTGCTAGAGGGTCATGGCACTGAATGCTCTGGGTCCATCCCCCCAGACAGCCCACAGGGAGGATGCTGGGAAGCAGGTGACAAGTTTTATCTCTAGTCTCTTGGGGAGCTTGGTTCAAATCCCAGCAGCAGTGTCCCAGGGAGCTCCATGCATTTCACACTCTGGGGAGGCAGGGCTCTCAGCTCCACCTGGTCAGCCTGGATGCAGGACCCCTTTGTGTCAGGGCTGCGCCCCCAGGGCTGCAGGATTTGCAGAAATCAGTCATCTGGCAAGGGTGGCCCTGCAGCCATGCGGCACTCACAGCTGCCCTGCTGCCCGCGCACGGGGGGGGGGGGGGGGGTGTCAGGAGGGGGCATGAGCGAGTGCTGATTCCAAGGTGGGCGAGGGCGCAGTCTGGGGAGTGCTGCCTGTCAAAGCCCCAGGCCAAGTGGCACCATCCAGGCTGCAGCAGGGGGTGGATCAGGCTGCCTGCTGGCTCCCTGGCTCACGGTGGGTCTGTCGGGGGCACTTCTGATTAGTTATTGATGGCAGCCGCCGTTGTGATTGGCTGAGGATGTGGCTTGGTGCCTCCTCCCAGAGCCAGCCGGCCGTGAAGAAAAAATATTTTCTGGGGCCAGATCGCCCCTCTCCTCCCCCCCGCCACCAATGTCCCCTGTGCACCCCTGCCCCCTCCCCCCCGCCACCACTATCCCCTGTGCACCCCCACCTCCCAGTGTCTCCTGTGCACCCACACACAGAACTGGTCACACGCCCCAGAGTCAGGGACGCGCGTGCACACAGCTAATGTCGCACGCTCACAGTCAGGGTCACCTCCCCCAGAGTTAGGGGCACATGCGTGCATACCCATGCGTGCATACCCATGCGTGCATACCCATGCGCACACACAGCTGATGTCGCACACTCACAGTCAGGGTCACCCCCCAAGAGTCAGGCCACTAGAGCAGTGGTTTTCAAACTTTTTTTTCTGGTGACCAAGTTGAAAAAAATTATTGATGCCCATGACCCAACGGAGCTGGGGAGGAGGGGTTTGGGGTGTGGGAGGGGTTCAGGGCTGGGGCAGAGGCTTGGAATGCTGGGGTGTGGGCTGCGGGGTGGGACAGGGAATGAGGGGTTCAGGGTGTGGGAGGGGGCTCTAGGCTAGGGCAGGGGGTTGGGGTGCAGGAGGGGGTCAGGGCTCTGGGCTGGGGCTGCAGGCTCTAGGGTGGGGCCGGGAATGAGGGGTTTGAGGTGCAGGAAGGGGATCTGGGTTTGAGGGGGGGGTCAGGGGATTGGGGCGTGGGCTTACCTCGAGTGGCTCCTGGTCAGCGGCGCAGCACAGGGGCTAAGGCAGGCTGCCTGCCTGTCCTGGCACCGCGGACCGCCCTGTGACCTGGAAGCGGCCAGCAGCAGGTCCAGCTCCTAGGCGGAGGCACGCAAGTGGCTCCATGCGGCTCTTGCCCGCAGGCACCACCCCCACAAGCTTCCATTGGCTGGTTTCCAGCCAATGGGAATGTGGAGCCGGTGCTTGGGGCGGGGGCAGAGCGCAGAGCCCCGTGGTTCCCCGCCTAGCAGCCAGACCTGCTGCTGGCCGCTTCCTGGGCGCAGTGCAGTGTCAGCACAGGTAGGGACTAGTCTGCCTTACCCGGGCTGCACTGCCGACGGGACTTTTAACAGCCCGGTTGGTGGTGCTCACCAGAGCCACCGCAGCCCAGCGCCTGACTTTCTGCGACCCAGTTCTGGGTTGCAACCCGCAGTTTGAAAACCACTGGCCTAGAGCAGGTGTGACAGACGGACCGCGGGGGGGGAATCCCACCCGTTCAGCCTGAGAACGCGCTCTCACATTGTTCCAGCTCGTCCTGCCATAAGATCCCAATGACCTGACCTGAGCGTCGGGTTCCCACGTGTGGGGCTGCAGCCGCGTGGGGCCAGGATATTAGTGCTCTTACAGAGACTGCGCAGCAGCTCCGTAGAGTTCGACCGCTTCATCCATCACCACCACCATTCGATCCAATGGCAGAAATTCCCTCCCCCACGCCAGTTCCCACACGCACAATTGTCATCCAGTCACTGCCTCAGTCAGGCGCTCACACCCCGCCCCGCTACACACGTACACACCCAATTCTGTCCTGGGTGTTGTTAGTAACCGTCAGGGACAGGTCACAGGCCATAAAAATTCACCGACGCCTGTGACCTGTCCCTGACTTTTACTAAAAATACCCGGGTGCGGGGTAAACAGTCCGATCGCTGCCGGGCACTTGCAGCTGCTCCAGCCCCGTCATTGCTCCTGCACAGGGGCTGACCCGCTCCGGCGGCTCCTGGGCTGACCCACCCCGGCCGCTGCTCCTGCTCCGGCAGCACCGGGACTGACCACTGACAGCTACTCCAGCCCCAGGGTTGCTGACCCAACCCCAGCTGCTGCTGCAGTCCCACTGCAGCTCCAGCCCTGCCCCAGAAGACGTCCCAGAATCGGTGACAGAACTGTTATCCTTTGTTGTAGGGACCCACTTCCCCCATTACACATCCCCACAGCCAGTCTCTCTCACCCCCCCCCCCTTCCGTCTCTGCAGTGCCCCACCTCCCCTGGCCTCACCTTTGCCCAAGCTGCCTCTGTGCCCCCAAGGCCTGTCCCGTGGCCGACCCCGGCCCTGGGGGACTCGGGGCTGCTGGTTTTGCTTTCTCGGCCTGAGCCGGCAGCGGGTGACGTAAAAGGCAACACATTTCATGTAATTTCCAGGCCCAGCAAAGTAACCTTGTGCAAGTAGCTAGGAGCCTAGGCCGTGCTGTTCCTTTATCCCCCCAGCTCATCTTCACTCCTACGGCCACAGTCACCGCGGTGCAGCCCGAGGGCAGCGCAGCCCCCACCTCCCAGCCATCCACCACCACTGCTCAGGTGAGAGACAGCCCCCCTCGCCTGCCGCCCCTGCTGGGGGAGGGGAGAGGGTTAGGAGAGCCTAGCCCTTGGAGTGCCCAGAGCTGGCCCACGCACTCCCACTGGGGGGGCCGAGGTACCTTCCCCGTGACTGAGTTTGTGGTGGGGAGGTCAGTGCTGCAATGCAAGGCACTGGCCGGAGAGATGGGGCATGGGCAGGAGGGGCCATTGGTGGGAGGGGGCGGGAGCCACAGGGAAGGCCTTAGCGACTGGGTGGCTCAGAGGGGCTTTTCCACTCTAGCCCGCTCCAATCCAGCTGTGCCCAGGGGTATCTGAGCTGGTGCTGCCAGAGACTTGTGGGGCCATTTCCCGGTGGCTAGGTGCCCACCCCGTCAGTCGCTCTCTGCCCCCCCAGGGGCTGTGCAAAGGGGCCGATCCTGCCAGCCCAGCCCTGGGATGCGCGTCTTGGGGGCTGTGTCTGGGCCCCATGCTGAGGCCTTGGGCCCTCCTGCCCCTCTGCTCCAGGTCCAGAATTTGGCCATAAGAGCCCAGCAGACAGTAGCACAAGGAGTGGCTTCCTCCCAAGCCCAGCAGCTCCCCACCCTGGCCATGAAGCCAGCTCCAAGCAGCAGCCAGCCGGCCTCCAACACTTCTCAGGGCAAGGCCGTGGGGCCAGCTCCCTCTGCGGGCACCAAGGGCAGCCAGGCTGAGCAGGCAGCAGAGCACCTTAAAAAGGGAGACGGCAGCGTGCCCACCAGCATGGACAGCCGAGGGCACCCCATGAGCCGGACGGTGACACCGGTGACCACCCACCCACTCATCGCCCCAGGTAAGGCCCCCGGCGTCCTTGGTGGGCGGGAGCCATGCTGTGCACAGGGTGCCGAGTGGCAGAACCTCTGACAAATGTGGCTGTGCTGGGTGGTGATGTCATGGTGCCGGTGCCCCACAGCGGTGCGTGGTGCCAGGTGCTGGTGCTCTATAGAGATGCTGCAGTGCCACATGCAAGTACTTAGTGGCCGTGACACATGCATGTACGCTGTGGTGAAGCCACCGTGCTATGGGCCCACACTCTGCGGTGGTCCTGCATGCTGGTGCTCTGTGGTGGGTGCTGGTCCCCTGGGGTCAGACACATCATGATGCCACAGTGTGATGCGTCTCAGGGTTGTGCCAAAGTCCCTTGGTGGTTTATTGCTGCACGTGCCATGCTCTGGCCGGTGGTGCCTGCTGAGGGACGGAGTAGAAGGCTCCAAGGGCTGGGAAGGGCGAGTGCATTCTTGAGACTGAGGCAGAGGGGATGAATCGGGTGTGGGTGAGATGCTGGGTCCCTGGGCTCAGCCCAGTTGCCAGTCAATCAGAAGGTACAGGCCAGAGCGTGAAGCTGATCTGTAGCCACGTGTGTTCATGTGTCGGCGTGTGTTCACATGTACATGTGTTGCATGTGATGACTGCTCAGACCCTCCAGCTGGGCTGGCTGCCTGCTCTTTGTCCCACAGCTCAAGCACGTGGACCTGTTGCTGCCCACTAGGGGTTGCTTGGTAGTCCCTCCCTGCTGTGTGCCAGGCCACTGGCCAATGGCAGGGCCCAGTGCAGTCTGTCAGGATCTGCCCCTTGCTGGAGGATCAGGCCCCAGAATCTTAGCTTTCCCTCCAGATAGATGGTTGAACTTTGGAAATAGGAGCTGTAACTGGCACAGGAACGTCTGCCTGAGTCTGCAGAAAGCCTGAAACAGTGGGCCAGCTGCTCAGCCCAAGGTTCTCTAAACTCAGCCAACAGGAGGGGAGAGCTGCAAAGGAAACCACTGCAGCTCCCTGATTCCAGGGCGGGTTCTATGCCTGCCCTGACCCTAGTACATGTTACAGGAGCCAGGGGGCTGCACTAACCTACACCAACAGCCCCCTGGGTATGTCTGCCAGCTAGGGATTGCTGGAGCGCAGTAGTGCTGACACAGCTCCTATGCTGGGGACTGCAAGGCAGGGGCAATCCCCAGCGGGGGAGATTGTGCCACTTTCCAAGCACAGAAGGTGCCAGGTCACAATATGGGATGAGGCTTAATAATTTGGAGCTGTTCATCTAAAAGGTGTGTTGACTCTGAAACCTAATGATGGCAATTTAACTCTTTCACTGCTGAAACTTCCAGTGGATGTATTTATCCCACAGTCCCATGCCACCTCCCAGGTGCCAAAACCTCCCACTTCCCCTCTGGCTCCTAGGGTACAGTAACGCCTGGTCAGTGCAAACATCTGAGGCAGATGGAAAACAGATGCTGTGGGACAGCCAAGAATGAATTACATTTAATACCAAAATAAACTGCCCAGGGCTTCTGCACTGACTGTCTCATATCCCTGTCACGTTGATTACTGTCCTCCCACCATTAATGCCAGAGATGCGGCCGCACCATTGCCAACCAGAGAGCTGCCAAATCTTGGCTGAGCTCACTGCGGAGAACATGCTCCCTTGGCACTTGAGAGTGTGCTGTGTGGTTGGTGCCCTGCACTCTGTGACCCTGTCCCAGCATGCCTCCTACCCTGGGAGATCCGTAGTGACTGTTTCCCAGACAAACCCTGCATCCACACACAGGGCCAGCCCCACGTGGAACCAGAAGCTGTTTAGCACTGCATGGCGTGCAGGCCACGTGTTCATGGGCGGGGGGGTGTTTGGGGCAGGGGAGTATGTGGTAGTGACTTGTGAAGGGAGAGGCACAAGGGTACTGGGGGGACTTTCTGGGTAACCCCCACCCCAGAGAGCCCTTCAGAGGAGAGCAAGGGTTGGCCATGGGTCATTCTGGGAGGAATGGGGCCTAGAGCGGCATCTAGCCAGTCGAAGACACTGAGTGAGCCAGAGTGGCAGCTGGGGGCAGGAGACAGGGAGTGGGCCAACGTGTGCCTGGAGCAGGCTGCAGACAGGAGCTGGCTGCAGGGGGAAGCCCCAGCTGGAGCAGGGGCCGGGCTGGGAGAGGGAGAGCAGCTGAACGGGGCGGGGAGGCTGGGCCAGGTCCAGGCAGCGAGTGCTATAACCAGCCAAGCTGAAGGAAGAGCAGCCTGAGTCAGGAGCTGGGCCAGCAGAGAACAAGATGCAGGAGGAACCTCACCCAGAGACACTGGGGTGGGGCCAGGCCAGGCCAGTCAGACTGCGGCCCTCGTGGTTAGAGAGACTCTAACACCCTGCCAGGGGAGGAACTCTACTGACCTGGCCCAGAGCCAAGGCAGTGCTGTGCGAGATTGGGAAAAGGGGGCTGAGAAACCCCCCGAGGTGAGTGATCCCCAGATGAGCCCCAAGGAGGTGCCAGCCCAGCGAGTGGCGCAAACCCCGTGACATGGCTCCAGACTGAGCATTGCCTGGGCACGTAGAATAGCGCTGCCGCGGTGCCCTGCCTGACGAGCTGGGATGTGAGTGCCCTGGATGCGAAGGGGAGGATGAGAAGGAAGGAGAAGGGCTGCTGAACCAGGACCCCTTGGAGGAGCTAAGGGAATTCTACAGCTTCCCCTGTGGGAGCCAAAGCGTCCCAAAGAGCTCGGCCCGAGTTGCCTGCACAAAGGGGTCGGCTAGCGTGTCAGGCACAAGGGAGGGCGGGTGGGCAGGGGCCTTCGTAGTCAGTGCTTCCTCCGGAGTCTGACAGCTCTTCCGCAACACAAGGGTGAGGAGCCATCTGGGAGCTGACTAGGGTTACCATACGTCCAGATTTTCCCGGACATGTCCAGCTTTTTGGTCCTCAAATCCCCGTCCGGGGGGCATTGCCAAAAAGCCGAACATGTCCGGGAAAATGCTTTGCCGGCATCCCTGTCCCCGGCTTACCTTAGAGCGGCTCCAGCGGCGGCGGCTGCTGCTCCCCCCAGACACCTCAGCTCCGTGTAGCTGAAGAGCGGAGCTGCCCGAGCACTACCAGCTTCACGGTTTGCCAGGCAGCGCCCAGCCCTCCAGACCCTGCACCCCCGGCCGGGCGCTTCCCCAGTGCAGCCGGAGCCCGGGAGGGGAAGCACCCAGCTGGGGGCGCAGGGTCTGGAGGGCTGGGGGCTGCCCGGCAAACCGTGAAGCCGGTAGTGCTCGGGCAGCTGTTTCGCGTGGCTGGGAGGGAGGAGGAGGAGGGGGAATGCGGGGCGCTCAGGGGAGGGAGCAGAGTTGGGGCGGGGACTTTGGGGAAGGGGTTGGAATGGGGGTGGAGTTGGGGCGGAGATGGGATGGGGGTGGGGCCCCATGGAGTGTCCTCTTTTTTAAAATGTTTTAATATGGTAACCCTAGAGCTGACCCACTCCCCCGCAAACCTGCAGTCGCTGTTTCTAGCCAGGCTGGTGTCTGCGTGTACCCCTGGGGAGGGGATGGTGTGACTGGGGAATTTTCTGGGGAATTAAGATGCGTTAGGTCTGAATTTTGTGGGCTACTCAAAAGCTATTGCCCAGGCTGCCTGTGCCACCACTGACCATGTCTCCAGCTGCCACGGCTTCTCTTCCCCTGCTGCCCGGTGCCCACTGGCCTCTCCCCTGCCAGCCGTGGGTCCAGAAGCCATTACCCACTGGCCTCTCATCCTTCAAGTGCTCTCTGTGGGAGCATTCTGGGCTGGGCCTTTCAGTGGTTCGGCCTCCAGGCAGGCCCCCCTCTTTGGGCCCACATGGCCTGTCTGAGCTCTGCCCAGCTCCCTGGGTATATTGGGCCCTTAACTAGACTCCCCAGGGACTCCAGCAGCTGCCTCATGGGAGGCACCTTTTCCTCATGCCCCCTGTGGGCTGGATCCCCAGCTCCGCCTTGCCCAGAGCTGCCCAGTGCCAGCCTAGCACCAGCTCTGCCTCATGCCAGCTCCTGCTCCGTTTGGGGCTCCCCCATTACCCCCCTCCCAGAGCAATCGGATGGGTGGGGAGGGGCCCAGCTGTCCTAAGGGGGAAGATGAGAGCACACATGCTACTGCTTGAAGTGGGATGATGCCCGGCACTTGCCTTACACCGGCGCTCAACCCCATTCACCCAGTACTCTGCCCATGCTAGCCCCTGTGCTCTCCCTAGGACTCCCTCCCCCTTCCCCTTCCTGCCTCCCCCCACACCTGCCATTATTGCCTTCTGGCTGCTATTCTTCCCATGTGGTTGTTGGTTGCTGTGGAAACAGCAGCTTTGCAGTGGGGTATAAATAAATAACCGCCTCAGCAGGAAGGGAGCTGGCAAAGTGGGCGGGGGGGGCAGCAACCAGCCCTGTGTGAGCCCCTCTGACACCCCACCCCCCACTGTGCTCTTATAGGCCTGGGGGAGCTGGGGCCCCTCCGGCTCTTCCCACTGGGGGGCATCCCCTCTCCAGAGCCCGGGGGGTTGTGTCTCTCTGGCCCCAGCTCGGATGGGGCTTTCACAGGCCTTGGCTAGTAGCCAGAGCAGAGACAATGGAATCCGGGCCCTGGTGACGAGTGGGATTTGGCCTCAGCATCTGCCGCGCCCGGAGATAAGATGCTTGCCTCCTGCTGCGGCGGCAGCTGGGCTGCAGCTCCTCCAGACAATGACCGCAAACCTGAGCGAGTGGTCCCAGCAGATACCCTGCAGGGGCCTTGCATTTGGGGGTCTGACTCAAAGCAGACCTGTTAAAGGGGGCAACACAATCGGGGCTGAGAGTGCCAAAAGCAGCAGATGTGCTCAGGTGGGCAGAGGGGCTCCCTGAGCAACAGATGGCACTTGGCTGCCCGGAGCAATCCCTCGTTGCTTGGAGCTGCCTGCGAGGATCATGCTGTCTCCCAGACCCGTGGGCCTTGCTGCTTGCAGCCGGAGAGGCCTGGCTGGGGTGATCGTTAGGGGATACTGTTACTGCGCTCATTAATTCTGTGCACTAACAACCTTGAATCATGTTACAAAGATGGGGAAACTGAAAAATTGGGGCAAGTTCAGAGAAGAGCCACTAGAATGACTAAAGGATTGGAAAATATGCCGTGTAGTTACAGACTCAAGAAGTGCAGTCTATTTCGCTTGTCCAGGAGAAGGCTAACGGGTGACTAGATCACAATCCATAGTGCCTACCTGGGGAACCGAAATTTGACAATAGGATTCTCTTCCATCTAGCAGACAAAGGTCTAACATGATCCAGTGGCTAGAAGTTGAAGCCTGACAAATTCAGATTGAAAATAAGGCCAGATTTTAACAAGGAGGGTAATTAACCATTGGAACAACTTACCGAGGGTTGTGGTGGACTCTCCATCACGGGAAATCTGGAAATTGAGATTGTATGTTTTTCTAAAAGCTACACCCTAGTTCAAAAGGAGATGAAGTCAGAGCAGTCCTATGGCCGGTAGTATACAGGCAGGCAGAGTGATGATTGCAATGGTCCCACCCAGTCTTATGAACTGCCCCATCCATAGCTAAGAGGGGCATAGAATCCAGGCCCCTTGATTACCTGGCTGCTGCACTCACCACACAGCCTAGGCCGTACGGCATCTTTCTGTACCTTTGGTTAGGAGCAAGAGCTGTGGCTAATAACACTCTGAGCCTGAATCCTGCAAAATAAATGGCTCAAAACTGTCTGGGTTCTGGGCTGGCACACCTCTACTACGCTTACGTTAACCCATGATATTCTGGGGCAGCTTTAAACACGGTGAGACAACGCTGCAGGCTAAAATGGGCTTGGCATATATTTGATCTAAACGGGCGAAGTGCTGCGGAACTGCTAATTATAGTCTAATGAAGAGTGTGTGTGTGTCACTGCCCTCTACTGGAACAGATCAGCATTGCTTGTGTGTCATACACCCTGTAAGGCTAACAGAGTTTTTTAGGGCTGGAGGTTGTGAGCTCCAGCCCAGCTGTAGCCATGAAGTTGTGTGCACTGGCTGTGTGTAGCACAGGGAAAGTCGGAGGAACTTGTGGATTGGCTACATCGCTGTTATTACCCAGCCAGGTGGGACCCACTCTACCAGTGTGTGAGCGCCCTGGCGCTGCCCAGCAGCGAGGGGTTTGGTGCAGTGTGGCCCCCCCACAGTGGGGGGTGAAAGTGTCTTTAACAAAGTGTCAGGGCCCAGCGGGCTGGGGGGGCTGGCCTGGCCTGGCCTGGGGGTGGGGGGCTGTGTGCAGTGAGGCCCATGCCCTGGTCCATGGAGTACTGAAGCTCCTGCCCTAGAGGCATGTGCTGCGGCTGGGGTGGGGGTGCTGCGTTCTGGAGCTACCCAGGGTCTCCCCAGCTCTCTCGCTCGCACTAGGAAATAGCAGCTGGTTTTGCTCCCTGGCACTGGCCCCACTTTGTCCCCATCTGTGCTTGGCCAACAAGACCTGGCCCCGCCTGCCCCGATCACTGACCTGGCAGCTTTGGAAACGCCACCATCCCCCTCCTGCGCTGGGGTTGCCATGGCAACTCCTCTTTTGTAGGCATTTCACAAGCAGAAAGGCCAAATCTGCATTTAAAAAGCTGAGGGTCGGTGTGAGGGGAGCAGAGCGAAAGGGCCTAAGCCAGCCCAGTCCTAACCCCTGCCCTCCGGGCACCTGCACCTGCCTGCCCTGGGGCTGGGCCCTGGGAGCAGCAGGAGGCGACTGAGGCCTTCCTGGATGTCTAGCCTGGCGAAGGAAGAAGGGGTGGAGTTTGAGCCCCTGGCACTGCAGCTCCCCCGATCCAGGCCCAGAAAGGACTTTGGCCAGGTCCACACCAGCGATGTGCTGGTTAGCTCTGCCGGCAAACCCTCTTCACCGAGCCGCAGCTTAGCCAGCCAGGGAGCGCGTTGGCTGGTCCAGTTTAGACCAGTTCAGCCAATGAAATAACCCCCCAGACAGGGACCCCGCCCCCCGCTCCCTGTGCCCCGCGTGGAGCCCAGGCAGGGCCCCTGCCCCCCAGTCTCTGCCCCCCGCATGGAGCCCAGAGAGGGACCCCTCCCTGGGCCCACACCTCCAGCTGTTGTAGGTTGCCGGACTGGTTTGTCTAATTCACAAAGTGGAGGGACACCTTTAAAACCAGCTTGGCTAGTGCGAGCCCGTGACCTGTCAGCGATGGCACAAAATGCAGCCAAACCCCTGGGGTCCCCTGGGGCCTGCATGACGGCTGGGAGGGGTGACTAGGAGACAATAGCCTTGCCCTACAACAGCGTGGGGGCATCCCTCTCCCTTAGCTGCTCGAGTCAGATCATGTGGCAGGGGGGTGGGTCTGGGTTCTCTGCCAGGCTCTAAGCCAATCTCACGTGCTCTGGGGCTTCCCCAGTTCGGGGGGGAGCCGAGCACACTGGGGAGGGCTGAGGGACTTGGCTGCAGGTTCAACTCCCAAGCTGTTGTGTGAGAACTGGATGTAGGCCCCTGCCCTGCACCGCTGCTACACCAAATCCAAAATCTCCTGCCCTTTCTTCCCCCAACCCCATCCCCCAGCTCAGGCCTGAAGGGCTCCCCAGAGCTGCCGTGGCTGCGGTGTAGCCTGCGGTCAGGTCTTGACACCCCTTGCATCCCCCTGCCAGGCCGAGGCACGGAATGGCCCCCGCTAAGTGCTGGCGCCTGGAGCTCCAGCTCTGAGAGAACCATCTGCCGCAGTGGCACAGACTTAGTTCCTGGCTGCTGGATAATTGTGCAGGGGGCGGGCAGGCAGCTTGCAGCCGGAGGGGAAAGGCCAGAGCAGCAGAGTCTACCCTGAAATGAGGGCAAGCCCCTGCCTGGCCAGAGGCGGCTGCTTTAACCACTACGCTGCTGAGGATGTGTAAGGTCAGCCTCAGCTCCTTCTCTGGGCCCTCCAGCCATGGGGAGGGGCTGAACTGGGGTTTGCAAAGCTCCGTCTCATGCTCAGACGTGGGGCCCATGGATTCCCAACGCACAACGGCCAGGGGCCACTTCTGGCCAATCTCCAGCTCCAGCCCCTGGGCCCTCCTCGAAGAAGCTGTGGCCCCTTCCCAGCTCCCCCAACCCACTCCAGCCCCCTGTCCCCTCCAAGCCAACAGACCCATTCCAAGAGGTCAGTTTGGGAGTGGGTCTCACTGCCAGGGAGGCTGGGCTGGCTGAGAATCACCCCATGCCAGACTCTCCCAGCACCAGGCCCCTACTGGCCCCTCAGCCCCCTGTAAAACCAGTCTCCAGGTGTCACCCATCTGGCAAGCTGTCCCTTCCTGTGCGTAAAATCATAGAATCTCAGGGTTGGAAGGGACCTCAGGAGGTCATCTAGTCCAGCCCCCTGCTCAAAGCAGGACCAATCCCCAACTAAATCATCCCAGGCAGGGCTTTGTCAAGCCTGACCTTCAAAACCAATAAGGAAGGAGATTCCACCACCTCCCTAGGTAACCCATTCCAGTGCTTCACCACCCTCCTAGTGAGGTACAGACCACAGCATTGACCCACCCAAGGATAGAGCTGAGGTTAGCACCCCATTCCCAGGCCTGTGCTAAATGCCCTGCTCTCCTGACAGCTGTTACATTGGCCAGGTAGCCAGGCAAACACCCAGTGCAATCCCCTGTTTTTCCCCTGCGTGGCTACAGTTCCAGTGGACTCTGTTCCCAAGTCACTGGGGGATGTTTCTAGCTGCGCAGCATGGCTGGCTCCGCCTGGAGTCTGCAATTCCATCTTGGTCTATCCTGCATCTGTCCCTCACTGGGGATGGACTCTGGGGTCGGTACCTGATTCAGCAGCCCAGGTGATGGTGCAGAAGGCAGAATGGCTCCAGCCGGTGCCCCCATGGCTGCACCATCCCCTGCAGGGCTGGCAGGAATCACCATGTCTCTGTGCTGGGGAAGCCAGCCAATCAGGGAGCCGAGACGTGAGGGAAAAGGCACTGTTTTACCTTGTTGCTTTCAGAGTGCTTCCTCCCTGCCAGGAATGGGGCAGGGCCTCACCAACACACAGCACTTATCCCTACCCCAGAGAGACCTGTGCTTCTGACATGCAGAGAGATTTTAGGCGGGATGGGGAATTGTGCTCTACTGAAGCTCCACCCCAACACCCAAGTTCCGCCCACAATCCCAGGATGCCCACATATTTTGAAATGTTTTGTGGTTGACAGTGATAACATTAAGCACCGGAGTGAACATCCACTGAGTGGACCGGTTCCCATTCCTCGTGTTCCAGCCGGCAGGCTCGGGCACACATCACGCAGTGGGTCACAGCCCGAAGCTTTCCTTCCTGACCAGCTGGGCTAGAAACAACCAGCCCTGGTGACAGCAGCGAGAATTCAAGCGAACAGCCTCTGTCCCCATGGGTGACACGAAGTCGGAGGGGGCTCAGGGTCCCTGTTTGTGGGAGACCAAATGCCACAGCACCCGTGCTCTCCCCCTCATGCCCGTTCCCTGCCCGCCTGTCCCTTGCTAATGTGCCTGGGGGAGCAAGGGAGGGGCACACCACTTAGGCAGACACAATAAAGCCGCCGGAGTCACGGTCCAGTGCCTCATGCATCTCCCCAAGGGGAGTCTGGCCCCGGCTGTGCAGGGGGGAGGGGAACAGAACGGGCGAGGTGCCTCGTGCCTGGGCACCTCAGAGGACGGGGGTGGCTATGCCCCTGGTGCAGCTGAAGGGGGCTGGCGGGCGTGGCCAGCCCAGGTGTCTCTGGAACAAAGAGGCTAATGTTCCGCGTGCGTGAGCAGGGGCTGCGCAGCGGGGAGGGTGAAGGCCTCGTGACGAACGGCTCTGTGCTGTGCTTCCCCCTCCAGCGTACGCCCAGCTGCAGCCCCACCAGCTCATTCAGCAGCAGAAGCAGATCCAGCACCAGTTTGTGATCCAGCAGCAGCAGCTCCAGCCCAGGCCCCAGCCTCAGCTCATCCAGGGCGGTGCCAACACCTCACCCCAGCTGCAGCCACTGCCCCCGCCCACACCCAGCCTGGCGGTGCAGCCCAGCCCGCAGGTGCAGGGCCAGAGCCACACCGCCCCACAGGGCCCAGCCCCCCTGTCCCACCCGCCGCAGTGCCAAGCTTCCAGTCAACACAAACCTAGTGCCAACCAGCCATACCAGCCCGCTCTGCACGCCCCTGGGCTCCAAGCTGTGGGCCCAGCCCAGCCAGTGCCTGAGGGCGGGCCTCAGAACGGACACCCCGGGTGCCTGAACCATGCCACGCAGCGCAAGTTCCAGCATGCCTCAGCCGTGATCCTGCAGCTCCAGCCAGCCATCGGGACGGTGAGTGTGGCATGGCCGGGGAATGCGGTGCCAGCCACTGGGGGACGTTGGGAGATTTGGTCCCGGGTTTGGGTTTGGTTGTGACTTGGAGGAGGAAATGTAGGGATCGTACTGTAAATGTTTGATTGTTAACAGTGTCCCCCTCCGCTGGATACAGGATTCTTCTTCGCTTCCTGGCCTCCACTCTTGTGGGATTTTTCTGTGCGCTGTTAAACAGCCACCACGTTCCACCCCAGAGGTGCTCATGTTTCATGCCTGTGTGTGTGGGAGCCCTGGGATCACTCCAGGCACTGGCTGCTGTTACACTCTCCTTCTTGCCTGCCTCTCTGACAGCCTCAGCTCAGCGTCCAGGAGAATGCCAGGAAAGACATCCTTCCTGCTGATAAGAACCCGGAAAGCCTGCCAGCTCCGCAGCCGCCACAGGCTGCCCTGATGCCCCCAACTGCACCCCCAGACCCAGAGGTCTCTGAGGGCAACAGGCCCCCTACTCATGGTAAGGAGCCTTGGCTGTGTAGTGGGATGTTACCAGGAGCGGCTGCCTTGCCCACCCCCTGCTCTGAGACGTCTTGTGTCCTGGCTCAGACAAAGGGGACGGGCAGGGCCCTGCTTAGGGAATGGGGCAGAGCTGGATTGCTGGGGAGTGTTCAGGGGAAGCTGGGGCATGGGGGAAAGTTCCTGAGTGTATTCTGGGCAGCACCTTGGAAATAAACCACACCCCAGGGGGCTTTGCAGCCTCACTCCCCCATTGGATCCCCATGTGCACACCAGCAGCGCACAGGGCCCATCAGAGAGGCAGAACAAGGGAGAACGCCCTGGATGCAAAGGTACTGCAAGTGGACCCCCAGTGCCCAGCCCAACAGGCAAGGCCCCAGAGCGTGCCACCACCGGGATCTGCACTGCACTGCGCTGCGTCCACAGGCCGCCCAGCCTGCTCTGACTCACGCTGGGGAGCAGCTCCCCGGCCGAGCTCCAGGTGGAGAGAGCAGTGCCAACACAGGGGGTAAGAGGTGCAGGGAGGACAAGGTGAAGAGCTACCGGAGGCTGCTGCCATTGGCAGGAGCTGCAGAGGAGAAGGCTCTCACGGTGTGTGGGGGGCAGATAGGGGCAGGTGTCAACACAGTTCCCAGACTCCAGGGCATCAGACCTGGCAGTGGGTGGGTCCTTCGGGCTGGCTCCCGAGCAGTGGTGCTTTGGTGCAAAGCAGGTTCTTAGATGAGGGGTTACTCCTCCTGCCGCCCCCCAAACACCATCAGCAGTCAGTGCCTGCCTGGCTAAGAGACAGCACCATGGCTCTGGGCGTCCTGGGGTGACTAGCATTAATGGGTGGTGGTGCGGTCGGTTCCCCAGTCAGTGACTCAGTCATGCAGGGTCTTGCATGGTGATGCTGGTGATGCCAGCAGCATGGCGTGTGCCCTGGGCAGTGACACCAGTGGTGTGGGGGGCACACTCACATGGGAATCCCAATGCTGTGGCTGGCCTGCCTGGGTAGTAATGCTGGCAATGTAGCAGGCCTGCATGGGTGGTGGCATCAGCCCCATCACCAGGCAATGCAAAGGGTGCAGCAGGTTCCCTGACTGGTGATGCTGATCCTGCCTTTACAGGGGAGCTGCACTGGTGCAGGTGCACCTGAGAGCTGGCTGCTCCCATCTGGGGAATCCATGGCCCTGTTCACCCTGCAGCACAGGTCCCGTGCTGATGGGTGCTGTGGAAGTGCCTCGGAGGGGTGGATTCCAGCAGCATGTTTCCCAACACAAGAGATGGGAGTGAGGTGCTATTGCCACATGTCATCAAGCTCTGGCCTTCCCCACCGCACTGAGCACTGCTGCTCTGAACCCGCAGTTGGGGGGCAGCTCAGAAAGTTCCCCTGGTTTCCAGCCTTGGGCTGTTTTAGGACTGCTGGCTGGGATGGGACCAGCCTGGGGAACCTGTGCTAGGCCCAATTCAACCCCAGGCCTCCTGCATCCTGGCTGTGGGTGTCTGGGAGCTGTAATGAATCCCTTGCTCCCGACCCTGAGCATCTCTCTGTAGGGCAGGAAGGCCTGGCAGAGACATGCCCAGGGCACATCATTGCAGGGTGCTGCCGCGCTCATTAGGCCCCACGTTTCGATCTCACTGGTTTTATAAAGCCAGAGCCTTTCCAGGATTTTACTTTGAATTCCAATGCAAACAGGTTGGGGGTCAGATTCCGCATTCCCAGCCCAGCCCTTGCAGCACTGTGCCCGGGCACGGGAGCCGGGGGGAACTGACCGATTGGCCCATGGGCAGTGACAGCACAAATGGCAGGGATGTGGCAGGGGACTTCAGCCACCCTCTGTGCTGCAGTGAGGTCAGGGGACGTGAACAACACAGGGCAGGAACTGGCCAGAGGAGCCGCCGGCCTAGCCAGAACCACAGCTGTCTGACCACCCCCGTCAGTGGGGGGCTGCCCCACGCCAGGGGCAGGAGGGCTCCTCTCCCCATACCCAGACATTCTTGTTATTCCAGTGTCTGATCGTCCCCAGCCTTGGCTTGTCTTGAACAATCTGACTTGCAGCCAGTCAACAGACGAGCTGGGGGTGGAAATGTCATGTTCCCCCAGTCAGTCAGCCCCCGAATGCCAAGTGCCAGGGGCATAGTCAGCATGGGGCCAGCCTCATTAATGCCATCTGCCTGCTAAGTGGAGCCAGGCTCCCCTGAGACGCCAAGCCTCTGGGATATTCTGGACTGCAAAAGCCACAGCACGGCATGGACCCATCTGTCAGGGTCATTGGGCTGTATCCATCCCCATAGCCTCCTCTGGCAGAGCGTCTTCCTGCTCCAGTCGGGAGGCGTGGGGAAAGGGGACGGGGCTTCAGAGCTGCAAATGCTCCTCGGGAGGGGCCTGTGTGGGATGTACCGTGAGCGTGTGTGTCCAGAGGTTGTGCACTGGGAGTGTGTTGGGTTGTGCAGGGGTATGTCTTGGAGGGGTGGGGGTGTTGTGAGGCTGTGTACTGTATGTTGGGTTGTGCAGAGCTCTTGTGTGCAGAGGTGGTTTGATCATTTATTCAACAAACTAATGTTTTCCGCGTCATTTTGCCATGTTGGAACATAACCGCCCCAGTGACTCCATCTCCCATTCTTTGCCCGCTGTAGTGGGCATGGGGGGTTGTGCATGTGGGGTGCAAGGGTGTTGGGGGCAGTGTGCAGGCATGATCCCAGCAGGAATCATACCGGGCAAAGCTGGCACAGCCTGGGGCAGAGTGCCCCCTGGGAGGGGATCTGCGATGGAGGAGAATTCCAGTGTTTCACTGTGGCCCTGCAGCTTGGCCCGTCCCTTACACCGATGCAAAGTGGAGGGAGACATTGCCCAGTTAGGCTGGTGGCCTTCCACCCCCACTGTGCACTGGTGTAAATGGTGGCACGAGGCTCAGGCCATGGCATCTGGGCAGGCAGGAGAGCTTGCTTCTCAGCTGGGCCTGGGTAGCGAAGAGCAAGTGAGAGCGAGCTGGGGTGAGATCGGGTCGCAGTCACCACCTCTGTGAAAGACGCACACCCAGTCTCCCTCATCCCCCCTCCATGCTCTAGGAGCTTGGTCTAGGCCTGTGCCTTGTCCTTGGTCTCACCAGACTCATGAACCACCATGGAGCAACCACTCCCTTTATTCTTGGCAACAGCTTTTTTCCCGTCCCTGCCCAGCAGAGACCAGAGAGCTGCGCTGGCTGGAATCAGCGCTGGATGCACCGTTCCAGGAAAGCAGGAGGCCCTTGTCTCCCTACGGTTCCTCCCTGGTCTTAGTGCAGCCGGCACATCAGTGAAGCCCGGGGTTAGTGCTGCTCAGGTTGGAGCCCAGGGATGGGACGATTGTGGGCTCCACATGCATCCCCAGCTAGCCTGGTATTCCCCAGCATGGGCTCCTGCCTGCGACGCCTGTCCCCATTGGAAATAATGTAGGAGCCCCGGAGTGTGGAAAGTCCGCACTCTTTGTTGGCAGCAACTTCAAAGGCTGCAGGCTTCCCATGCTCGAGCAGGGCCCTGGGCACCCATTCACCTTGCTTTTCTACAGCACCCTGCAGGATCCCAAAGCACTGCAAGGTAGGGAAATAGCCTTAGCCACATTCTCTAGATGGGGAAACTGAGGCATGGAGCAGGAACGTGACTTGATTGAGACCAGATAGTGAATCCATGGAAGGCTAGGGAAGAGAACCCAAGACTCATGACTTCAGTCCCTAACTCCAGTCACTCCTTTACATCTGTACAGGAACCCTTCCAGTGAGCACTGAAATGCAGCCACGTCTGGGGTGGGACGTGTCAGCTCACAAGAGTCCTTCCACAATAGTTTAGAACAGGAAGCAAAGTAGAAGAGAGCAGTGAATTGAAACTGCACCTGGAGATGTAGGGAGGCAGGCTATAGCTAGCCATGTGGAATTCAGCCAGGACACCCGGGCTAATGTAATGCTCATGCAAAGTGCCATGGGACCTGCACTGACGAGTGGCCCGAGTCTCTTGTTTGAAAGAGCCCAGCCCCTGCAAGGTCCTACTGGGGCACTGGCTCACTCAGCTCTACCACTTCCCACCGCCGCGGGCCATTCTTTGAAGGGCTCTCACATCCTGATGTGTTCGAAGGCCAGCGGCTGCACCAGGAGCCTGTTGCCCTTCAGCCCCAGGGCAGGCCCTGGATTCTCCCAGCTGGGCTATGCAGGTTGCCTGGTGCAGCCGCTGGCCTTCAAACAAACACATCAGGATGTGAGAGCCCTTCAAAGAATGGCCCGCGGCGGTGGGAAGTGGTAGAGCTGAGTGAGCCAGTGCCCCAGTAGGACCTTGCAGGGGCTGGGCTCTTTCAAACAACTCCACCCAAACGAACTCCAAACCGCAGCCCCAAAATAGCAGACTGGGGCTGAATATTGTGTGACTCCAGCAACCAGCGAGCACGTTCGGAGTAGCTACCCTTTGAGACAACACTCCCCTTCCCCGGGGAGCTGCATAGCCCCGCTGGGAGAGTCCAGGGCAGCTGTGCTCACAAATCCCCCTGGGTTCCAAAGGACAGCCCAGTGCGTAGTGGCTGCAGGGAATTCTCATCTGCCCGCACCTGGGGCCTCTGGGAAATGCGTTTGGTGGGTCTACTCTCGCTGGCAGCCTCAGTAGAAGGGTGAGGACTGAGCTCCCCCCTGGCCCCCGGGCTGAGGCACCTTGGTGGGGGCAGTGCATGGGGGGAGGTGCCTGCACTGGGGTTGAAGGGCAACAGGCTCCTGGTGCAGCCGCTGGCCTTCAAACAAATGAAATGGAGCAACCCCTCCCCTCCCCCGCCTGGCTCTGCTCACAGCTGAATTCAGGTGCAGCCTATGCAGGGACTGATCCCTTGCAGCACTGTGCAAATCTGCCTTCTGCTCCCACTGACGGCCCCTTCCCCGGCACCACTTGCTGCTGGGGGGGCCTGTCAGTAGGGGCTCAGCCCACAGACTGCGCACCCTTATAGCGCTTCCAGGGTCCCCTCCCCCACACACCAGCCCTAGCTCCCTTCTGCCTGACTCAGTTTGCTCCGGGGCCTATCTGGCCTGGAGGGGGACGCAGTGTGCAGTTAAAGCCAGTGAGGGGAGATCAGGCTCAGATGGACCTGGGGAGAGCAGAGGTCGCAGTGCTGTCTCTTCAGCCCCACAATGTGCTCCAGCCTGGCCTAGGAGGGGCCACCACTAGTGCTGGGGGGGGGGGGGGGGGAAGTCGTGTTACCCCATTCCTCTGCACAGGACGGGCGGGGGCATCGGTGGCCTTAAGCCACATTCCTGCTTCTCAACCCCCTGGGCGTGCCTGGCCCCTGGTGTAATTTAGAGCAGCCTCGGGACTGCTCTGACTTATTCTCATTTCCCCATGTCGGCCACAGGCAGCAGAGAACGGTTGGAGCGCTCTGGGTGCCTGCACAGCACGGGCTGGGAAAGGAGTTGGCCTAGAGTCCTGATGGGCATTCCACTCTGCTGGAGGGAGGTGGGAGCTGTGCAGGAGGGTTTCCCTGGGGCACCTTCAGGCCCCCTTTTGCCTCCAAAACAGTATAAAGGAGCTGGGAGCAACAGACGCAAGCCCAGAGAATCCAGAGGATTTTTCAGGTCACAAACTGATGCTCTTAAGGGTCAAGTGGGAGCCTAAAACTCTGGAAAGTGCCCTTCCCTTAGGAGCCTGGTATGGACTCAGCAGTCCAGCGTGGTTTGGAAATGGGTTGGCATGGATGTGAGAGAGAGACAGAGAGCTCCTGCAGCTCCACACTGTCCCTCTGCAGGGCGGGAGCAGAAAGGACAGGAGAGTTTGATACATTAGCCCATTATAACCTGTCATGGCCATTTAAGGTCATCTGACTCCTTTTGCAACAGAGGGAGTCTGGGCCCCACTCCAGCCTGGGTGGCTCTATTCTGCCTGTATAGATCTCCTCGAGGTACCAGCTAAAGAAGCTGTTTTTCACAGAAGTCATGGAGAATGGGAGAGATGCTGGAGGAGTGGAGAGAAGCAAATGTGGTACCCAAAAGCGAGGAGTGATATTGGCAGTTACCAGCTGGGAATTGAGTTTCCAGGCTGTCCTGCATTGCTGGAGTGGGACAGAATGTGGCCCATGATTTCCTCATGTATTCCATGTCTTCCCACCAGTAGTTACAGCATAAAGAATTAATTCCTCACACTGCTGTAGTGCTTCCCATCCTGAAGGATCCAAAAGCACAGGACACACAATAGCTTGATCCGGTTCCCTTATGCCAGTGTAACGCCATAGACTTCATGGGAGTTAGTCCTGATTTACACAGGTGTACGTGAACTCAGAATCAGGCCCTTCACTGAAATTCATACACCTCTCTGATGGAACTATGCCACCCCCAGCTTTTCCCCTGGCATAAGTGAGAGCCCAGCTGTGGGCAAGGGGGTGTGGGCAAACTGCCTGTGTACTCCGGCTACTCCTGGCTGCTGGAATGGCCCTTTGGCGCCAGTGGGCAGCTGGGTGTAATTAGAGACACCCGTGAGCTGTTCTGATTTACACAGGGGGCCGGCTGCAGGGCTGGGCAGTCACCAAGGTTGGGCCAAGCTATGCTTATTTGCCCACCACCTCAGGTCCTTCACCAAGTACAACTCAGACAGACCTTATCTATCTAATCTAATCCAGCCCCTTGTCTACACTACGGAAAGGTTTTGCCAGTGTATCTGGATCTTTAGTTAAGCCACCAAAACCTGCTTAGTGTAGGTGTGGTCTATCAGTATAAAGTGCTTACACACTATATCGGGGACCTGGTATCAACTCGACTGGTATAGTCACTTCTGTACCAATAGAACTGTCTACACTAGGGCTTTTAATGGCATAAATATGCTGATAAAACCTTTAAGTGTAGACCAACCCTTAGGATGTTCTCCAGCTGCCCATCACCATAGTCTCTAGGCACCCTCCACATAAAACCAAGATCAATAGCTAAATCCCTGGTGGATTTCATGGTATCGCTGGCACCCTGTGTATCGCAAACAGCTGTTTCTGTATGTGTGTTGCTAAAAACCACATGAAGTCTTTACAAGGGAAAGTGCTTGTAAAATCTCTGATTTGTCCCTATTTCAGTGTCACTGCGTAGGCAATAACAAACATTAGCATCCGGTGTTGCCCTTTGGTTTCTTCTCAGTTTCACTTTGAGGTTCTCAGCGCTGCAGCCTTTGGGCTGAAAACTCTGCAGGGGAAGTTTACAAAACATTGTTTCCACTGGACTTAATATTTATTGTCTTTAAGCCATGGAAACTTATTTCTGTTTGTGTTACGGTTTGCTTTATACAATCCAAATTGTGCAGTGAATAGGAACAGCAGAGGCCTTTTAACCAGGTAATGCCTGACCCAGAGGTCATTACTGTTCATCTAAAATAACAACCTCTTTATGTAGGAAACACTGCAGTTTAACTGCACATTGTCACAGAGACAGTGTCCGCTTGCCAGAATGGGTTGTTTCCTAGCAGTCAGGTTGGTGCAGGAACCAATAGAAAGGCAGGATTCCAAGGACAGGGCTCCTATAATACACAAGTATCCTCACTCAGTATATTTACAAAGTCCAGAGCACTCTGCCACCATTTGCTTTTACAGGTGGGGAAACTGAGGCGCAGAGCAGCAGCAGGCTTTGCTCTTGTACAAGGAGCCAGTGTTAGGGCCGGGTTGAGAAATCAGCGGTACCTGGCCCCCAGCCTTGTGCTCAGGCCATCAGACTTGTACCTCACAACATGACACCCACACAGGATAGGATATAATGGAATTGTAAAGTATGTACTTGCTGTTGGTGGAAGTGCCTGATTTAACATCCAGGGTGTGTGCAATGTGTTTGAGAATGGTGCATGGGAGTGTGTCTGTGCATAGTGTGTGTGGGGACTGTTATGGTGTGCATGTGTGTGAGTTTGTGAAGAGAGCACATGTGGGGGTCTGGGTATTATGTGCATTATGATAGTTTATTAATGTTTACAAGCTATAATACAATTTTAAACAAAATAAATAGTAATACAGTTGACAATCCTTTTAATAGTCCCCATCCTCACAACAACAAGGCGTCCGGTGGCACCTTAAAGCAGTGGGTCTCAAACTTTTCTACTGGTGACCCCTTTCACATCACAAGCCTCTGAGTAATAAATTAAACACGCTTTTAAATATATTTAACACCATTATAAATGCCGGCGGCAAGCGGAGTTTGGGGTGGAGGTTGACAGCTCATGACCCTCCATGTAATGACCTCGTGACCCCCTGAGTGGTCCCGACCCCCAGTTTGAGAACCCCGGCCTTAAAGGCTAACAGATTTATTTAGCCTTAAGCTTTTGTGGATAAAAACCCCACTTCTTCCGCTGCATGGAGTGAAAATTACAGCTGCAGGCATTGTTATCCTCACAACCTCACTAATAGCATCAAACTGTGCATCTCCTCCTCAGCGGGCTAAACCACCCCCCATCTATGGCAGCCCGTCTGCGCGGTGCTGCCTGGACACAAGCCGCTTCCATGCACCCCCAGCCGCTGCCTCTTTCTCCCATGCCCGGCCTAGAGCTAGGGCCGGGGCCCCGGGCTACCGTCTGTGTGCGCCCGCCCCCCCGGGGCTCTCAGCGTGCAGGGCCCGGGCGAAGGGGCGCGCTCCGTGCAGCGCGGGGCCCGCTCTATCCGGCCCCCGCCGGCTCTGGGCCGGCCTTAGCTCCTAGCCGGCGCCTCCCGGGCCTTGCTGCGCGGAGCCGCTTCCCTCCCGGCGGGGCCAGCTGGGCCCTTCCCCAGCAGCAGCTGCCACCGCCCCCTCGCGCGCGGGGATTGGGGGCGGGCCCGGGCCGGGCGGCCAATGGCAGCGCTCGCCTGCGTGGCTCGGGCGGCCTTACAAAGCGGCCGACGCGCCCTGCCCGCTCCCCCCGCGCAGGCTGCGCGCACTCGCATTGTCTGCGCCGCCCGCGACCGCCTTGCCCAGCGTCGGAGCGACTGAGCGCGGCCAAGCCGGCGGGGCGGCCGGGGGATGCGGCCGGTTGCGCCCGCTGCCTGACGCCGCCCGGGAGCCGGAGCGGAGACGCGAGGGGCCGGTGCCATCGCAGAGCTCGAGCGCAGCCCGGCCCGGGGCCGCGACCGCTCCCGCCTGCCCGAGGCCGGGCACAGCCTGACCCCGGGGCCGGGCGGGGCATTTCTCCGCCGCCCCCAGCGCCGGGGCGGCGGCTCCTTTGTCTCGACCTCCTCCGATGCCCCGGCGCGGGAGGCCGGAGGCTGCGCTGGGGGCTCCAGGCCGGAGCTGGCTCCCCTCCCAGCCGTAGCGCCCGGGCGCAGGGAGCGGCAGCTGGGCTGGCCCTTTGTTTGTGCCGAGAGCTCGTTCCGGAGATGGGGCTCCGGGGGGGCCGCCCCCGGGCGGGATCGCGGGACCGGCCGCTGCGCCTTTGATTCGCTCAGGTTAGTGCTCGCGGCCGGGCTCCGGATACCCAGAGCGCAGCGCAGCGCAGCTCCCGGGTTCAGCGGAGGACACGAGGGGCGGGGGCGTGGGAGGGGAAGGGGAGGCGGGGAGCCCGGCTGCCGGGGGCGCTGGAGGGAGCCATGGAAGTTGCAGCCCAGCGGACCCCCGGCAGCCCAGTGGGGTGTCTCCTTGGCACACGAGGAGGAGGGGTTGGCGGGGGAAGCTGCCAGTCCGGGGCTGGACCAGTTGCCCCTCTGCTGCTGTGCAGCGTGTGGACAATGGGGGGAGGGGGATTGTGCCCTGGGGCTTACGTGGGTCGTGTGACCAGGCTGGTAGATACATTGCGTGTTGCAGCTTTGCTAGAGAGAAGCTGTAGCTGCCCCCGGCAGGCTGGAAAAATCCAGATCCTGCTGGAGCAGGTTCTGAGGCGACGCTCCGCTCTAGATCCTGCTGGCACCCGTGTGCATGCACATTCCTGACCCGGCTTTCAAAGGTGCTGCGCATCCATCGCTCCCAGTGACTTCACCTGGCGCGGTGGGCACCAGCACCATCAGGCACTGGGCCCCAGAAGTATTCAGCCTTCAGTGCTGATGCAGAGTGAACCACAAAGGCCTGGACATAAGTAGGTGGCTGAAAACTCAAGAGCCAGCTCCTCACACCAGCCTCCACGTAGAGTGTGAATCAGCCACTAGGCTGAGGCTGCCAAAGTATGATTGGAGCTGCATTGTAACCCAGGCCGGGGAAGGAGGGTGTGGGGGGTAGGATAGGCCTGGTCCATAGGATGTGCCAGGATCCCTTCTTCCCTCTGCTCTCAGCCTGGCATGGCCAGGTGGCGTGTGGTCAGAGTACATGTTGCAGATGGTGATGGGGGAGGCAGTGAGCGTGGGGTTTTCTGGTGAGGATTTCCCAGGCTCCAAAGGATCCCTGTTCTGTGTCTCTTCTGCTTCTGATCTCAGAGGGGCTGGTGGGTTCCCTGGAATACTCACTGCGTGGCAGGAAGGGGGCTGGCTGCTTCAGGGGGTTAAGAGTCTTGACTCTAGCTCAGGCTAGTGGAGTGCTGTTCTCAAATAGCTTCAGGAGCCTCTAGGTGCAACGAGTTGTGGGGTCTCAGCTGACAGGTGTCCACATGACAAGGAATCCACCCTCGCAGTTGTCACTGTTGGGGCTGCTTGTCTGGCAGCCTCTGCAGAAAGGAAAAGGATGATTGAGCCATGGAGACTGAGCTCCCCTCTCGCTCTGCGGGGGGGGTGGGGGGGGCGCTAGCTCAGGGAGGAATGATGCTGCTCCCCCTGCAGTGCATGGAGGCCTCTGGCAACTTTTGCAAAGTGACACTGATGTTAAAGGGGTCCCAGGGTATGCGGCACCAGCACTGACCAGCCTGAGCTGTCTACAGCTGCCTATAGATCGCCTATCTGCTTGGATTGCAAATGCTGCTTTCCCTGGGGGAGTGTTGCAGAGATACCCCATCTCAGCACAGAGGATTACCCACCGCCACAGCGCCCTTTGCACAGCAGGAGTCTCCCCTCTCCCCCAGAGCATGGCTCCCCAGCACCGGGACTGCACTTCCTGGGTGGCCAGAGCCTTTGATCTCATCACACCAGCACTACGCCCAGCTGGGCTTTTGATGCAATTGATCTCCCTGGGCTGAAGCAGCTGGAGTCTCAAGTCTGGTCTGCTTCTGGACTTGCTAATACTTCATCCTTTGTTCCTGGAGATGCCTGCCCCAGGCTCTGGGCTCCCTGTCCCTGGGGTGCCCTATTGCTTGCTTTGACCTGGATCATCTCCTTGTCCAGCAGCTCCTGGGACTTGCTCCCGAATCTCTCCGTCCCCATCTGCCATCTCCTTTGGCCTTTGCTCCAGGAACTCCCTGAAGCGTGTGGACTCCCTCCTCCTCGGGGCCATTGTTCTCCTTAACTCAGGCTCCTGCTTTGCTCCCAGTCCCAGGAACCTCAAGGCAATCCGTGACCCCCTCTCTGTTGTCTGTCTGTGGCCCTGTCAATGGCACCACCCCGTGGTCTGGGGGGGCCCTGCTGGGGCTGGACTCCATGGTCTCCTTGTGATGCAGAGTGCTGCACCCAACCTCACAGGCTTTCCAGCTGCTTCCAGGCTCAGTCCAGTCCCCCTTCTGGCATCTCCAGTCACCCCACCTGCCGACCTCCGATCGCACAGGCCCTTCTCTGGGGGGAGACCGGGTTCTGGGGTCCCCATTCTACTGCTACTTCCCAGCCACCCTCAGCTGGCTTCCCTGTCAATCCACCTTTTCATTCTGGGGCTGAGTGTCGTTCCTCCTCCTTGGCAATGGGCAGAGACCCTGACCCTCGCATCGCTAGTCACGTTCTCCTGTCTGCCCCCATGGGGGAAGAGGGCAGGAGCTCAGTGTTTGAGAGGAGCCTCCCTGGGCCCCCCTCCCCCTGATTGTGGCTGAGCTGTAGGGAGCACAGAGCCTGCACTCAGAGTCCTCTTCAGAGCCGTGGGTGTGTCCTGTTTCCTGTGCCGCTCTCATCTCATCACCCTGAACGCCCCGTCCTGCCCACTGCGCTGTAATTGGGGGGGGGGGGTTGCAGCTGCGTGGGGGGGAGGAGCCTCCATTCCAGCCATTGGGGCGGGGGGGGGGGTCTCTAATTGCAAACTCTGCACAGGTGGTGTTTTCTTGGTCCTGTCCTGACTAGATGATCTCTTGAGGCCCCTTCCAGCCCTGCTTTTCTAGGATTATCAGCCCCCTCCTGCTGCCCCATCTCGTCTGCCCACCCCATTCCCATCTGCTCCCCTCATTCGCACAGTCTGTGCACTACACTGCCTGCACGCGCCCCCACAGTCTGCACCTACACGCACGCTGTCAGTGCATTGCGTGTGCAGACTACTCGGCCCGCAGCCATGCCCAGCAGCCAGCTTCCACCCCTTCCCTGGCCTAAACTCTCCAGGGGCAGTAAGTTAAACCGCAGCTTGCTTGCCCTGCCCTGCCCTGGCCTAGCCACATTGTTCTCCTAATAGGAGCCAATGAGACTCCAGCAGGGGCTGGGCCCAGCCAGCGCATGCCGGTTCTGGGAACATCCTGCTCCCAGCCACACTGGGCCCCTGCCCGCTGCATGTGTTTAATGTTTAATGACTGCTGCACTGATGTTTGCTGGGAAGGCGGGGGCAGAGATGGGAGGAGGTGCTAGCACTGTGCGGCAAAGGGACCTGCTTTAGAGTCCAGGGGGTGAAACCACAAGCCCTGCAAGAGTCTCCCCAGCTCAGGTCAGTGAATCCCTTTCTGCCCTACAAAGGAGGGAGAAGAAAACTCCACCCTCTGGGGAGGGAAAAGGTGCTTGGCTGGGAGGATGGGAGGGGCGGCGATTCCCCCTGCCATGGACGTAAGGTGCACTGACGTCACAGTGATGGGGGTGAGAGAGGCCCATTTGGGCTCCTTTGCAGGGGCTTGGGGGGTGGCACACCCATGGGACTCGGCTCTGCTGGGAACCAGGCCTGCCCTGGCCTGTGCTGCTCTCCGTACATGTAGGGGGTTAGGCTGTACAGACCCACTGCGACCACAAGGTTTGCAGCCAGCAAATCACTGGGCTGCTGCATTGGCTGCCTCGGAGTCCTCACGCTGCTTCCCGTGAGGGATTCTGGGTAGTGTAGTCCAAGGCAGATTTCCTGCAATGAGAACTACTTGGATGCGTGCTGACACCGCATGCCCATGGAGCTGCCTTGCAGTGCTCTCAGCCCTGGCTCTGCCCCAGGTGTTACTTTGCACAGTCATACTGAGAAGAGGCGCCGTGGCAGGGTGCCGGGGTAACCTGGGGGATGGTACAGATTTGCCATGAGAGGCTCCTTGCTGCTAAGACAGAGGCACATGCCTCCAGGGCTCTGCGGTGCTCTGGTGCCATAAATCCCCTGGCTGTGCCCTGCTAGCTCTGTTCTCATGGCCTAGCCCTGCCCAGGTGGCCAGAGCAGCACCTCAGGGGCAAAGGGTCTGGTGGTGGGACAGGCATCCCACACGTGGCCTCTTCTGGGTATGTTTTAGCCCTGAGCCAGTGGGGATGCTGTCATGGGGGGAGGAAGGGGCCTGGACATCACGGGCCCCAGCTCCATAAGGGCTCTGCGCCCAGTGTGCCTGTTCTGAGAGTCTGGCCTTATGGCCCCCCCGTGCTAGTGGTCCCTGTGATGGCGTTTATTGGACACCTGCCCACATGGAGCTAGGCTGAGACCTGCCAAACTTGGTTTATGTGCGGCCAGAGAGCAGCCACAGTGAACAGGGCACTGGCGCACTCCCCCACTGCCAGCCGGGGCTCGACTTCGATGCGTTCTCTAGCATCCAAAGGCTCCATAGCCGGTTTGTGGGCCCTGCACTCCACTTGCTCTTCCTTGTGTCGGGCAACCAGGGCTGAGGCTCTGCTGACGGCCAGGCAGCCCTTCCTGTTCTGCACAGATCTTTATACCGCTCTCCGCACCTTGGTATCCGGGCTGGCCGCAGCATAACCTAGAGTAGCCCTGGAAAGCTTTGCAATCTGGATCAATGCAGGATCTCTGGTCTCTGTGCTGCTGGCCCCGCAGGGACCCTCCTGTGCCGGGGGAGCAGGCGGCACTTAGGACAGCATCCAGGGGCTGCAGCAGAGGGGGAATCGCTCCCCTACTTGGCAGGGATCCCCTTGGTGCCAGATTGTATGCGGGAGCCTCCTCGGAGCACCCAGAGCCTCTCACCCCCCATCCCAGCTGGCTCCGCTCCCAGCCCCCTGCCCTCCTGTAGCAGAGTGTCCGATGGGGCTGGAGAGGCCCGCTGCCTGGCACTGTGGATAGGGCTCCGGTGTCTGTCTAGGCCCCTAGCAGCTCAGAAGGACAGTCCGTATGGGGTCCCCATGCTTCATTGCTTGAATACCCCAGCTTAAGTGCCAGGGGTGATGGAGTGTGTGTGTGGGGGGGGGGCGGGGGTGCTGTGCACAGGATCTGCTGTATTTTAGTGTATCCCCTGTAGAGATTGGGCCCCTCTAATTCCAGATCCTCTGGGCACAGTGGAGTCAGCTGCCCACAGACCTCCTGGCGCTCCCCTCTGTTCATTGTGCCTGGGAGAGTCGCAGCTGGAGGGGAGTGTGCTCTGTCCATTGACTCTGCCCATGGGGGTTCTTGGAGAGCATTCAGCTCCATACAATCCAGCCTGTGTGCGCCGGCTGGCGGGGGGAGAGTGCCATGTGACTGGCTGCGCTGGGCCATTCATCCGTCCCGGGGGGACAGCCGGGGAGTCAGCTGTATGGTAATGGCTGCCCCACTGAACAGTGTGGGGGCAGATCCCACACAGGCTGCTAATCCTACTAAGATCAATTGCCTTGCCACATGCCCGCCCCACCTGGGGGGAGCAAGGGGATGGGAGGCCTGGCCCACCCTGCCTCTCCTAGCCGTGTGTGCGCATGCTTGTTGCACTCTGGGCGTGCTGTCACTGCTCGCGCTGGCTGCGTTCTCTGTGGCGGTGTGTGCACATCGCTGTGTCACCAGTTGTGGATGTATTTGTGTGTCTCTGTGCAAGCCCCACCCCTGCAGCTTAATCTCGTCTCCCCCCTGCAGAGCCGGGACAGGACCGTGTTCATGTGCAGAACGACCCCAGCAGCCCCGGCATGACATCAGGGAACGGAAACTCTGCCTCTACTGTCGCTGGCACTGCCCCCCAGAATGGTGAGAATAAACCACCACAGGCCATTGTGAAACCCCAAGTCCTGACGCATGTTATCGAAGGGTTTGTGATCCAGGAGGGGGCAGAGCCGTTCCCGGTACGCACCTTCTTCTTTTCCCCTCTTTACGCTGTTCGCTTTTTGTGTTCTCGCTTTGGCGCACGCGCAGGTCTTGCTCCCGCTCTGTTTCCCTGACGATAGCAGGAACCAGCTGAGCATAGGCCTCCAGTCTTTGCCGTGCCATGGCTCAGCCTGAGGGGGGCGCTCACCTCTGCTGTGAGAGATGCAGACCCTGCCCCTGCAGTGGGGTGCTATTCTGGGCCAGATGGTCTAATGGTTAGAGCACAGGACTGGGAGTCAGGACTCCTGAGTTCCATTCCTAGCTCTTCCACTGACAGGTGTGATCCTGGGTGAGGCTCCTTTTCAAAAGTGGCCTCTGAATTTGTGTGCCCAGTTTTAGACACTTTAGGCCTTGTTTGGGATGGTGCACGCCCACGGAGGGTGCTCAGCGCTTCAGGAAATGAGGCCCTAGGTGTGTCCACTGGGGCACCTGGGACCTGAGGTCCCCCAAATCCAAGGCCGCTTTTGAAAAATGGGGGCCTTAGTTGCTCTGCCTCAGTTTCCCCATGCGAGCCATGGGGATAATGAGACTTTGGGAAGCACTGTGGGAGGCGGGGGTGAAAAGCACTAATCCAAGGGTTATGATTCAAACTTGTCGCTGTTTTCAAAGCCCTTGGATTCACTGTGCGCAAAGGTGAAAGTGCGGAATGGAATTACTGCCTTTGAAAGGGGCGGGGACGCTTCTGGGCATCGGTTTCAGTTTTATTGTTAACTTTATTTACAAGAACCTTTAACTAAATCTTGTGCTGTTAACCTGTCTGTGCAGCCGCCTAGCAGAACCAAGTGCTCAGGAACTGGGGGTGGGGGGCCTGCAGCCCCGTCAGAGCTTCAGCCTGAGGATAGAGACCCCCCCTCCCCGCTTTGCCAGAGCACTTGGGTCGGTACAGACAGTGACATGCCCAGCCGTGCATTGCATCAAGCGCTCCTGAGGAAGGAGCAGCAGCTGCTGTGCTTACAGGGGTCCATTCCAGCCGTCTCCTCTCCACCTGGTCTCTGCCCAAAGGGGAATATTCCACTTGGCATGAAAATGGTCGAGCTGCTTTAGAGCTAGAGAAAAAGATCAACTGTCCTCAGAACAAAAACAAAACCTCCTTCGACACCGTCTTCCCCGGTGAGCTGGCAGGGCAGGAAACAGCCCTCCCTGGGGAGAGAGCCCTGGGGAAAATAAGAGGGACCTGTGGCACCTTTAAGACTAACAGAAGTATTGGGAGCATAAGCTTTCGTGGGTAAGAACCTCACTTCTTCAGATGCATCTGAAGAAGTGAGGTTCTTACCCACGAAAGCTCATGTTCCCAATACTTCTGTTAGTCTTAAAGGTGCCACAGGACCCTCTGTTGCTTTTTACAGATTCAGACTAACACGGCTACCCCTCTGATACTGGGGAAAATAATCAGACAGGTGACTGAGCTGTGAGACTCTGCAAATTGCAGTGGATGAAATTCACCCCCACGCAGAGGCCTAGCATGAGATACGTGCCCTTCCTAAACCTGCAGGATATCGGTGGTGCCGAGGCCTTCTGCTGCCCAGGGTGGATTTCACCACTGCTTGTGCGGTTCACATGGCCCTTTGACTCAGGCCGTGATGGGACTGCTTGCAGCAGGTGGGTAATGCAGGATTGGGGCCTGTGTGCATCTGCTGCATGACTGAGGGAGGTTGCACTGAGCATGCGAGCTGGGTGCTGAAGTGGGGAGATGGGGATGAGGCAAAGATCGCGGCACTCTGTGTGGAGGAGAAATGCACCTTAGAGACACAGGAGAGGGGCGGCTTTCCCCAGCGTGTGGGGCTGAGCAAGTCGTTTCAGCCTCTGGACCGGGCACCCTCTAATACCAGTTTGCTGCAAGCTGGCAGAGCTGGGTTGCCGGCTGGCCTCATGCTTGCAAGTGGTAAGCTGGGAATTCAGATGGGGCATGGGGAGTGGAGCAGAGTGGTATGGTGGGGTACCTAGACACATGAACTTCCAGCTCCACCTCCAAACCCGAGCGGGGCGTGCCCCTGAGTAACTCCACTTCATGCAGGCCAGGAGCGCCGCTGGTGCAGCAGGGAGCATGGCAGAGCAGCGCGAAGCAGGAGCCTTGCTTTGCTCTGCATCCCTCTGCCCCCTAGCTGGCCCACCAAAGCGACCTGGCTTGGTGGGTCACTGCTGTTGCCCTTCAGTGGCTGCGTCACTGAGCCGCTAACAGACCTACTGCTGCTGCCAGCTGGGGAAGCTCTCCTCCAACTCCCAACAGCAAAGGTCTGTGGTTTTGGAGCGGAGTTCTGGGGCAGGCACCTGCAGGGAGAAGCCCCCTTCTTTCCACCCACTGCAGGGTTCTGGAGGCCTGCCGAGAGCCGGCCCAAGGCTGCAGGCAGAGCAGCCCTCTAACCTGTCTCGCCCTGTGTCTCCGGCTCTCCAGGTGGGGCGCTCTTCACTGCTCGTGGGGAATCTCAAGAAGAAGTATGCCCAGGGCCTCTTGGCTGAGAAACTCCCACAGCAGGACAATACAACCACCACTGACTCTGAAATGGAGGAGCCCTATCTGCAAGGTAGGCCCCGGCCAGCAGGGGCGCTAGAGAGCTGGGGCGCCTGCCGCTGATTGTCCCACGCCTCTAGTTGGGAGGGAGCAGCCGTCGCATTCGTTAGGAGCTGAGGTCGGGGGCTGCCTGCTCCCTTGGGAACCCAGTGGGTACTGAGGGTCAAACCTTCCCACTGCCCCCACCAGAGGGGACGCTATGGGATGACCAGGCAGAGCAGCCCTCGGCACTATTCCCACTGGGGAGCGGGGGAGGAAGAGACCACAGGGAATAGGGCGGTGGGAGCATGGGCTAGTGGTTAGAGCTGGGAGTCAGGAGACCAGGGTTCTATTTCTGCCTCTGCCACTACCCTCCCAGGTGACTGAGAGAGTCACTTTCCCCTTTTTGTGCCTCAGTTTCCCCAGCCATAAGGTTTGGGGGAGGGGGTGATGATCCTGACTCCCCTCCCAAGGACTGTGAGGGCCCATTGAAGGCTGCACAACACTTTGTGGGGTGAGAAAAGGGCGCTGAGGGTGGAGAACAAGGACAGTGCGGAAGGGGGGAGGGCAGATGAGCTAAGAGGTAGCTGTGCTGGGGAGCTTCTGCTCTCGACCTCCAGCCTGTAGGCTTATGGGCTAGGGCCAGGCCTGTCCCCTGGGGCCTTTCCAGGGACCCTGGCCTGGCTTCCAGGTTCGGGGGGCAGCCTGGTGTCTGGCAGCAGGACACATGGAGGGAGCTGGGGGGCCAGGATGTAAAGGGGGGATGAGTCATTCAGACCGATTGTGCAGCAACCATTTGCTAATGTGGGTAAAATGTGTGGGGGGGGACACGTAAAGGCCGAGATGCCTCCAACACCCAGATGTTGTTCAGTCTCCTCAGGGCTGCTGGGTTAAGAGGCAGGAACATCTCGGGGTCCCTGTGCTGCTCCCTCAAGCCCGTGGCTCCAGGAATAACATTCGTTTGCCCACCCACTAAAGCAGGATCCCGTGGCACCCAGAGGCAGGCCAGCCTGCCTGTCTGGCCTGGGAGAGCCAGAGCGTCTGCAGGGCAGCTGTATCCCCTCGTCTGGTCTTTGAGAGAGAGGGAACCTTCGGGGACAGTCACCCCCTCACCTAGAGCAACCCAGGCGCCTGCCGAGAGTGGCCTGCCGGGGGGGCTGTGGCCAGGGGAAGCGGGGTAGCGTTCTTGCCTACGGTGGGTGACCTGTGTGTGGCGGGGGGATTGGCTGTGCTGGGAGAGGCACTACTGGGGGCCAGTGCTGGCCTGTGCCGGGAGGCAGGGTTGCTCTGTCCAGGCAGTGGCTAAGGCCCTGCTGCATGCGAGCCGTCACTAAGAGCCGGGTGTGTCTGTGTCGGTCCCTGTGTCCCGCTGTGTCCACAGAATCCAAAGAGGAGGGGAACCCCCCGAAGCTGAAGTGTGAGCTCTGTGGCCGCGTTGACTTCGCCTACAAGTTCAAGAGGTCCAAACGCTTCTGCTCCATGGCCTGTGCCAAGAGGTAACCACTGCTGAGTGGCACCTGCCCACCCCCTCTCCCCACCCTACCCCCCACCGAGGGGCGCCAGACCCCACTACCACCACAGCCACCGAGCAGCATTCCCGGCTCTGCTGCTGGGCAAGGCCCCCTAGCATTGCCCAACCCCTTTGTACATGTCAACCCCACCATAGGGCAAAGCCCCCGAGTCCCGCCCCATCCCTCTCAGCAGCATCTGCCCCCAACATGCTGGCTCCAGGGGCCGGGGTGCTGCCTAATGCAGGGCTCCCCCAGGCGCCATCTGCACCCATCCTGCCACTGTGGGGAGCGAGGCAGGGTTGTGAGACTGCTGAACTGAGACCCCGTCACTGACCCGCTCCTGGCTCCCCTGGCAGGTACAACGTGGGGTGCACGAAGCGGGTGGGGCTCTTCCACCCTGACCGCAGCAAGCTCCAGAAACCGGGGGCGGCCACGCACGGGCGCCGTCGCACCTGCAAGGGAGCCTTACCTGTCCTCAGCAAGGACACCAAGAAACAGGTGAGCTGCCGTCTACCCCCCGGGGTGGTGATCCTAACCCCCTTCCCTCCCCCAGGAGCTAGTGCGTGAGCCTGGGCTGTCCCTTGGCAAATGGCTGCGCCTCTGTGGGCACCCCCTGCTCACCTCAGGGCTGAGGGGCAGGCGCTGCTGCAGGTTCTTGGGCAGATGGGGCTACAATGATCATCCCCATCAGTTAGCCCCATTGCCTAGCTGGGAGGGAGGGGCAGTAACATGCGGAGAGGGCATGGGGGCAGGGGGGGAACAGAACCTAAGAACCTCTTAACAGACAATCAACTTTTTGCTGAAGCTGGGACTAGAACTCAGGACTTTGGGCTCCGTCCCCCACCCTCTAACCACTAGACTGCACTCCCTTCAGCGCCAGCAATAGACCCCAGGAGTCCTGCCCTGGTTCTGAGGATTACACTGCAGCCCTCCCAGAGGGAGCAATAGGACCTAGGCGTCCCGGCTCCCAGTTGCCTGCAGAGCTGAAGAGACTGGGGAGGTGGGTGTTGCACGGGGCGGGACTGGCCCCTCCATAGGCTGACCTCTCCGCTGCCCCGCAGACGCCGGTGTCCCTCTCCACGGGCTCGGTGCCGCTCTCCGTCACAGCCTCGCTTCAGCTCAACCGCAGCCAGGAGGATTCCAGCCGCTGCTCCGATAACTCGAGCTACGAGGAGCCGCTATCGCCCCTCTCTGCCAGCTCGTCCACCTCACGCCGGCGGCAGGGCGAGCGCGAACTGGAGCTGCCCGACATGCACATGCGGGACCTGGTGGGCATTGGGCACCACTTCCTGCCCAGCGAGCCCACCAAGTGGAATGTGGAGGATGTCTATGAATTCATCCGCTCCTTGCCAGGTGAGGGACCCTCCCGGCCTTGCTCCCCTCCCTGCCACATGAGCCCTGGGCCAGCCAGGGCCTGCAGGATCTTTGAGGCCTGCATGTCGGGGGGGCTGCTTTGCCCACTGCTGACATGCAGCTAGCTCTGGGGTTGAGCCCAGCAGCTGTTCTGTGCTATCCAGCGGGATGGGCTGGAGTTAGCATGGCAAGGAGCAAAGAGCATGGGGGAGCCATGCTTTGACTTCCAGGGAGAAGCTAGTGAGCTAGGCAGCAGGGTTCAACTAGAGCAAACCACTCTGCCCCCAAATCAGAGAGCTGGTGGCCAGGCTGGGAGGCCCCTCAACAGCCACCCTACCCTCTCTCTCGCCTGTGCTGACCCTGAGTGCCTGCCTCCAGCGCTGGGGCTTGGACAGGCCACTGCCCCCCCTCTGTCTGAGCGGTCAGTCTGTCCTGCAGGGGTTCCCCCAGGGGCATTCCTGCACCCCTTGACTGCTCCTGGCCTCTGCCGTCAGCATCCCGCTCCTTCGGCCCCACCTGTCACATCGCTGTGAGATGCCCCGACCTGCCCCTGCTGTTCTGTGTGACGCAGGCAGAGGGTTTGTCTGGGCCTCCCTGGGAGGGAGGAGTCTTCCCAACCCACCTCCACCAGAAACGAGGCGTCCCGGAGCCGTGTGCTGACTGCCCTTCCATTGGGGGCAGTGGGTCGCGGAGCGTCCCTGCTCCTGCCTCGGGAGCACTGCAGCCACCTGTGGGTGGGACACAGGAGCTATTTAACAGCTCACAGCAAGAGATTGGGCCAGGGACAAAAACACACCTGAGCTAGTTCTGGCCATGGTGCCTGGGTGATGGGGTCAGGAGCTGTTCCGTTTTTCTGCCAAGAGGAAGGTCCCAGCACAACGGGCTGCGTGCGAGGGGACAGCACTCCCTGCCAGTCCTGTTCCCCCGCACTGGCTCAGGCTCCCATCCAGCCCTGAGCCAGCACAGATCTGCTTGGCGTAGGGAGCTGGAGAGGGCAGAGCTGGCCTGTGGGGGAGCAGTGGGTGGCTGGGCTGGCGCCCATGCTGATGGCCTCACTGGCTCCCTGCAGGGTGCCAGGAGATTGCGGAGGAGTTCCGCGCCCAGGAGATCGACGGGCAGGCCCTGCTGCTGCTGAAGGAGGATCACCTCATGAGCGCCATGAACATCAAGCTGGGCCCGGCGCTGAAGATCTATGCCCGCATCAGCATGCTCAAGGACTCCTAGAGGCGCCCGCATGCGTGGCATGGGCAGCCCCCCTGGACACTCTCATGCAGGGCAGAGGCATCTGCCTACAGAAGCCCTTTGGGGACCAGCTGTCGCTAGGAGCTGGGGGGATGACATTGGGCCCATGAGCTCCCTGTGGCCCGGAGCACAAAGGGCCCCTGAATCCCAGAGCTGGGGTCTGCCTGGATCCCTGTCTTCCCACCTCCTGGCTGGGGCAGAGGCTGGGTCTTGCGGGGCTGTACATATTCTGTAGCATTAGCTTCCCCTCCTGCAGCCCCAGCCTGCCCCATGGTGCACGGGGAGAGGGGGTCGTGGCTGCAGGGCAGGCTGGGGCTGTTCAAGGGGCAGTGGCCTCCCTGGCCGGGTGCTGGCTGGCAGTAGGCAGGGCTGGGCTGATTTCCCCTGTACCCGCCTGGCTGTGTGACCCACAGGAGCCCTACTCCCCTCTCCAGCTCCTCAGCTCCCCCCTCCCCCCAAGAACTGCAGACTTGCCACCCCCGGGAGAGGCTGAGGGGCTCGTGCTGGACCCAACCCCCGACTCTCAATGCCAAACAGGACAGTTGCCTTAAAGTTGTGTGTGGTTGTGGTGCCAGGCACTACCCCCCACCCCCGGCAGGCAGCCAGTTCCTGGGCCCCCATGTGTGCTCCAAGCCCGTGGCCGAGGCTGCTGGGGGAGGGCAGTGTGTCATGTGGCTCAGACTGTTAACGCGGAAGCCAGCATGTCCCACTGGGGATGGCTCCTGGGTGGTGGGGGCCCGGCTCCTGGGACAGCACAGGGGGGAGCAGGCTCCTGGGGGGGGGGGGGGGGAGAGTGCCCAGTGCCCCTTGGCAGGGGGCTGCATTGCAGCAGGGCCTGCTATGTTCCCTGGGCACGGGCACCGCTGGCCCCAGTGGCCCAAGAGCATCTGTGCTGTGGAGGGGGTAGGGTGGGTGTCCCTCCAGGCTCCTGGTGCCAGTGTAGCGGCTAATGCTAGCAGAGCCGTTCCCCACGCTGGCTTGGGGGGCATCTGCACAGGCCTTCCTGGGGATTCCCTTAGCGCCTGTCCTCAGGCTGCCATAATACGGCCGAAGCTGCCTGTATGCACCAGGGTGGGGGGCTCTAAGCCCCAGTGAGAATCATTCTTTTGAGCCGGGGAGATATGCAGCTCCATCTTCCCCTCCACACAGCAGAGCTGCCGGCTGCAAGCGTCCCCCAGCAGGTAGGGAGCTGCTCCTGGCTCTAGACTGAGGGAGGCTGGGCTGGGAAGGTCTTTTTAAAACCCTTTTTTTCCTGTTGGTTTTTAATAAACGTTACAAAAAACTCCACCAACCTCCGCGCGGGGGCTTTTCTGGGCCTAGGATCGTGCTGGGCACCAGCCACCCTTCTGCTGGTTAGTAACACCAGTGGGGGCTCGGCTGGGTGGAGCGTTTCATCGCTGCCCTGCCTGGGGTGGAGACCTGATACCTGGGGGATGGTTTGACACTGCAGGCTCTGGCAGCGCAGCGTTGGCTCAGGTTTACCCAGTCTCCCCAGTGCTAAGAGCTGGAAATGGGTGGGGGGGGTGGAGAGAGGGTTGAATGAAAGGGTACAAGGGGGAGAGGAGCCAGTGTCAGCCCCGTTGCGTGGCTGGAGCTCGTGAAATCCACGAGGAAGGGGCAGGGTGAGAGTCGCTGTTCTGTTGGGTTGACACTGAGCAGGGGCCAGAATTCTTCTTTTCACTTTTGAAAATGTTTTTCAAAACTGAAACTTCTAAGCCAGAAAATTGGCTGCCCTCTGCCCCAACCAGGTGGGCCAGGGAAGGGGGCAGAGAGTTGGAAACCAACAAATGAAAAAACACCAAACCCCTTGGAGAGGCC
The DNA here is from genome assembly GCF_011386835.1 of Chrysemys picta bellii. NCBI lineage: Eukaryota > Metazoa > Chordata > Testudines > Emydidae > Chrysemys > Chrysemys picta. The sequence goes on from NC_088811.1 coordinate 21,066,260, forward strand.
CCAAACAGGAGCAGCCTCCCCCCGGGAGTCCTGGGGTACGTCTTCACTACCCGCGTATTGGTGGGTAGCAATCGATTTATCTGGGATCGATGTATTGCGTCTCGTTAAGACGTAATATATCGATCCCAGAACGTGCTCACCGTCGACTCTGGAACTCCACCTGAGCGAGCGGCGGTAGCGCAGTCACCGGGGGAGCTGTGGCTGTCGATTCCCGGGCTGTGTGGACCCCAGGTAATTCCATCCAAGATACTTCGACTTCAGCTACGCTCTTCTGAAGCTGTGTATCTTGGATCAGTTCTCCCCAAGTGTAGACCAGCCCCTGGAAAACTTGGGAAACCAACTGGTCTCACAAACCTGGTTTCTGAAAAACGCCTGTTTCTTGGCAAAACAGTCAATCTGTCCCCAGCTCTGTTTGTATCCTTCACTCTTCTCCCCCCTCCCGCAAAGTCACAGCCTGGTAGCTGAGCACCTCCCAGTCTTCAGTGGATTTAGCCTCATGTAGGGCAGGGCTGTTATCCCTGTGGGGGAAACTGAGGCACAAAAGCCCAGATCCCTAAAGGTAGGTGGCCCCCTAACTCATGTTGAGCTCAATGGAAAATCTCATCTCTGAAGATCTGTGCCTAAGTGTCTTTCCCAGGCAGGGCCTTGATCCCAGGTCTCTCCCACCCCAGCCTAGAGTGTGGCGCTCACTTGCCCTTGGTGGTGGCAGCACTTTGGATTCTGGCTGCTGGGGGGGCAGCAGGGAGCGTGTGCTCCAGGCTGCAGTGCCAAGGAGCTGAGCACGCTCCGGGGAGTTGCAGGGGCAGTGGTGGCCATGTCAGCGGCCCTTTGCTGAGGCTGCATATGCTGGATGCTCCCGTTGGCTTCAGTGGGAGCAGCTGTAGCATCCGGTCCTGCAAGGTGCCAGTAGCGCCGTTCATGCCGGGGCTCAGGCCCTGCTCAGCTAGCCCACAAGTCCAAAGTCCCCCCAACCCTGGCTCAGTACACTCCCACCACCCCCTTCACTTGCAAGGGTCAAAGCAGGAGTGCTGGTGGGGGGTGGGGCTTAGCACCTCATTAGAATAGAGAGTTTGGCAGCTTAGCCCCCCCCCCCCCCCCCCATCTGGAGTTTAGGAGCAGGTTAAATCTCCCTCTGGACGTTTCTTGGCTCTGACCGGTGCTGGGGGCCACGGGGCGAGGAGGGCACAACACTGCAGGGTTCCACGCAGCCTGTGCTGCTGCTCAAGGTTTCCACGCCTGGGGGTAAGTTGCAGGTTAACCTCGACACGCGGGGAGGCTTTGCGAACTGCCCAGGGAATGACACAGCGGTCGTGGGAGAGGGTAGAAATACGAGCCAGCCCACGCATGGTGGGTGCTTTAGAAATGGTCTGATGGAGTCAGCCTACAGCCCGCTGACCAATGGAGAGCTAGTGCGCGTAGGGGCTGCACCGCGCAGGAGGCACCGTGGAGTGGCCATGGCTGGTGCTGGAGTGTGGGACAACCAAAGGGGTTCAGAGGCGAGCAGCAGAGGAGCTAGGCCATATGCTGCAGGTGGGGATGTGAGACCCTTCTACAGCTCGGGGAGAGTGAGAGCACCTCGGAGAGTGGGTTAGTCATAGTGGTATCACTACCAGTGCCTAGGGGAGATCTGGACCATGGAGCCAAGCAGGTGGCCTGGCCTAGGGCAAGTCACCGGAGCCTGGGCTGCGGGCAATGCTCCTGCCCTGCCTGGGGCTAGCCTGGATGAGACACCTCTCCCCTCCTCTGATTTCAGCGCCTAGGGCCCCCGGCTGAGCGTGGTCAACGTGGGTCTCCAAGAGCTGCTGCTCTCACCTGCTGGCACTGCCAAGCATCGTATCTGGAGTGGGTAGGTGGCAAGCCTGCTGCCTGCAATAATGGGGTGCTTGGGGGAACTTCAGTCTGACAACCTAGAGGAGAGCATGGCGATAACCAAGGTGCTGAGCAATAGGGAAAGGGTTAAATCGGCTGGGTGGGGGCATGATCCCCAGGTACAAGCCCAAGGGGGAGGGCCCGTTGAGGGGATGCCTGGGGAGAGTTTATCCCACTTTGCAGTTTGCCTGGGGATCTATGAACACGAAGGGTTAATTGGCTGCCCCTGGGAAAGCCCATTTGATTTCAGTGGGGCGGGGGATGGTGCACATCCTTGGCAGGGGCAGCTGAGCTCATCCCCATGGCTACTGGCCCCCTCCACCCTGTTACAAGCTAAGCCTAGGGCTGCCTCTGCGTGTCGAGCCTCTGCTGACACCTCCTGACTGTGCATGGAAACGGCAGTGCTGCAATGGCACTATGGGTCTGTCCACACTGCAGTGGCAGCCTGGGGGTCAAACTCGGCTAACCTCCCTTCTGTCTACACACAAATCGCACTAACCCAGGGACTGGACCCAATGGGGGTGGGGAGTCTGAGCCTGAGTCAAGCTGGGACCCAGGGTTCAAGCCCTGTTTTGCAGTGTAGATGCAGTCCCATTGGATTAATGCTATGAGTGTGAAAAGGATCCCACAATCATAGAATCAATCATAGAATCATAGAATATCAGGGTTGGAAGGGACCTCAGGAGGTCATCTAGTCCAACCCCCTGCTCAAAGCAGGACCAACCCCAACTAAAGCATCCCAGCCAGGGCTTTGTCAAGCCGGGCCTTAAAAACCTCCAAGGAAGGAGACTCCACCACCTCCCTAGGTAACGCATTCCAGTGTTTCACCACCCTCCTAGTGAAATAGTTTTTCTTAATATCCAACCTGGACCTCCCACACTGCAACTTGAGACCATTGCTCCTTGTTCTGTCATCTGCCACCACTGAGAACAGCCGAGCTCCATCCTCTTTGGAACCCCCCTTCAGGTAGTTGAAGGCTGCTATCAAATCCCCCCTCATTCTTCTGTTCTGGAGACTTAACAATCCCAGTTCCCTCAACCTCTCCTCATAAGTCATGTGCTCCAGACCCCTAATCATTTTTGTTGCCCTCCGTTGGACTCTTTCCAATTTTTCCACATCCTTCTTGTAGTGTGGGGCCCAAAACTGGACACAGTATTCCAGATGAGGCCTCACCAATGTCGAATAAAGGGGAACGATCACGTTCCTCGATCTGCTGGCAATGCCCCTACTTATACAGCCCAAAATGCCGTTAGCCTTCTTGGCAACAAGAGCACACTGTTGGCTCATATCCAGCTTCTCGTCCACTGTGACCCCTAGGTCCTTTTCTGCAGAACTGCTACCTAGCCATTCGGTCCCTAGTCTGTAGCAGTGCATGGGATTCTTCCGTCCTAAGTGCAGGACTCTGCACTTGTCCATGTTGAACCTCATCAGGTTTTTTTTGGCCCAATCCTCTAATTTGTCTAGGTCCCTCTGTATCCGATCCCTACCCTGTAGTGTATCTACCACGCCTCCTAGTTTAGTGTCATCTGCAAACTTGCTGAGAGTGCAGTCCACACCATCCTCCAGATCATTAATAAAGATATTAAACAAAACCGGCCCCAGGACCGATCCTTGGGGCACTCCGCTTGAAACCGGCTGCCAACTAGACATGGAGCCATTGATCACCACCCGTTGAGCCCGACGATCCAGCCAGCTTTCTATCCACCGTACAGTCCATTCAGCCAGCCCATACTTCTTTAACTTGGCGGCAAGAATACTGTGGGAGACCGTATCAAAAGCTTTGCTAAAGTCAAGGAATAACACATCCACTGCTTTCCCCTCATCCACAGAGCCAGTTATCTCATCATAGAAGGCAATTAGGTTAGTCAGGCACGACTTCCCCTTCATGAATCCCACAGGGTGACTTTCCTTATCCTCTGGACAGTCAAGTTTGTTGGATAGATTCATAGATTGTAAGGCCAGAAGGGACCATCGTGATCATCTAATCTGACCTGCATGCTGCAAGCCACAGAACCCCCCCCCCCTCCTGTAACAGACCCCTAACCTCTGGTTGAGTTACTGAAGTCCTCAAATCATGGTTTAAAGACTTCAAGTTACAGAGAATCCACCATTTACACTAGTTTAAATTTGCAAGTGACCTTATGCCCCATGCTGCAGAAGAAGGTGAAAAAAACGCCAGGGTCTCTGCCAATCTGACCCAGGGGAAATTCCTTCCCCATCCAAATATGGTGATCAGTTAGACCCTGAGCTTGTGGGCAAGACCCTCCAGGCAGACACCTGGGAAAGAATTCTCTGTAGTAACTCAGAGCCCTCCCCATCTAGTGTCCCATCACTGGCCACTGGGGATATTTGCTGCTAACAGTCACAGATCGGCTATATGCCATTGTAGGAAGTCCCATCATACCATCCCCTCCACAAACGTATCAAGCTCATTCATAGACTCATAGAAACAGAACGGGAAGGGCCCTCGAGAGGTGATCTAGTCCAGGCCCCTGCACTCATGGCAGGACTAAGTATTATCTAGACCATCCCTGACAGGGGTTTGTCCAACCTGCTCTTAAAAAGCCCCAATGGTGGAGATTCCACAACCTCCCTAGGCAATTTATTCCAGTGCTTAACCACTCTGACACTGAAGTTTTTCCTAATGTCCAACCTAAACTGCCCTTGCTGCAATTTAAGCCCATTGCTTCTTGTCCGATCCTCAGCGGTTAAGAAAAACCAATTTTCTCCCTCCTTGTAACAACCGTTCCTCGCCCTTTCCTTACCAGTCACCGACGAGGGTTGGCCGACAGACTCAGGCATCTACCGCTCTGCCCTGGTCACCGGAAGGGCAGTGGTCCGACTTGCAGGGAGAATTCAGCCCCTCACCTAGGAGAGGCGAATCACCGACAGCCTGTGAGACCGGCATGGCCCCGGTGGCGGCAGCAGGGGCAGTGGCCAGTATCAATACAGGAGTCCAGGGCGTGCAGGTCCCATATTCCCACCGTTCTTCTCAGGCCACATCAGACAAACTGCCTCCGGCCCAGCCTTGGGCACTGGGGCCCGCAGGAGCGGCGCAGCAGGCCCAAGGAGCCGTCCCCAGACAGGCAAGGGGAAGCCGCCCCTCGCCCTGCGGTGCAGTCATCTTCGTCGCCTCTGGACGTGGCGGTGGCAGGCCCCTCGCCAGGGCCGACCGTAGCTATTCTGGGGCCTGCGGGGGGGGGGGGGGGGGAGGTGGCAGGCCTCTGCGGGGGCAGCGTGGGGGGCTGTCCCCAGGCCTCCGTGGTGGGGAGCTGGCTTGGAGGGCAGGGGGGAACCACCCCCCAGCACTCACCAGCGGCGCGGCTGAGGCTGGGTCGCTGCACTTCCCGCCGCCAGTGAGTGCAGGGCCAACCCTGCTGCAGAGCTCTGGGGAGTGGAGGTGGGGCTGGGGCAGAGCAGGGGGCGGGAAGAGGCAGGGCTTGGGTGCAGCAGGGCTGGGGCCATGGGGAAGAGATGGGGCAGGGGCTAAAAGAGCACATAGTTGCGCAGGGCACCAGGAAATGTGGTGCCCCAAATTTCCTGGTGCCCTATGCAGCTGCGTACTTTGTGTATGGGTAAGGATGGCCCTGCCCCTCGCAAGCGAGCAGCCCCCCGATGATTTCAAGGAGCACCAGGCCCTGCTCAGAAGGGTGGCTGCCAACCTGAACTTGGAGGTCGAGGAGCTAGTGAAGGAGTCCAACGACCTCTTCAGCATCATCCCCTCCTCCACCCCGGCCCTGGTTGCGTTGCCCGTTCACCCTAGGGTCCTGAAAATTGCCAAGTCTGTGTGACAGGACCCCCTCTTCCATTCTGCCTACCAAGAAAGCGGAAAAGAAATATGTCCCAGCAAAGGGATTTGAATAGCTGTACATCCACCCTCCTGCAGGGTCCCTGGCAGTGTCCGCCATCAATGAAAGGGCCAGGCAGGGCCAGGCCAGTGGCACACCCAAAAATAAAGACACCAAGACTTTATTTGGACTTGTTTGGCTGGAAAATTTATTCAACGGCCAGCCTGCAATTCCGGGCGTCTCACCATCAGGCCCTGCTAGGCACGTACAACATCAACCTGTGCCACCTTCCAGTCCTTGGCCTGCACCCCCCTCAACAGGCTAAAACGCAATTCCAGCTGCTGCCTCCTCCGCCTCCGCCAACGTCGTGGGGTCCCCCCCAGTCCAGCTCCTACGGAAAGAGAGAGAAAGACAAGGGGGTGAAGTGACGGTTCCCTGCGTCATCCCGCTCCTCTGCCCAGCGTGGCGCCTCCAGAGACCAGGGCAGCCAGAAATGGGCATTTTGAGGATGCGGCTGAGGATGCCACTGCCCAGGATCCAGCCCCCTTTTTCCTCGACTGTCTACGCCCCTTCCGGTCGGCCTGGGCTCCGCTGCCCTCGGACCGTTGGGTGCGCGACACAATTTCTTCGGGCTATACCCTACAATTCCTGGATTATCCAGCTATTGAATTACCACCATATCGGCCTGATCCTGCGGGGGGAGGGCTGATATTGCTGGGCCCAATTCTGCAGGCCGCCCCATTTTTTCACCCCTGGCGGCTCTGCACCCTGGGCAGCTGCCCCACTCACCCCATCCTGGTTATGACCCTGCTGGCACGAGCCAGCTACACCCCTTTGCCATGCCACCTCATGGTGAGTAGTTCACACACCTGGAGTCACGTACACCTCATGCTTCCATGCGGTCCCATGCAGCAGCCCAGAACGGCAAGATCTCTGAGTGGCTCGCAGACCGACTGGAGGAGAGGGAGCCCTTGGGGGCCCCGGCCCAGTCCTGCAGCAAAGCAAAGGGATAACGCCAGGGAGCAACAGCCCCAGGCCCTCCAGCAATGGTCCTCGTACCTGCGCCTGTTGTGGAGAGACGGGCTGGGAGGCCACCCCTGAACCTGGTGTGTTCTGAACAGCACCTCCAGCAGCCAGCAACCACTGACCTTGGGCAGGAGATCGCCCTGGACTGCCAGGAGCTCTTCAGTGGCAAGGCAAGGCAGAGACAGCCCCCTAAACCCAGGCGGAGATTCAGTTTGACAGCACACACCTCTGCCAGTCAGTATTAGGGGCTGTATCACAATACCGCTAAATAAGGGGATTTAAACCACCATCAGGGCACCCCCATGTGGGGCAGATGTGAGCTGGGAGCTGCCCTTCATCCAGGGCCGGCCCACAACATTTTGGCACCTGAGGCGGGGAGCTCAAATGACGCCCCCAGACCCCCTCGCTTGGGCCAAAACTTTGAAAGGTCTCAATTCTGCCTTCTTCCTGTTCTACTCCTCTCATGGTACTGCTCTGCTACCTACCCCAATAAAGGAGAACTAGCAACTTAAAATGCCTTGTTCAAAAATTTTAAGTAACATTTTACTTTCAAACGCCTGAACAGCAAATGTAACTTTTCTTGTCTGCATAGTAAACACTGGCATTTTAATCTGTTTGAATAATCCAAGTGGTGCTTTCCATGCCTTCTAGGTTGCAAAGATTTGAACTGCTTCCTGAAGGTCCACAGTCTGGGCCAGCTCATGCTCTATTGCTGGGGTGGGCAAACTTTTTGGCCTGAGGGCCGCATCGGGTTTCATAAATTGTATGTCATAAATTGACATGACTTCTCATGTCAGCTATCGCAATTCCCATATCTTCCAGGTTAGGGGAGGAGGTCGTGGCCCGGCCTCCATCTCCTGTCTGCCCCCTCCCTGGGACTCCTGCCCCATCCAACCCCCCCTGTTCCCTGATGGCCCCTCTGGGACCCCTGCCCCATCCACACACCCCCGCTCCCTGTCCCCTGACTGCCCCCGGACTCCCACTGCCCCATCCAACCCCTCCTCTCATTCCTGACTGCCCCCCTGGGACTCCTGCCCCATCCAACCACCCCTTCTTCCTGTCCCCTGACTGCCCCCGAAACCCCTGCCCCTGACTGCACCCTGCCGCCTCATCCAACCCCCTCTTTCATTCCTGACTGCCCCCCGGGACCCCTGTTCCCCCCCCCGACCCCTATCCACACCCCAACCCCCCAGGGCCGGCTTTAGGACCTGTGGGGCCCAATTCGAATACCCGGCGGCGGTCCAGGTCTTCGGCAGCACTTTGGCAGCGGGGGGGTCCTTCAGTGCCGTGGAAGAGCCGGAGCCGAGTGAAGGACCCCCCGCCGCCGAAGTGCCGCCGAAGACCCAGAGCGGATCCCCCGCCGCTGGGTGAGTAAAAAAAATTAAAAAGGTGCCTAAGGGGCCCTCTTAGGCGTGGGGCCCGATTCCGGGGAATTGGGGGAATCGGCCTAAAGCCGGCCCTGCGCCCCTGACCACCACTGCGAACTCCCCTGCCCTCTATCCAACCCCCCCGCCCCGCTCCCTGCCTCCTTACCGTGCTGCCTGGAGCACCGGTGGTTGGCGGCGCTACAGCCGCGCCACCCAGCTGGAGCCAGCCACGCTGCCGCTGCCACCACACAGCACAGAAGCTGGGTCAGGCCGGGCTCGGAGCTCACGGCCCCGCTGCCCAGAGCATTGCGCCGGCAGCGGAGCGAGCGAGCGGAGGCTGCGGGGGAGGGCAACTGTTACAGGAAGTGTTAGAAGTATGCGCAGAGCAACAAAAGCATTCGGAAAGAGGGTGGTCATCTTACTTGTGCACATATATTCCAGAACAGCCTTTGGAGTTGATCCTGCTGACATGTATTTTGAAAGGGCTTTCAGTTCATCACCTAAATCACTCGCATCAATATTGCGCATGTCATCATGTGTCAACACTGTCTCTAGTGCCCTGCATTGCTGGTGTAGGTCTTCTTCAGGTATAGTGAGGAGTTTTGGAATATCATACAACATCTCACATATACTGCTGTGTTCCTCGAGCTGCATGAAACGTTCTTCAACTGACTGTATTGCACAATCTAGCACCTGGTTAAAGAATTCAACTTTGAATTGCTGTTTGGGGTCTCTTATGGGATTATCCCGTGCCTCGTAATCAAAATGTCTTCTTCTTCGGTGACTCTTGTATTCTTGAACGGGTGGGAAAATAGCTTCAGTGTGAAGTTCCTCTGCCAGCTTCTGTGCACTCTTCAGAACGTTTTGAAATCCCTCATCTGACCGGTAAGACTGTAGGTATGACTTTGCTTTGTCCAGTTGTTCCATTGCTCCAGATATATCAAGGTCAACACCTTGGAGTCTCTTGCTTACAACATTTATTTCAAACAGTATGTCATGCCACAACACTAAGCCACACAGAAATTTGAAGTTATGTATGTTTCTGGTGATTCCATTTCCCTCTGCCACTGTTCTCCCACAAACAGATCCTGTCATAGCATTATCCTCCATAATGGCAACTATGGCATCATCTATCTTCCCAATTTGGTGTTCGATAGGCTTTATCGCCTCCACTCGACTTTCCCATCGTGTGGCACTCAGTGGTTTCAGTGTCAGATGTTCCCAGACGTTGCTTCAAAATGTGCCATCGATGAGTTGATGCAGAGAAAAACACATAGATGCTTTGAATTACATTAAAAAATTCAGCAGCCTCACTAGAAGCTGATGCTGCATCATTGACCACCAAGTTCAATGAACAAGAACTGCATGGGACAAAAAAAGCTCAAGGGTTTAACTCTCGGATCCGTGTCCGCACTCCTCTGTTCTTTCCTCTCATGTTAGCACCATTATCATAGCCCTGACCTCTCATGTCAGCTATCGCAATTCCCATATCTTCCAGCTTTTTAAGAAGCACATTTGTCATACCAGCTCCTGTAGTATCATCAATGTCAATAAATTCTAGAAAATGCTCTCTGACAGTCACCATTGCAGGGACATTTTCACTAGGTTCTGTTGTTGTTACAAAATGCACCATTAAAGTCATTTGTTCCATATGGCTGATGTCAGGTGTGCAGTCTAGAATAACAGAGTCATATCTTGCTGACTTCAGATCTGCCACAATCTTCTGTTTGACTTTTGTTGTCAGTAACTGTATGATCTCATTTTGAATTGTTTTTCCAAGGTAGTGGTGTGTGTACATTTCTTGGGTGGTGACTCTTCTTAGATGCTCCTGGAGTACAGCATCAAACTCAGACATCAGCGCCACAATTTTAAGGAAGTTTCCATTGTTTGGCACATACAGCTGATCTGAAGTGTCACGCAGTGCTAGGTTTTGGGTAGCAAGCATTCTCACAATGGCAATGAGCCTTTTCAGGACATTTTGCCAGTAAAGAGACTCTGATGCAATCTTCTCTTGATGCTGATCGTCTGTGGTGGCCTTTAACCTTAGTCTCATCTCAAGCTCTTTCCACCTATGGAATGCTCTCTGGTGATTTGCTGCCTTCTCACGGCATGCCAGATTTCTAGCCAGATTTTTCCAGTCCTTTGTTCCTGTAGAACCCAATGTGGCTGGAACATTAGACTGGAAGAGTTTGCAACAAAAACAGTATGCAGCATTCTGGGTTTTTGAGTACATAAGCCATGGCCTCTCCACTTTGTCACCATTGGGGATTTCACACCAGTAATGTGTTGGATGGAAACTTCTATTTTCATTGTCTTTGGGGAACATGAAATTTTTCACTTGCTGTGGCCCATGCAGTACAAGGAAGTCCCTCAGGCTACTGCTCAAGTCCTGGATCATCTAGACTTAAGAAACTAAACTCAGCAGCAGCTGTTTCTTGCGCCTCCACCACACTCTTCTCTGACCTACACTTTTCTTCAGGAATGTGCATGGTTACACACTCTCTCTCCCTGCAGCTCCTGCTGCTTTCTGTTATTCCCTCTCACCTCTTCTCCTGCCTGCCTGTTATGTCTCTTGTGCTCTCCTTCCTCCAGCACAGCACTCCACTATCTCTGTGCATCTGGAGCAGAGAGACTACATATGCACCAGCAGCAGACACAATTGTCTACACTCTGGGTCCTGGTGGCGCCCCCCGCCCCAGTCTGGCATCTGAGGCTGCCGCCTCAGTTTGCCTCATGGTAAGGCCAGTCCTGCCTTCACCTGCTCAGTTTTTATTGCCTCCCTCTGACCCCCCAGCCCCCAGCTGGCCCTAGAGTGCTCGAAATGGCATCCTCACCAGAGAATTTACTCTCCAGAGTGTTTGTTTCTCTGAAATATCAAATCCCACAACCATCGGCAAATGTGCCACCCCATCCCCTGCTGCTTAATGCCACCTTCCCTCCTGGTCAACGGCCGTAACACCCTCTGCCCCCTCTGCCCAAGATGGCGTCACTCGGGGGGGATAAAAATCAAATGCATTGTCTGGCAGGAACGTTTATTGTAGCAGCATATGCAGAAAGAGAAAAAGCAACAGGAAAAGTGCCCTGCCTCATAGTGTGGTCAGTGCCCGAGCGTTTCGCTGCCTTTACATTTTACGGGATAAATTGCCCTAATTTGGCTAGAGACATGTCAAATGCAAAGTGTTCTAAGATATTTGTGGCTATTTTTACTCCCACCCCGTGGTTCAGAACAATGACTGCAAAAGTCTATTATTTTACTGTGTACTTTGTACTGACCTGCTGGTGATAGAAAGGACAACTTAAGGCAAAGAGAGTGCGCTATTCTGGCGCACACATTGCAAGGAAAGGCAGATGGCTTGGGGCTGCCAATATAGATAGAACCAGAGGGTTAGCAGGGACCACAAGGGTCATCTAGCCTAAGCCCCTGCCAAGATGCAGGATTTGTTGCGTCTAAGGCATTGTCTACACAACAAGGTTTTGTCGACAAAAGTTATCAGTGGAGGTGTACACCTGGAAATGCTCTTCCCACTGATGTAACTCCCCTGCTAGGACGACATAATAAAACCACCTCCCTGAGCAGCAGAGAGCTTTTTGTGACGTAGTTAGAGCAATGTAGCATCCGTGTAGACACCTTGCTTGGTTATGTCGCCCTAACTGACCTCCAGGAGGTGTCCCACAATCCTATCCTGATGGCTATGGTCAGCGGTTTGAACTCTGCTGCCCTGAAGGTACACAGCTCTGCCCCTCTCCCCCGGTTAAAGGCCTGGGAATTTTTGAAATGTCCTGCACTGTTCATGCCGCTGAACATGCCAGCTGTCCGCAGTAGACGCTCTCCACGTGGAGCACGCCGAATTGTTGGCTCTGCTGAGTCTATGGGGAGAGGAGTCTGTGCTGTCACAGCTTCGCACCATTTTGATACCTACAGGATGATTGCTAGTGACATGCAGAAGAAGGGGCAGGAGAGGGACACGCAGCAGGATTGTGCTAAAATAAAGGAGCTGAGGCAGGTGTACCAGAAGGCAAGTGAGGCCAACCATTGCTCTGGTGCAGCGCTGAAGATGTGCTTCTACAAGGATCTTCACACCATCCTCGGCAGCAAACCCACCTCCACCACCATGAGCCCCGTGGATACTTCCGGGGGACTAGTCTGGAGGCAGCAGCCAGTGGACTCAACCCTGGTGACCAAGTGGTGGATGAGGAAGTGGAGCTGGCGTACAATATGGAGCAGAAAGCAAAGGTAAGAGATTGAAGTCCAGGACTTCCATGGTAGCATTCTCTGAGATGCTCCCAGTTTCACACGCAGGGCCAGTTAGACAGGCAGAACTGCAGGGTCTCAATGCGTGGATGAGACAATGGTATAGGGAGGAGGGGTTTAGATTTATTAGAAACTGGGGAAACTTTTGGGAAAGGGGGAACCTGTACAGGAAGGATGGGCTCCACCTAAACCAAAACGGAACCAGATTGCTGGCACTCAACATTAAAAAGGTTGTAGAGCAATTTTTAAACTAAGGACTGGGGGAAAGCTGTCAGGTGTGGAGGAGCACGTGGTTCGGACATCCCTCAGGGGAGGATCTATTAATAGAGAATCTCTATGTCCTAGTGAGGACAAGAGGATGGAAAATGATAAAATACAGGCAGGGTCTGATCAGAAACAGTCAAATAAAAAAGAGTCCTGTTCAATTACATCATATAATGGCAGACAGCTAAAAGGAGACAAGTTTTTAAAGTGCTGGTATACCAATGCTAGAAGTCTAAGTAATAAAATGGGTGAACTAGAGTGCCTAGTATTAAATGAGGATATTGATATAACAGTCATCACAGAAACTTGGTGGAATGAGGATAATCAATGGGACACAGTAATACCAGGGTACAAAATATATCAGAAGGATAGAACAGGTCGTGCTGGTGGGGGAGTGGCACTATATGGGAAAGAAAGCGTAGAATCAAATGAAGTAAAAATCGTAAATGAATCAAACTGTAACATAGAATCTCTATAGATAGTAATTCCTTGCTCTAATAATAAGAATATAGCGGTAGGAATATATTACAGACCACCTGACCAGGATGGTGATAGTGACTGTTAACATAAAAAACTCAATAATAATAATGGAGGATTTCAATTATCTCCATATTGACTGGGTACATGTCACCTCAGGATGGGATGCAGCGATAAAGTTTCTTGACACCTTAAATGACTGCTTCTTGGAGCAGCCAGTCCTGGAACCCACAAGAGGAGAGGCAATTCTTGATTTAGTCCTAAGTGGAGCACAGGATCTGGTCCAAGAGGTGAATATAGTCGGACAGCTTGGTAACAGTGACCATAATTGTTAGGGTTCCTTTCCCACTCTGAACTCTGGGGTACAGATGTGGGGACCCGCATGAAAGACCCCCTAAGCTTATTTTTACCAGCTTAGGTTAAAAACTTTTTCAAGGCACAAGTTTCACCTTGTCCTTGAACAGTATGCTGCCACTACCAAGTGATTTAGACAAAGAATTAGGGAAAGGACCACTTGGAGTCCTATTCCCCCAAAACACAGAGGATTTCCCCTCTTGGCAAAACTTTAAAGATACAAAAAAAAAAAAACCCACCTAGGAATAAACCTTCCTCTTAGCACAGGGAAAATTTACAAGTGAAAACAAAAGATACTCTAATGCATTTCCTTGCTATTCTAATTAATTAATGGAGATCTCCTATAACTGGAAGGGACCTTGAAAGGTCATTGAGTCCAGCCCCCTGCCTTCACTAGCAGGACCAAGTACTGATTTTGCCCCAGATCCCCAAGTGGCCCCCTCCAGGATTAAGCTCACAACCCTGGGTTTAGCAGGCCAGTGGTCAAACCACTGAGCTATCCCTCCCCCCTATTACTTACTATTTTTGTAATATTAGATGTATTATTTTAGTGGGGGCTGGATTACTTGCTTGGTCTCTCCCTTTGTCTCCGGAGAGAACACCCACACAGCACAAAACAAAGCCTTTTCTCCCCCCCAGATTTGAAAGTATTTTCTTTCCCCATTGGTCCTTCTGGTCAGGGTGCTAACCAGGTTATTTGAGCTTCTTAACCCTTTACAGGTAAGGAGGGATTTTATGCTACCCTTAGCTGTAAGTTTATGACAATAATATAATTAAATTTAATATCCCTGTGGCTGGAAAAACATCACAACAGCCCAACACTGTAGCATTTAATTTCAGAAAGGGGAACTACACAAAAATGAGGAAGCTAGTTAAACAGATACACCTCTGCCCCGATATAACGCTGTCTTCGGGAGCCAAAAAATCTTACCGCGTTATAGGTGAAACCCCATTATATTGAACTTGCTTTGATCCACCGGAGTGCACAGCCCCACACCCCCGGAGCGCTGCTTTACTGCGTTATATCTGAATTCGTATTACATCGGGTCGCGTTATATCGGGGTAGAGGTGTATTAAAAGGTATAGTGCCAAAAGTGAAATCTCTGTAAATGGTCAGTTTTCAGACTGGAGAGAGGTAAATAGTGATGTCCCCCAGGGTCTGTACTGGGCCCAGTCCTGTTCCACATATTCATAAATGATCTGGAAAAAGGGGTAAACAGGGAGGTGGCAAAATTTGCAAATGATACAAAACCACTAAAGATAGTTAAGATCCAGGCAGACTGCGAAGAGCTACAAAAGGGTCTCTCAAAACTAGGTGACTGGGCAACAAAATGGCAGATGAAATTTAATGTTGATAAATGCAAAGTAATGCAGATTGGAAACCATAATCCCAACTATACATATAAAATGATGGGGTGTAAATTAGCTGTTACCTCTCAAGAAAGAGATCTTGGCGTCATTGTGGATAGTTCTCTGAAAACATCCACTCAATGTGCAGCGGCAGTCAAAAAAATTAACAGAATGTTGGGAATAATTAAGAAAGGGACAGATAATAAGACAGAAAATATCATGTTGCCTCTATCTAAATCCATGGTATGCCCACATTTTGAATATTGTGTGCAGATGTGGTCGCCCCATCTCAAAAAATATATATTGGAATTGGAAAAGGTTCAGAAAAGGGCAACAAAAATGATTAGGGGTATGAGGAGAGATTAATAAGACTGGAAAAGAGATGGCTAAGGGGAGATATGATTGAGGTCTATAAAATCATGACTGGTGTAGAGAAAGTAGATAAGGAAGTGTTGTTTACTACTTCTCATAACACAAGAACTGGGGGTCACCAAATGAAATTAATAGTCAGTAGGTTTAAAACAAATAAAAGGAAGTATTTCTTCACACAACTTACATTCAACTTGTGGAACTCCTTGCCAGAGGATGTTGTGATGTCCAAGACCATAACAGGGTTCAAAAAAGAACTAGATAAGTTCATGGAGTGGTCCATCAAAGGCTACTAGCCATGATGGGCAGGAATGATGTCCCTAGCCTCTGTTTGCCAGAAGCTGGGAATGTGCGACAGGGGATGGATCACTTGATGATTACCTTTTCTGTTCATTCCCTCTGGGGCACCTAGCACTGGCCACTGTTGGAAGACAGAATACTGGGCTAGATGGACTTTTGGTCATAGAGTCATAGACTTTAAGGTCAGAAGGGACCATTATGATCATCTAGTCTGACCTCCTGCACAACGCAGGCCACAGAATCTCACTCACCCACTCCTGTAACAAACCCCTGACCTATGTCTGAGCTATTGAAGTCCTCAAATCATGGTTTAAAGATGTCAAGGTGCAGAGAATCCTCCAGCAAGTGACCCGTGCCCCACGCTGCAGAGGAAGGCGAAACCCCCCCAGGGCCTCTGCCAATCTGCCAGTAGAGCCATTCTTATGTTTTTATGTTCTCATCTGGTGGTGCGACAAGTCAGGCCCTCTTTTCACTCCGGAGGGGTCTAGCCAGAGCGGCACACAGATGAGTAGCATACAGAGCCAGTCTGAAGCCACACTAGGGTGACCAGATGTCCCGATTTTATAGGGACAGTCCCGATTTTTGGGTCTTTTTCTTATATAGGCTCCTATTACCCCGAAACCCCTGTCCCGGTTTTTCACGTTTGTTGTCTGGTCACCCTAAGCCACATGCATGCAGAGATGCACCCATGCATCCTAAGTTACCCTTAGGAGTGAGATATCGGGTTCGATTATCCTAGCCTGTGGAAAAGGGTACCAATATTCAGAACAGACTCCCTAGACGCTTATAGTAACCCCCTTCGGAAACCACCTTTGTCCCTTCTTGCCCTTTCCCCCTTCCCTCCCCCAAAATTCACCATAATTGGGACTCACAGTGACCTGTGTGCTAGCCAAAGGACAACAAGAAAGAAGGGTGTGTAACTTTTGTGACTCATGGCTGTGAGCGCAATCACAATACTGGTTCTGTTCATTGTTTCTTTGCCTTCTGCTGATGAGCCCTTGAGAACACACTCCTCCACACTGGTGGAGCGCCTCCATCAGATAAGGCGGCGACCCAGGAATAAGGAGGATCTGTTTCGCAAAGCACTGCAGTCAACAGATGCAGCACATAGAGAAGCAAGAACATGGAGGGAGACAATTAATGAAAAATTCAGGCTGGATAGCCAGGAAAGAAGACGAGGTGGGAGCAGATGATAAAGCTCCTAGAGGGCCAGACAAAGATGTTGAAGTCCCTCATTAGCCTGCAATCAGAGCAAATCTATGTCCGACTCCCCCTCCAACCATTACAGTACTCCAGTCCATGCCCTCCCCAAACTCCCCCACCTCATTCATCACGTGTTCCCAATCCCTCACAGTACCCCGTGCACGCCGTGCCTGGGGACTGTTTTTTCCAATGCAAACTGGAGTTACACCCAGCTGTGAGAACCCTAACTGTGAGACTGTTCCTCATTTCATGTTCCCTGTTTGTCCAAAAGTTTGTGTTTTATCTCGTTATTAAACTTGAGTCTTTGAAATAAAATGAGTCTTATTTAGGACATACATACATATCTCAGTGCTAACATTGAAACACAGTGGTTATAGGTAGGAATATTTGCTCCTTGCAATTAATACTCAAGAAGCAAGCACTACAGGGGTAATTCATGGTGGCAAGTAAACACTGACTGGCCGAATGCATCATATACAGACATATTACTGGGAATCATTCTCAAAATGCTCCTTCAAAGCCTCGCTGATTCGAATAGCCTCCGATTGCTCCCTTCTAATTGCCCTTGTATCTGGCTGCTCAAAATCAGCCTCAGCAGTCCACCCCTGGGGTAACTTTTCCCTGTTCGAATCATAAATATTATGGAGAGCACAGCAGGCCGCAATGACCATCGGAATATTTTCCTTATTGAGGTCTAACCAGCCAAAAAGACAGCACCAGCGACCTTTTAATCGGCGAAAAGCACATTCAATGGTCATTCAGTATGTGCTGTGCCTGTTGTTGAAGCACCTCTTGCTGCTGTCTAGGTTCCCCGTGTAAAATTTCACAAGCCACGGGAGCAAGCAGTATGCTGGGTCTCCAAGGATCACTATGGGCATTTGCATATCCCCCATTGGAATCTTCTGGTCTGGAAATCATAGAATCATAAAATA
Source organism: Chrysemys picta bellii (assembly GCF_011386835.1). Lineage (NCBI taxonomy): Eukaryota > Metazoa > Chordata > Testudines > Emydidae > Chrysemys > Chrysemys picta. The sequence goes on from NC_088811.1 coordinate 21,083,811, forward strand.
TCAGGGTTGGAAGGGACCTCGGGAGGTCATCTAGTCCAACCCCCTGCTCAAAGCAGGACAATTCCCAACTAAATCATCCTAGCCAGGGCTTTGTCAAGCCGGGCCTTAAAAACCTCCAAGGAAGGAGATTCCACCACCTCCCTAGGTAACCCATTCCAGTGCTTCACCACCCTCCTAGTGAAATAGTGTTTCCTAATATCCAACCTAGACCTTCCCCACTGCAACTTGAGACCATTGCTCCTTGTTCTGTCATCTGCCACCACTGAGAACAGTCTAGATCCATCCTCTTTGGAACCCCCCTTCAGGTAGTTGAAAGCAGCTATCAAATCCCCCCTCATTCTTCTCTTCTGCAGACTAAACAATACCAGTTCCCACAGCCTCTCCTCATAAGTCATGTGCTCCAGCCCCTCAATCATTTTTGTTGCCCTCCGCTGGACTCTTTCCAATTTTTCCACATCCTTCTTGTAGTGGGGAGCCCAAAACTGGACACAGTACTCCAGATGAGGCCTCACCAATGTCGAATAAAGGGGAACGATCATGTTCCTCGATCTGCTGGCAATGCCCCTACTTATACAGCCCAAAATGCCGTTAGCCTTCTTGGCAACAAGAGCACACTGTTGACTCATATCCAGCTTCTCGTCCACTGTGACCCCTAGGTCCTTTTCTGCAGAACTGCTACCTAGCCATTCGGTCCCTAGTCTGTAGAAGTGCATGGGATTCTTCCGTCCTAAGTGCAGGACTCTGCACTTGTCCTTGTTGAACCTGATCAGGTTTTTTTTGGCCCAATCCTCTAATTTGTCTAGGTCCCTCTGTATCTGAGCCCTACCCTCCTGTGTATCTACCACGCCTCCCAGTTTAGTGTCATCTGCAAACTTGCTGAGAGTGCAATCCACACCATCCTCCAGATCATTAATAAAGATATTCAACTAAACCGGCCCCATGACCGACCCTTGGGGCACTCCGCTTGAAACTGGCTGCCAACTAGACATGGAGCCATTGATCACTATGCGTTAAGCCCAACGATCTAGCCAGCTTTCTATCCACCTTACAATCCATTCATCCAGCCCATACGTCCTTAACTTGGCGGCAAGAATACTGTGGGAGACAGTATCAAAAGCTTTGCTAAAGTCAAGGAATAACACATCCACTGCTTTCCCCTCATCCACAGAGCCAGTTATCTCATCATAGAAGGCAATTAGGTTAGTCAGGCACGACTTCCCCTTGGTGAATCCATGCTGACCTTTCCTGATCACTTTCCTCTCCTCTAAGTATTTCATAATTGATTCCTTGAGGACCTGCTCCATGATTTTTCCAGGGACTAAGGTGAGGCTGACTGGCCTGTAGTTCCCCGGATCCTCCTTCTTCCCTTTTTTAAAGATGGGCACTACATTAGCCTTTTTCCAGTCATCCGGGACCTCCCCCGATCGCCATGAGTTTTCAGAGATAATGGCCAATGGCTCCGCAATCACATCCGCCAACTCCTTTAGCACCCTCGGATGCAGCACAACCGGCCCCATGGATTTGTGCTCATCCAGTTTTTCTAAATAGTCCCGAACCACTTCTTTCTCCACGGAGGGCTGGTCACCTCCTCCCCATACTGTGCTGCCCAGTACAGCAGTCTGGGAGCTCACCTCGTTTGTGAAGACAGAGGCAAAAAAAGCATTGAGTACATCAGCTTTTTCCACATCCTCTGTCACTAGGTTGCCTCCCTCATTCAGTAAGGGGCCCACACTTTCCTTGACTTTCTTCTTGTTGCTAACATAACTGAAGAAACCCTTCTTGTTACTCTTAACATCTCTTGCTAGCTGCAACTCCAAGTGCGATTTGGCCTTCCTGATTTCACTCTTGCATGCCTGAGCAATATTTTTATACTCCTCCCTGGTCATTTGTCCAATCTTCCACTTCTTGTAAGCTTCTTTTTTGCATTTAAGGTCAGCAAGGATTTCACTGTTAAGCCAAGCTGGTCACCTGCCATATTTACTATTCTTTCTACACATCAGGATGGTTTGTTCCTGCAACCGCAATAAGGATTCTTTAAAATACAGCCAGCTCTCCTGGACCCCTTTGCCCTTCATGTTATTCTCCCTGGGGATCCTGCCCATCTGTTCCCTGAGGGAGTCAAAGTCTGCTTTTCTGAAGTCCAGGGTCCGTATTCTGCTGCTCTCGTTTCTTCCTTGTGTCAGGATCCTGAACTCGACTATCTCATGGTCACTGCCTCCCAGGTTCCCATCCACTTTTGCTTCCCCTACTAATTCTTCCCTGTTTGTGAGCAGCAGGTCAAGAAAAGCTCTGCCCCTAGTTGGTTCCTCCAGCACTTGCACCAGGAAATTGTCCCCTACAGTTTCCAAAAACTTCCTGGATTGTCTGTGCACCGCTGTATTGCTCTCCCAGCAGATATCAGAGTGATTAAAGTCTCCCATGAGAACCAGGGCCTGTGATCTAGCAACTTCTGTTAGTTGCCGGAAGAAAGCCTCGTCCACCTCATGCCCCTGGTCTGGTGATCTATAGCAGACTCCGACCATGACATCACCCTTATTGCTCACACTTCTCAACTTTATCCAGAGACTCTCAGGTTTTTCTGCAGTTTCATACCAGAGCTCTGAGCAGTCATACTCCTCTCTTACATACAACGCAACTCCTCCACCTTTTCTGCCCTGCCTGTCCTTCCTGAACAGTTTATATCCATCCATGACAGTACTCCAGTCATGTGAGTTATCCCACCAAGTCTCTGTTATTCCAATCGCATCATAGTTCACTGACTGTGCCAGGACTTCCAGTTCTCCCTGCTTGTTTCCCAGGCTTCTTGCATTTGTGTATAGGCACTTAAGATAACTCATCGATCGTCCCTCTTTCTCAGTCTGAGACAGGAGTCCTCCCCTCTTGCGCTCTCCTGCTTGTGCTTCCTCCCAGGATCCCATTTCCCCACTTACCTCAGGGCTTTGGTTTCCTTCCCCCGGTGAACCTAGTTTAAAGCCCTCCTCACTAGGTTAGCCAGCCTGCTGGCGAAGATGCTCTTCCCTCTCTTCGTTAGGTGGAGCCCGTCTCTGCCTAGCACTCCTCCTTCTTGGAACACCATCCCATGGTCAAAGAATCCAAAGCCTTCTCTCCGACACCACCTGCGTAGCCATTCGTTGACTTCCACGATTCGACGATCTCTACCCAGGCCTTTTCCTTGCACAGGGAGGATGGACGAGAACACCACTTGTGCCTCAAACGCCTTTATCCTTCTTCCCAGAGCCACGTAGTCTGCAGTGATCCGCTCAAGGTCATTCTTGGCAGTATCTTTGGTGCCCAAGTGGAGAAGCAGGAAGGGGTAGCGATCCGAGGGCTTGATGAGTCTCGGCAGTCTCTCCGTCACATCGTGTATCCTAGCTCCTGGCAAGCAGCAGACCTCTCGGTTTTCCCGGTCGGGGCGGCAGATAGATGACTCAGTCCCCCTGAGGAGGGAGTCCCCGACCACCACCACAACCCCCATCCCTAGGACAGTGCATCTTTTGCCTTCCAATCGGTGGAGTCTCCTTCTGCTCCCTTCCCTCAGATGAGTCATCTAGTCCACTCTCCGCATTAGTACCTGTAGAGAGAACATGGAAACGATTGCTCACCTGGATCTCCATTGCTGGTGCATGGACACTCCTCTTCCTCCTTCTGGAGGTCACATGCTGCCAAACCTCCTCACAATCCTTCTGTCCCTGCTGCGCCTGCTCTGAATCTTCAGAACATTGTGGCCGTAGAAGCATCTCCTGACGTCTGTCCAGGAAATCTTCATTTTCCCTTATGCAACGCAGAGTCGATACTCGTTTCTCCAGACCTCGAACCTTCTCTTCCAATATGGAGACCAGCTTGCACTTTGTACAGACAAAGTCGCTTCTGTCCTGTGGAAGAAAGACAAACATGGCACAACCTGTGCAGGTTATAACAGCTGATCGCTCACCTTCCATATCACCGTCCTCTTAAGAGCTTCCTCAACTGTTGCAGGAACTACTCAGAGAAACCAGCAGATGAAAGCCTCAGTGCGCTCTCCCCACGCGAACTCCCGCTGTTAGCCTCTGCTGTTCGCCGCTCAGCTGGTTCACTGCTGACTGCCCTTATATTCCAGTCAGGCCCACTCAAGGGGACCTGACTGGTATATAAGGGCAGTCCCTTATATATAAAGAAAGTCCCAGCATGCAGTTTTCTATACAGTCCAGTATTCTGAAAGATGCATGCATCATGCACCTTCCCTGACCACCCCGCCTTGATGCAGTGAAGTAGCCCTGGTGATCCACCAGTGCCTGCAAGACCATGGAGAAGTAGCCTTTTCAGTTGATATCCTCCGTCACAAGATGGTTGGGGGCCAAAATTGGGATATGCATTTCATCTATCGCCCTGCCGCAGTTAGGGAATCCCGTTGCCGCAAAGTCATCAGTTATTTCCTGCATATTACTGAGAGTCACAGACCTTCGTAGCAGGAGGGGATTAATGGCCCTGCACACTTGCATCACTGCAGCCCCCACGGTGGACTTTCCAGCTCCAAACTGATTCGCGACTGACCGGTAGCTGTCCGTAGTTGCCGGCTTCCACACAGCCATCGCCACTCGTTTCTCCACCATGCGGGCAGCTCTCATCCTGGTGTCCTTGTGCCACAGTGCTGGCATGAGCTCTGCAAATAGCTTCAGGAAGGCGGCTTGGCACATTGGAAAGTTCTGCAGCCATTGCTCATCATCCCCTAGATGCATCCTGGTGTGATCCCACCACTCAGTGCTTGTTTCCCCAACCCAGTACTGACGGTCCACCGTGACAAGCTGGTCCATGAGTGCCAGCAGCAATCCTGAACTATTTGTTTCCATGGCAGACAGCAGGGCAGGCATCACCGATTCACTCTCTGTTTCGCAACTGATGAAATACTACAGGACCAGCCGTGTTGTGTTCATAACGCTCATCACCAGAATGGTCAGCAGCTCAGGATCTGTGCTGCCAGGCAGAGATGGCAGGTGCACAGTTTACACAGGCTGTTGAAAAATGGTGCAAAACAAAGTAGAAAGCCCATGGAATGATGGGACAGAAAGAACTGCATCATGGGACGGCGAGCACGTCCCCATGAAGCCCCACGATCCATTCCCAGAGCTCCCAGCACCAGAGGGTGACAAAGGGTGGCGAGTTGCACGTGGGATAGCTACCCATGAGGCAATGCTCTCTTTGTCGATGCAAGAGCAACGACTATGGACGTGCTCAGCCAACACAAGGAGCATTGTGTGGACGTGCTCTCCCGATGTTATTAAAGTGACATGATCATCGACAAAACTTAAGCCGACTTAACTCTGTAGCCTAGACTTGGCCTAAACGCCATCCAAGACAGATGGCTGTCCAGCCTCTTCCACTTCTGCACCAGCTGTGGGGGTACCATCCTGGCGAATAGCAGCGTGTCACAGTTCCCCAGTTAGGCCACAACCTTTTTGAACAGCACCCTTCTCTGCCTCAGGGTAAACTCCTCCAATGTGAGAACAGTCTGCAGATGTGCACATGCAGTCAGTAGCCTGCTCTCTGCTCCCCCCATTCACCTCTCTCCCCAGCCCACCACCACCACAGCATTGGCGCAGGGGCCAACAGAACAGGGAAGTAAGGTGGGAAACACTCTGCCTACACAGACCTGCTTGCTTCCTCTTCGGAGCCTGATAAAGTGATTGCCACAGACATCAGTCACCATGCAGCACTTCCTGTGCAGGTCTGCGCTAGTTTGAAGGTACAGAGCACCACAGAGACAGCACATTAAAAGCAGTAAAAGAACCTCCACGCATGCCAGGCATCTCAACTCACCAGGCATCACGCCACCCTAGGGATTTCTTTGTAGCTACAAGTTCATCAGAGCTTCAGCTCAGACCAAGCTCACAGTCCTGTAAGGCCAAGTCCTTCCAACCCTCTCCCAGGACTGGAGCCCTCCGGGGGACCAGGGGTCCTGTCCGTTTGCTGGATCAAGAAGAAGCCCCCAAGTCAGCTTAAAATCCAGGCTTTTTAGTGAGAAGTCTTTTCTTTGTTGAGTGGTCTCTGGAGAATCCAGTTTGAACCAATATATGGATATCTCTGGGGAGTGGGGGCTTCAAAGGCTGATGACGGAGAATTTCATTAGCATCCCCCCACCCTCCCAGAGGAAACACACACAATTCCACAATAACTCATACACACCTGCATTAATACAATGGACACCAAAGGTGCTATCAGGTTTAACTTAACTTGGTAAAGCGTAGCCTAATTCCAGGTTTGTTCCGAATATTACAGGCTCTTATCGTCTGTCACCCCATGTTTCTGGCAACCGACAGACCTTCTGGGCCGACTCCCCCACTGTCATCCCTCTCTTGGCTTGCGGACATGCTCAGCTGTGCTTTGTGTGTGTCTGCCCACACCCGCCTGCATCACACTCACTTGTTTATTAGTCCTATCGATTTCCTTATGCAGTGGTTACGGCTCGCTCAAGTCTGTGGCACTACCTGAAAAAGTCCTTAACTTCCCCCTAAAAGGGATCTAATTGTCTAACATTGCAAAGCTAATCATACCAAGTCTGCCTAACTACACCTCTACACTTCTGCACCATTTGACAAGTGCGCCCACCCCCCTTTCCAAAGGCCTTTGAACTGCCTGACAGTCCTTCAGTCTCCAGCCACCCCATTGCCCCCCCCATCCCAGCATGCCCGGGTAGCATATAGGAATTGGGCAGTGCCCCGTTTAAATAGTTGTGAGCCCTTTAGTGGTGCAGCCTGTTGTGTGTGTGTAGCTGGGCCGTCACGCTAATGAACACAGTGGTTTGGACCACGCCATGCCTGGGTGGATCCTGCATATTATGTTTGTTGTAAAGAGCAGAAGAGGTGACACCCCTAAGCAGGGCTGAGGAGAGGCAGGGAAAGGGGGACTGCTGTACGGGGGCCCCAAGCTCAAACATCTGTAACGTTAGGGTTACCATATTTCCACAATCAAAAAAGAGGACACTGAGGGGGGGGGAAGCCCCGCCCTAGCCCTGCCCCCATCCACTCCCTCCCACTTCCCACCCCCTGACTGCCCCCCTCAGAACCCCCAACCCCCCCGCTTCTTGTCCCCTGACTGCCCCCTGCTGAGAATCCCCCCACCCTAACTGCCCCCCTAGGATCCTACCTGTCCCCTGACTGCCCCGACCCTTATCCACTCGCATGAGTGGCAGGGTTGTAGAAATTTTGATGGTGCTCAGAACCCCCCCCACCACCTGCCTAAGACTCTGGGAGGGGGTTGAGTGGGGGGAGGAGGTCTGGGGTGTAGGTCCTGGGCTGGGGATTAGGGTGCAGGAGGGGTGCAGGGTGCAGGCTCTGGGACGGAGTTTGGGTGCTGGGTGCAGGCTCCGGGCTGGGGCAGGGGGTGGGTGTGCAGGAGGGGGTGAGGGGTGCAGGCTCTGGGATGGAGTTTGGGGGTGGGAGGCAGTGCAAAGGGAGGGGGTTCAGGCTTTAGGAGGGAGTTTGAGAGCAGGAGGGGTGTGTGGGAAGGGGGAGGGGGTTTGGGAGGGAGTTTGGGGATAGGAGGGGGTGCAGGGGTGAGGGCTGTGGGTCTAAGGATGAGGGGTTCATGATGCAGGAGGGGGCTCAGGGCTGGAGCAGAGGATTAGGGTGTGGGGGATGAGGGCTCTGGCTGGGGCTGGGGATGCGGGGTTTGGGGTGTTGGAGAGGCTCAGGGCTAGGGTGGAAGGGCAGGGTAAGGGCAGCCTGTCTTCCCATTAGTGGATGGGGGCACTAGGACCCGGGGGCAGCAGACAGCAGTTTTTTTCTCCTGCTGATAATAGCCCATCTTAATTGATTAGTCTCGTTAGAGTTGATATGGCAACCCCCATTGTTTCATGTTCGCTGTGTATATATATCTTCCTACTGTATTTTCCAATGCATGCATCCGATGAAGTGGGTTTTAGCCCATGAAAGCTTATGCTCAAATACATTTGTTAGTCTCTAAGGTGCCACAAGTACAGGCGAGTCTCATCTTACGCAGGGGTTCCATTCCGCGGTTAGCGCGTAAAGCGAAAACCGCGGATAGCCAAAACCCCATTGAGTTGAATGGCGGGCGGAATCGCCCGCACTATAGGTACAGTATTAAAATTGTTATTTTTCTCCTTTTTTTGGTTTTTGCCAACCACGTAAAGCTGAAATCGCGCCTGTTAAATGCATGTAAGAATGCGAGAGATCTGTACTCCTCGTTCTTTTTGCTGATACAGACTAACACGGCTACCGCTCTGAAATGAGAATGTATGTATCGCTCAGATATACAACGCTAACAGGCTAACCAGTGGGGAAGAGGCAGCAGGGCACAGGGCAGAGGAACGTCAGCTCAGATATAACCTCAAATAAGGAATTGAATCAACTGGAAAAAAAAATCCCGACATTTGAGAGTTCTAAAAGTGAGGCTTCATTTTACTTAGCAATCCTGTCAACTGGCCTGGGCATGGTTGGGGTTCCAGCTGTCAGCCCCGGGTGGCTGCTCCCCTGCCAGCCTGGGAAGTGAGAGCGGGGACCCCAAGCAGCCCCCCAAACCTGGGGTAGGTGAAGAGCTCTAAGGCACAGAGGTGAGGCTGGGAGGGCAGACCTATGGCCTGGAGGCTACAGAGGGGCTGAAATGCTGAGGGTGGGAGCTAATGGGGGCCTGTACTGATGGTGAATTCTGGGCAGATGGGGTGAGTGCTGGTAGGGTGAACTGAGGTGGGTGGGGGTTGATGGGGTGGGGGACTGAACTGATGGGGTGGTGATCATGGGGGCTGCGGGACTGAATTGATGGGGGACAGGGTTAATTTTGGGCAGGAGAGGGGCAGATGTGGGGGTGAGGGCTAAAATCACCTTACCCAGTACATGTGGGAGAGTGGGGAGCACCAGTTGTCACATGCCCACTCCCTGAGATGGGCACGGGGAGTCCAAACATCAAGAGACTGACCTAAGAACACACTATGATCTTTAATTTTTAAAATGACATGATTTTAGGACCAATCGCACGATTTTGGAGGGGTCCAACTCAGGATTTTTGATCTCTTGAAGTTGACAATTAATGGGGATTAATATGAAAACTGAAAGGTGAATAAGGAACTGGTTGAAGGGGAGACTATAATGGGTCATACTGAAAGGTGTATTTCCTTTGTCTAAAAAATCAGTTCTCTTCTCAAAGAAAGATAGTAATAACTTTGTTACCACCTCTTGAATCCAACAATTGAAACAATTGTAGAAAAACCTTCAATTATTTCTATCACAGATGTGGGCAAAGTACGGCCTGTGAGCCACATCCGGCCTGTGGGACCGTCCTGCCCGGCCCCTGAGCTCCTGGCCGGGGAGCCTAGTCCCTGGCCCCCCTCTCCCGCAGCCATGCCGCAGCGCGGGCCACGCTCAGGCCCACTGCTCCCACTGGGCAGCATGGAGAGCGCAGCTGGCTCTGGCCGGGTGTCGCGGCTGCGAGCTCCTGCTACTGGTAAGGGGGTGGGGAGTGGGGGGGTTGGGTAAGGGAGCAGGGGGTCCTGGGGGGCAGTCAGGGAGGAGGGGGCAGTTGGATGGGGTGGAGGTTCTGAGGGGCAGTCAGGGGATGGTGAACAGGGAGAGTTGGGAGTGGGAGTCCCAGGGGGCCTGTCGGGGGAGGGATGTGGATAGGGGTCAGGAGGGCAGTCAGGGGACAGGGAGCAGGGGGGTTGGATAGGGGATGGGAGTCCTGGGGGGGCTGTCAGGGGGTGGGGGGGTGGATATGGGTCGGGGCAGTCAGGGGACAGGGAGCAGGGGGGTTGGATAGGGGATGGGAGTCCTGGGGGGGTTGTCAGGGGGCGGGGGTGTGGATATGGGTCGGGGCAGTCAGGGGACAGGGAGCAGGGGGGTTGGATAGGGGGCAGAGGTCCCGGGAGGGGGCGGTCAGGGAACAAGGAGAAGAGGGATTGGATGGGTTGGAGGTTCTGAGAGGGGCAGTCAGTGGGAGGGGGCGGGGCCAGGCTGTTTGGGGAGGCACAGCCTTCCCTACCCGGCCCTCCATACAGTTGTGCAACCCCGATGTGGCCCTCGGGCCAAAAAGTTTGCCCACCCCGGTCTATCATTTAGGCTACTCACTTTTTGCAGTTCACCAAGTTTGGAACAGATCATTTAACTTTAGGGAACTTTCTAACAGCCATTTCTTATCCAAACCCCCCAAACCTGCAACCTGCCATTTATAACATGTTCAGAGCAATTACAAAAACAAACCAAAATAGCTTCTTGTAAGTGGGCTTGGCAAGGGCCATTGGGACTCCTCCTGCCCCCTTGCCCCACATATCCAGGCCATGCCCATCCTGCCTCCTTTTTCTGCTCAGCAGCATACAGGCCCCTTTCTAGCTCTCTGTCCCCACAGCCAGATCTGCCACCTAGAAGCCTGTTATGGTTCAGCCTTGGTTGCTAGCCTAGTGGCTAGGAAGCTGAAGGAGGGTGCAGGAGACCAGGGTTCAAGTCCTTACTCTGCCACTACCTTGTTGGGTGACCTTGGGCAAGTCATGGCATTGCTCTGTGACTCAGTTTTCCTATCAGTAGAATGGAGATAATGATACTGGCCTCCTTTGTAAAGTGCCTTTGAGATCTCCTGATAAAAAGTGCTAGGAGCTAGGGATTGTGCTGTTCAGTCTGGCCTTCCAAACATGCCCACGTCACCTCCTACAGTCCGTACTAAACACACCTGCCTGCCAGCTTGATGGTGGCTTGAATTCTTCCATTGGCTCCCCATCTGCTGTTAGACCCAACAAAGCCCCGTCTGTCTGCCCCTCGTCTGTCTGACTGTGTCTCCCCAGAGACAAACGCAGCAGCTAGGAGACAGTCAATGAAATGGAAAGGGAGCAAATTCAAACCTCCTGCAAGGAAATGCTTTCCCACTCCGTGTGTAATTAGCCGGGGGGACTCAGTACCTGGATATTGCTGAGGCCAAGAGCGTAGCAAAATTCAAGGAAGGCAAAGATGCTCATAAAGAGAACCAGAACCAGAGTCAGGGTAGTTTATGCTGACAAAAGAGGTTTGCAAGTGACAGAAAACGTCACGCTCCAGGGCTTAAACTGGCCTCTAGAGACCAGGCTGAGCAGATTAGCCCATTACAATCTGGCTCTGTCTCCCTTTCCAAGTGGTCACCAGCTTCCTGAACCTACTGCTCTTCGTAGGACAGTCGCCCCTGGAGGCCCCATCATGCAAGGTGATGCACACTCCGTGTGACACGCTCTCTGCCCCGAAGAGTTTATAATCCAAACAGAGGATGGCAGAGAGCCGGGGGGAAGGGCCTTGCCCAAGGACACCCAGCAGATCAGCAGCAGACCCCAGGTCTCCTCAACCCTAGGCTAATGTGCTAGACACCACTGCCCCTCAGCCCACTCGGCAGCGCTGCTGGAAATCAGCCCACCACTTCCTGATCTGGGCCTTGAGTTTAATTTAAACCCAGCTCAAAAGGGGCCGTGTAGCTGCTGCCGGGGGGGTTGCTCGCACTGCCCACCGCAGGTGTCACTTCCTAATCGGCGGCACCAGAGAGACAGTCCCACGGCTCGAAAGGAGGTCACTCTGCTGCATGCACTGTCTGGCATGCCTGACCCCAACCTTCCTTTCTCCCAGCATGCACCAGGGTTGGGGGAGGGCTTCCGCCATCTGGTTTTAAAGTCAGTCCCACCCAGCCTGGCCTCCATTTCTGCCTCCACAATTCATGTCATTTTGAGGCCCCACAAATCTGGTGCTCCAACTTCTGAATGGTCTAAACTGCACAAACAATGACTAGTGGCGCAGAAATGGCCGGCGGCGTTTGAAAATCTGCCCCATTAGCTCTCACTTAGTAGCTGACCGGTAGTAGGGTTACCATATCTCCTAAATAAAAAAAGAGGACCCTCCACGGGCCCTGGCCCCGCCCATTTCCCCACCCCAACTCCGCCCCTTCCCCACCCTAACTCCGCCCCCTCCTCCCTCCCACTCCCAGCCAGGGGGAAAGGGCTGCCCCAGTGCTACCGGCTTCAGGGTTTGCCGGGCAGCCCCCAGACACTGCGCCCCCGGCCGGCGCTTCCCCAGCGCAGCTGGAGCCCGGGAGGGGAAGCGCCCAGCCGGGGGCGCAGGGTCTGGAGGCTGCCCGGCAAACCCTGAAGCCGGTAGCGCTTGGGCTTTGGGCAGCCCCTATGCCTCCGGACCCTGCGCCCCCAGCCGGGCACTTCCCCTCCCGGCTCCGGCGGCGCAGGGTCTGGAGGCACAGGGGCTGCCCGAAGCCGGTAGCGCTCGGGCAGCCCGGCTCTTAAACAGAGCCGAAGAGTCGGGGAGGAGCAGAGCCGCCATTTTCCCGGACATGTTCGGCTTTTTGGCAATTCCCCCCGGACGGGGGTTTGACTGCCAAAAAGCCGGACATGTCCGGGAAAAAGAGGACGTATGGTAACCCTAACCGGTAGTTCATGGGGGTTGAAGGGAATATGCTCATGGCACAACAGGATGGGTCATATGGTTCTGGCTGATGACTGGAGGGGAACAAGCAGGTAACTTAGTACAAACGGGGGAGGATGCTCCACTCCTAGAGGATGGGAAGCTGGAGCGTTGCATTAACTGGAGCTTGAGCTGGCTCTAGCCACGTTAGCAGTGGATCTTGCCTATTTGCAGCGGTGACTCCGTCTATTTCCCTGTGAACAGCAGGTGAAAAACCATCTCATTAAGCAGGTGCTTAAATACCAGGAACAGACCAGAACTGGAGCCCCAACTCCAAACCTCGCAGACACTGGGCAACTGCAGCTCTGCGTCTGATCTCCGCAAGTTGGTCTTGTCCCAGGGGGGCCAAACCAGAACTTTAGTTCCAAACGCCCATCCTGGTCTTTGCGGCGCTTCGGACCCGAACTTAACAACTTCTGTTAAAGGGAAGCAGACTATCACAAGGCCCAACTAGGGTAAATCACTGCGTATAAAACACCAGCATGAAGCAGGGAGCTGCCCTGTTATGAGGCTACACCACCTAGCAAAGCAGGTGATCGGGGCTACACCTGCTTGGGAATTTTTCATTGAAATGTTTTTTGACAAAAACTGTTTTCATCTGAAATGAGACATTTCAAACATTCCTTTAGCAAAAACTTGAAGTGAAGAATTTTGATAAAGTCAAAAGTGTCCTGCTTTGACATTTTCAGAAGGGACCGTTTGGATTTTTCAGTTCAAAATGGCTTGTCTACACAGAATTCACTGGTTTATAGACAGTGATGAGCTCCCAAAATCCTAAGAACCGGTTCCTTACCGGGTCCTCGGCGGCAGGGGGGTCTTCACTCGCTCCGGGTTTTCGGCGGCAGGTCCTTCACCTGGAGCAAGTGAAGGACCCGCCGCCGAAGACCCGGTAGGGAACTGCGCGGTGAGTACAAGCCCCACGTGCCTGTCTCCCCCCCCGCCACCCACCCATCCGACCCTAACCCACGTCCTGCCCCCAACTGCTCCCTCAGAACCCGCAACCCATCAACCCCCCCTCCTTGTCCCCTGACCACCCCCTCCCAAGACCCCCCACCCTAACTGCCCCCCAGGACCCTACCCCCTACCCAACGTGCCCCACTCCCTGTCCCCTGATTGCCCCAACCCCATCCACCACCACCCCGACAGACCCCCAGGACTCCCACGCCTATCCAACCCATTCCCTGTCCCCTGACCACCTCCCCATAACCTCCACCCCCTCCAACCGCTCCCTACCCCTTATCCAACCCCTCCTCCCAGCCCCGGCCTGCCCCCTTACCATGCTGCTGTGTAAGGATGCCACGCAGCTGCTGGAGCTTGCAGCCCCACCCCCCTGACCCAGAGGTGAAAGTAAGCCGGTATGCCCCCGTACGGCGTACTGGCAAGAGCTGGTGCGCCGTACCGGGGTGGCCCAGCTTCCTCAGGGAGACCCAGGCCCTTTAAATTGCCACCAGAGCCTCACTGCTGGAACCCCGGGGTAGCGGCAGCGGGGCTCTGGGGGCTATTTAAAAAGTCCAGGGCTCCCACTGCTTCTACTGCCCGGCCCTTTAAATAGCTCCCGGAGCCCCGCCTCCACTGCCCCAGGGCTCTGGGGGCTATTTAAAGGGCCGGGGCTCCAGCTGCCTCTGCCGCCCCGGTCCTTTAAATAGCCGTGGGATTCCCGCCGCTTCCCCAGGGCTCCGGCGGCTATTTAAAGGGCTGGGTGATAGAAGCAGGGGAGCCCTGACCCTTTAAATAGCTCCTGGAGCCCTGGGGTAGTGGGGGGCTCTGGGGGCTATTTAAAGGGCTGGGGGTCCAGCTGCCTCTGCCGCCCCGGTCCTTTAAATAGCCGTGGGATTCCCGCTGCTTCCTCAGGGCTCCGGCGGCTCTGCGGGGGGGGGGGGAGCCTTGGCCTCGGCCTCCCCAGCTGGAAGCTCAGGTGGGCCAGACAGGACAGTCCTGCGGGCTGGATGTGGCCCGCGGACCAGAGTTTGCCCACCTGCCCGTCCCTTTAGGAACCGGTTCTACACCGGCTTCTAAATTTAGCAATCAGTTCTTGTGAATCGGTGGGAGCCGGCTCCAGCTCACCACTGTTATAGGTGTATAGTTTTAAAAAAAGTTTGAAAGGATCAAAATTGGAATGGAATGTTTTGATTTTATTGCAACAAAACATTTTGATCAACCCCCCAAAAATTTGGGAAGTGGAGGGGCAGCATTTCATTTGGCTGAAAATTTTGGGGTTTGGTTTTCATTCTGTTTTGAAATGGGGGGAGGAACCCCTGAAATTGTAGAACTTCTCACGTAACAGAAAATTCAGCTCCATCCCAGTTCTAACGAGAACGGCAGCAAGGGAACAGCAGATTTCCACAGCTCTTTCCAGTTACGGACTGGGTCTTTTGTGGCTTGGCTGCTGACGCTTCACACGTCCGGGTTTGTAGCAAGAGGAAAGGAAAGCTGAGCTGGGGGTGAGGGAGAGGGACGAGGTAGCAGCCCTCTGTCTCTGGATCCAGTTCTGAGCTTTCTGCCATGCTACATGTCACCAGGCTGCCCTTCCTGTCATTCAAATGGCAGCTCAGAGCTTACCCAGGGCTGGAACCATCATGGCGCATGGACTCAGCCCCTTGGAGGGTTTGTTTTCACTGCAGTTAGCGTGAGTGATCTACACTCGAGTGACTCCTCTTGAGTTAGCCCAGATACAGTGAGGAAGGTGACTCTGCAACAGAACCCTTGGTCCTGCACTCACTCAGGTGTGCTGCTAACGCTTCTGGAAGCACATCCCAGGAAGCTGAGCGGCTGTGTGAATTCTTTCCAAGAGAATTGTCCTTTCTGGCCCATGGGGGAATTGTGGGAAAGCACTGGAGGACTAATGGCACTCGACTGCGTCCACACTACAGAGTAGTCATGTTAGCAGCTAATGAGTCGAGCTGAGACACGTTTTAGTCTATCCCCCTATCCTTGGGCCAGCAAACTCAAGCTAAAAGCACCACTAGTCTCAAGGTAAAGGCTTTTGTATGTGGACAGCACTTGAGCTTGGGGCAACACTCAAGTTATAACTTTACTTGTCAGTGAAGACAGGCCCTTAAAAGGGAGATGTTTATTTAAAAAAAATCATCTCTGAACTCCAGGCACAAACAAAGAGGTTTCTCCACAGCCTGAATTTCAGCGTTGTCTCCCTGTTCACTGGGGGCCACCACCATGGAATTCCGCTCAGCAGAGTGTGTCATCTAGTGGCTGAATTATTGACTGCAAGTGAATGTATTGTTACGGGTCATCACCACCACCCCTCATTTAAACAGGTGTGAGAAACACTGAAGCTACTTTATGGAACCAGATAGCTGAACCAACAGCGGCTGCCCCTTCCCCCCATATACATGCACGTGTCACCACACCCAAAACAAAGGCAATGTGGACAGAGGGATTTTGCTGGCTATTGTTTTGTGAAGGTTTGTGTGTCTGTGAGAGAGAAACAGGAGAAAACGTAGGGCAGAAAAAGCCAAGGATACAGTCAGAACAAGCATGAACCTGAGAAAAGCAGGCTTCTGGGCAGAGGGCTAGCTGGAAGAGGCCTGGAACAACCATGTAGTGACCCAGATGTGGCTAACCGCTTGGATCATTACAGCGGTGAAGGCCTTTTTCAGCATTAAGTGCAGACACTCGTGAGAAATGGGTTTTGAGTTATTTGAGCCTGTCAGGACAAAGACCCTTCTTGGTCCATCCCTGCCTCCCTGTTCTTTAAGATGTCTCGAAGCTGGGGGACCCCCAAAATCAGAGGCCACTTTGGAATAGGTGGCTGCAGGTGTTTTCCTTTCCCAGGGGTTTCTGCACAGACTGCATCCCCAGTTGGACTGGTGACTCAGGAGCTAATTGTCCGCCTGGGGGTCGCACAGCTTTCTAAAGAACTCGGGACTGCCCAGGGCATTTTAGCCCTGTGGACGAGCACACACAGGCCTGGGTTTCTCTGGTGTAACTGACTTTTGGGTTCAGGCACCATTTGCTGTGTGAGCACCATGGGGAGCAGCTGTAGCTTCCGGCCCATCTCTGCTGAAAAGCCCCCATGTCCCCCTGCCACACAACCTGCTCCAGTTGCACTACAGGAGCATGAGGGGCTTGGGGTCAAATTCTGGTGGGGATTAGTGCTTGCTCCCCATTTTGCAACAGGAAACATGGAAATGATCTGTAGTGATGATCTTGGGTCCAAGTTCAGGGGCGTATGGATTTGGGGTTCTGGATCAGGCCTCGTCTCTGGGGTTCTGGATCAGGCCTCATCTCTATAAATATATTTTAAACCAAGTAATTTAAAATCTAATTTGGAAAGTCTCCCGCATGCTGCTTTGGTCAGACGGCTGAGTGCTCCAAGAAATTCATCTACATTAAAAATAAAACACGTATTCCTTTGGGGTTTCATTTAATGCTGACACTAGCTAGTTCTCCCCCTCCTCATGGTTGATAGTGAGTACTGGGGGGAAGGAAATGGAAGGAAGTCTTCAGAGGATACATATGTACCTTTGTACTCTGTGTGCTGTGCCTTTACATGTGTGTACAGAGATTGCAGGCATTTTGGCTTCAGTGTTGTTGCAGTCTGTTCCCAAGGAGAGGCACACGCTGTGCTCGCTCCTGTAGATTGTATGTTCTTGTCTTGTGGTTTCCTCTGATCTAAACAGTCATTTTTAGACTTTGATATGGAAAGACAACACGTGCATAGCCTCTGGGGAACGGTTTTGGCATCTTGCATCTGCCTGCTCCTCCTCTCTCCCAGGTTCTTCGTGACCGTGAAGTGGACGGTAATACTCAGTCTCTGTGTGGCTCTGCTGATTCCCTGTATGGTTTTGACACCCTCAGGTAAGACGCACACTGAACCCTGGGCTCCCAACTCCCACAACCCCTCCTTAGCCCTTCTCTGTGGTGCCGTTTCACCCCACACAGACTTGGGTTTCTGTGCACTGGGTCCTTGCTGCAAACCAATCTCAGCAATGGACTCCTTGCAAACAAATCGCCGGGCTGGTGTCTTTGGCCGCATGGTATTGTTTCTGCTCCCTCACTCTAGGAATGAAAAGTTGTGAACCAGAGAGTAAGGAATAGTGAGCGCTCTTGTTCATGCATGAATCTCCATCATCATGTTGGAGGGGGTTATCCATAGGAGGAACAGCCATTGCCCATATACCCATGTGAGCAAAACCCCTTCACAAAGCACGGCTAGTCCAGGGCAGGATCAGGGCTCACTCGGACAGCTCTTTGATATAGGAACAAATGCTTTTCAATGTAGTGTTTGCAGAATTTCCCCAGCTCCAGTGGCCACAGTGGGCTGGGCTGGCCAGGGGGTTATGGGTATAATGCCAGAAGCAAGCAAAATGACTGGACACTGTTTTCACCAATTTCAGTCTGCTAGCTACACCCTGGGAGCAGAGAGAGCTCTCTGGATAGGCCTCATCTGGAGTTCCTAATGAAGTCAGCAGCACAGCTCAATAAAGCACTTCTCTTATTGCAGGTACATGGAAGGTTTCATCCCCATGGAAGTCTGTCCGTTACCCCAGGATGCTCATTTCCATCGTCCTGGCATGGACGCTTACAGCTCCCTCAACATCTGGCAGGGAACTGCTTTCACTTTCTTTGTCCTCCTGTCTACGTCAGAACATAGGATTTACTATCCTGGATCAGACCACTGGACCATCTCAGCTGGTGTCCACCTTCTGCCCTACCAGCTCAAACCCTCGTCCTTCTAGCCTGGTTCTCCCATTGCCACTTGCCAAGTGGGTCAGGCCAGACGATTGGGCCCAGATCCTCAAGGGTCCTTTGGCTCCTGTTTTCCATTGGAATTCCTCTGAGGCTCTGGGCCCTGGTTCATCCAGCCCAATAGCCTGTCTCAACCTGCTGCTTCTGAGTACGAGAGAAGCCCTGTGACACTCCCAAGGAGTACAACCTGGAGCTGTTGGACTGCTGTGCCTCCTCCCTGGGCTGTCTCTTACACCGCCATGCTAGTGACAAGCAGCAAACCCCTCCACATGCTGTGATCACTCAGCCAACAGCATAGAAGATCAGGGTTGGAACAGACCTCAGGAGCTCATCTAGTCCAACCCCCGCTCAAAGCAGGGCCAATCCCCAGACAGATTTTTACCCCAATTCCCTACTAAATGGCCCCCTCAAGGATTGAACTCACAACCCTGGGTTTAGCAGGCCAATGTTCAAACCACTGAGCTATCCCCCCCCCAAAACCAGGCCTTAAAAACCTCTAAGGATGGAGATTCCACCACCTCCCTAGGGAACCCATTCCAGTGCTTCACCACCCTCCTAGTGAAAGTTTTTCCTAATATCCAACCTAAACCTCCCCCACTGCAACTTGAGACTAGGGCCGGCTCTAGGCACAAGCGTTCCAAGCATGTGCTGGGGGCAACCCTTTTCAAGGGGCAGCATTCTGGCCCTTTGGGGGTGGCACTTTTCAAGGGGTGGCACTCCTGCCTTTTTTTTTTTTTTTTTTGCTTGGGGCAGCAAAAAACCTGGAGCTGGCCCTTCTTGAGACCGTTGCTTCTTGTTCTGTCATTTGCCCCCACTGAGAACAGCCTAGCTCCATCCTCTTTGGAAACCCCCTTCAGGTAGTTGAAAGCAGCTATCAAATCCCCCCTCATTCTTCTCTTCTGCAGACTAAATAACCCCAGTTCCCTCAGCCTCTCCTCATAAGTCGTGTGCCCCAGCCCCCTGATCATTTTCTTTGCTCTCTGCTGGACTCTCTCCAATTTGTCCACATCCCTTCTGTAGTGGGGGCCCAAAACTGGACGCAGTACTCTAGCCCTGGTGAGGCCACATCTGACTAGAGGGGAATAATCACTTCTCTCTATCTGCTGGCAATGCTCCTACTAATACAGCCCAATATGCTGTTGGCCTTCTTGGCAACGAGGGCACACTGCTGACTCATATCCAGCTTCTCATCCACTGTAATCCCCAGGTCCTTTTCTGCCGAACGGACGCTTAGCCAGTCGGTCCCCAGCCTGTAGTGTTGCAGGGGATTCTTCCTTCCTAAGTGCAGGACTCTGCACTTGTCCTTGTTGAACCTCATCAGGTTTCTTTTGAGGCAATCCTCCAATTTGTTGAGGTCACTCTGGACCCTCTCCCTACCCTCCAGCATATCTACCTCTCCCCCCAGTTTAGTATCAGCTGCGAACTTGCTGAGAGTGCAATCCATCCCATCACTGATGAAGATGTCGAACAAAACTGACCCCAGGACTGACCCCCTGGGACACTCTGATTGATATTGGCTGCCAACTAGACATTGATCCGTTGATCACTACCCGTTGAGCCTGACAATCTAGCCAGGTTTCTATCCACCTTACAGTCCATTCATCCAGCCCATACTGCTTTAACTTGCTGGCAAAAATACTGTGGGAGACCGTATCAAAAGCTTCTTTAACTTGGCGGCAAGAATACTGTGGGAGACCGTATCAAAAGCTTTGCTAAAGTCAAGGTATATCACATCCACTGCTTTCCCCTCATCCACAGAGCCAGTTATCTCATCTGTAGCAGGGTAGTTACCCACTCCTGCCCTGAGGGGTTTAGAACTGCTCTGGTGGAGGGCTGTGGAAGGGCAGCAGCTCTAAAAGCTGGGCTGATTGGGGAAGCAGCCGCAGCTGGGCCACACCCCAATCAGGCCACAGCTGGCCCTATATAAAAGGGCTGTGAGGCAGTGGCCAAGCAGTTTCTTTCTGCCTTCAGAGAGAGAAGGGCCTGGCTGCAGTGAGCTAGACACAGGGTACCTGAGGGGAGCTCCAGCCTGGAAAGCCCCAGGCTGTGGCCTAGTGGAAGGCCAAGGGGTACTGGGGGTTGCAGAGGGCAGCCCAGGGCTAGGCCAAGGTAGCAGGTCCAAACCCCCCTTGCCAGTGATGAGTGGCCTATACTGCAGTCTGCCCCAGGGAGCAGGGGCTAGTTGGTGACTGGCAGTGGCCTTATTCTGAGGTGAGGTGGGGATAGTGGGTGGGGGTTCCCTGGGGAGGGGAGACCCTAAGACTGTGGGGTTACTGCCAGGGGGCAGCACCCTAGACAAAAGGGCACCAGGGTCCTGGGAGGGACATGGGGCCAGAGGACAGGCGGCTCACTGGCCTGCAGAGGGTGCTCCAACGCTGGAATGAACTAATTCCCTGAAGCAACCCCAGGGGTGAGTCCACACCTCTACATCATCATAGAAGGCAATCAGGTTGGTCAGGCATGACTTGCCCTTAGTTAATCCATGCTGACTGTTCCTGATCACCTTCCTCTCCTCCAAGTGCTTCAAATTGGATTCCTTGAGGATCTGCACCATGATTTTTCCAGGGACTGAGGTGAGGCTGACTGGTCTCTAGTTCCCTGGATTCCCCTTCTTTCCTTTTTTAAAGATGGGCACTATATTTGCCTTTTTCCAATTGTCCAAGACCTCCCCTGGTCGCCACGAGTTTTCAAAGATAATGGCCAATGGCTCTGCAATCACATCAGCCAACTCCCTCAGCACTGTCAGATGCAGCGCATCCAGCCCCATGGACTTCTGCATGGCCAGCTTTTCTAAATAGTTCTTTCACCACTGAGGGCTGCTCACCTCCTCCCCGTACTGTGTTGCCCAGTGCAGCAGTCTGGGAGCTGACCTTGTCTGTGAAGATGGAGGCAAAAAAAGCCTGGAGTACTTTAACTTTCTCCACATCATCAGTCACTAGTTTGCCTCCCTCATTCAGGAAGGGTCTCTCACTTTCCCTGACCACCTTCTTGTTGCTAACATACCTGTAGAAACCCTTCTTGTTACCCTTCACATCCCTTGCTAGCTGCAACTCCAATTGTACCTGGCCTTCCTGATTACACCCCTGCATGGAGGAGGGATAGCTCAGTGGTTTGAACATTGACTTGCTAAATACAGGGGTGGGAGTTCAATCCTTGAGGGGGCCATTTGGGGATTTAGTTGGGAATTGGCCCTGCTTTGAGCAGGGGGTTGGACTAGACAACCTTCATAGGTCCCTAATAATCTATGCTTGAGCAATATTTTTATACTCTTCCCCAGTCATCAGTCCAAGTTTCCACTTCTTGTAGGCTTCCTTTTTGTGCTTAAGCTCGTCAAAGATTTCTTTGTTAAGCCAAGCTGCTCATCTGCCATATTTGCTATTCTTTCTGCACATCGGGATGGTTTGTTCCTGCAACCTCAATAAGGATTCTTTAAAATACAGCCAGCTCTCCTGGACTCCTTTCCCCCTCATG
This sequence comes from Chrysemys picta bellii, assembly GCF_011386835.1. Classification (NCBI taxonomy): domain Eukaryota; kingdom Metazoa; phylum Chordata; order Testudines; family Emydidae; genus Chrysemys; species Chrysemys picta. Next base: position 21,105,392 of record NC_088811.1, read on the forward strand.
TTAGCCTCCCAGGGGATCCTGCCCATCGGTTCCCTGAGGGAGTCTGTAACAGGGTGCTGGCCAGGTCCCTGTTAGCCCCTCTCCAATTAAGGGGATTAGTTGGGGCTGGCAGGGGAGACCACACCCTGATTACTTGAGCATTGGCACCTGCGGGCCTAATCGGCCAGCCATATAAAGCTGGCCTATAAAACTAAAGGGGAAGGGGGACAGGAAAGGGAGAAGCATGTGGCTCTAGACCCCTGCTAGCTGGGGAAGCTAGTGGTCCCCCTGGGTGTTGGCCTGAAGACAGTATATAGAGCAAGTGGTGGGAACTGGCACAAGAATAAAAGAGCACTGGTGCATACAGTTGGAGTGGTCTCCGACTGAGTTTTGTGGAGGATCAAGGAGGGCTCCGTTACAGAGTCAGTCTGCTTTTCTGAAGTTGTCTGTGTTCTGCTGCTCTCCTTTTTTCAGGATCCTGACCTTGACCATCTCATGGTCACTGCTGCCCAGGTCTACTGCCCCTAACAATTCTTCACTGTTTGTGAGCAGTAGGTCAAGAGGAGCATGGCCCCTAGCTGGTTCCTCCAGCACTTGCACGAGGAAGTTGTCCCCAACACGCTCCAAAAACTTCCTGGATTGTCTGTGCACTGCTGTATTGCTCTCCCAGTGGAGGTCAGGATGATTGAATTCCCCCATGAGAGCCAGAGCCTGTGATCTGGAAACATGTGAGTTACCCCACCAAGTCTCTGTTATTCCTATCACATCATAGAATCATAGATCCTTGACTGCCAGGATTTCCAGTTCTTCCTGCTTGTTTCCCAGACTTCTTGCGTCTGTGTACAGGCACCTAAGATAACTAATTGATTGCCCTGCTTTCTTAGTATGAATCAGAAGGCCTCCCCTGTTGCACTCTCCTCCTTGTATTTCCTCCTGGTATCCCCCTACTTACCTCCGGGCTTAGGTCTCCATCCTCCAGGGAGCCTAGTTTAAAGCTCTCCTCACTAGGTTAGCAAGGCTGCCTGCAAAGATGTTCTTCCCTCTCTTCGTTAGGTGGATCCCATCTCTTCCTAGCGATCCTTCTTCTTGGAACAACATCCCATGGCTGAAGAATCCAAAGCCCTCTCTCCAACACCACCTGTGTAACCACACATTTACCTCCACAATTCGATGGTCCCTATCTGGGCCTTTTCCTTCAACAGGGAGGATGGACAAGAACACGACCTGTGCCTCAAACTCCTTTATCCTTCTTCCCAGAGCCAAGTAGTCTGCAGTGAACTGCTCAAGGTCACTCTTGGCAGTATCACTGGTGCCCACGTGGAGAAGTAGGAAGGGGTAGCAGTCCAAGGGCTTGATCCGTCTCGGCAGACACTCCATCACATCCTGAATTCTAGCTCCAGGTAAGCAGCACACTTCTCGAGTTTCCCGGTCTGGACGGCAGATGGATGACTCCATCCCCTTTAGGAGGGAGTCCCCGACCACCACCACCATGCAGAGACACACCTAGCTAACTTGCATGAATGCTTTCTAAGCCACTCATGAATTATACAGAGACACCAGCAAATACCTCCAGCTTCACCCCAGCCTTGCACCCCAGAAAGGTACTGCCTTGCACTGTTCAAGGCGTTCTCTTGAACAATGCAAGCTCCTTAATTAGTTCACTACTTCATCAAAGGATAGCAGACATGCACCAGCCTTGTAATCTGAGCAGATTCCCCAAGTACTTTAGACTAACTCACTTGTAAGGATAAAACATTAAAATGAGTTTAACTGCAGAAAGATGGATTTTAAGTGATGACTATAAGTGTTAGGCAAGAGGTCAAAGTTGGTTATGTAAGATATGAAATCTCAGTCTAAATTCTAAGCTTTATCAGACTAAGCAAGATTTGAATCAAACAGCTTCCCCCACCTCCCGCTGCTGGAGAAAGGTCCCAGTTCTTAACACACAGGCGGAATTCTGTGTTCAATCTCCCCAGGCCCAAGTCTTCGGAGTAGGTGGGGAAGGAGAGAGGCAAAGTGGTGATGTCACTGTCCCTCTTCCAGCTGCTAGAAAGATCCTTGCTGTGTCCTCGGAGCGAGGCTGCCTCCGTCATGCACCTGCCCTCTGCGGCGTCTCTGGGACGGCCATTGGGCGACTCGATTCCCCTTAATGGGCCATCAGCGCCTGTCTGGCCAATCTCGATGTAAATCTGTCTTGATCGGTGTTAGTTACTCCTTTGCCATTGAGAGGCAGGCTGTGAGTGTTTTCCACTTGCCACATATTTCAGTAACAAATATACAGCAACACTTCCTAATTTCACATACAAGGATAGTACCCACAATGCAACAGGATAGCAATGTTCCATACATCAAGACTTTTTCAGTGATCCCTCACCCAGCATACTTTGTACAAAACATACCATAAGCATGTGAATGTGGGGTTCCAGGGTGCTCTTTTGAGGTACAGCCTGTCACACCCCATAGTGCGTCTGTCTGATTCTTGCTGTGCTCAGATCCTAGCATGAAGGTTTAGCTCTAGATCACTGGCTTAGCTTTTCTCTCTGCCTTTCATTACTTCAGTTTCTAACTTGGGCAATATCCTCAGTGGAACGAAGCCAATTTACCCTTGCTGAGGAGCTGGTCATATTCATAGCTCGATTGCCACCTTAAAGGTGACCAAGCCCTAGTGCAGACCTGGTCCACTGGATGAAAGTTCTAGATCCGCTTCACTCTCTTCCACCATGGCGGCAGTTCTGTGCCCTGGTCTGTCTTTGCCCCTCCTCTGGCTCGGTATCTGTTGCAAACACAGAGCCTAACTAACTCTCTGTCCCAGCTCCCCTCACTGTGGCCCAGCAATGCTGGGTGGGGGAAGGGATGTGTGTTCAAAGTCCACTTACACTGGGTCAAGTTTTTAATCTAAACTTTTCAGCAAAAAATGCAGATTCAGCAACCCCAACAACTTACCCCCATGTCAGTTTCCCCCCATTGTTCCTGTCAGAAAAAAACCTACAACAAATTCCATGAAAATCAGAACAGTTTTATTTTTCTATTCAAAATATCCTTTAAGTTCATTCCCACAGCTATCAAAACCATTTAGCTATGGCCTAAATCCAAACAAGATGGTTTGTTCCATCTGAAACAAAATATTTTTTGACCTTTGGATTCACCAAAAATTTCATTTTAAGTTTGACCTAAAACACAATTCTCTTCTGTTTTTTGAGAATTGCCAGTGAACTGAGACATCCATTATTCAGCCCATTCTGTCCCAAGTGACCCAGGAGAACAAGGCTCTGTTCCATGAGACTTGTGCACCTGAATTTGCAATTCCCACCCATCGTTGGCAAGCCAGCTCTCCGGAGAGCTCCGGAGCTGTATCACTGGCTTTGCTCTCTGGTGCAGGTTGAGGTGGGACGTGCTCACCTGCGCACATTGGGGTGCTCCCATTGTCTGGGAGGGGACGTTCCATCCCGAGACCTAGCAGCAGGAATATGGGCGCTGGAATCTCACTATTGGCCCGAGGGTGTTTGCCGTTGGAAGGTGAGGGCCTCTTGACAGTGGTCTGCACGTGGGGACGGCCTGGCTGAGGGGGCTGGTAGCGAACTGTGGAGCCTTCCACCCCTAGCTGTGGCTAGCAGTGAGTGAGAGTCGCTGGGGAGGGCGCTCAGTCTAATTCCCAGTGAACCCATCTGCCTGACACTAACTGGCCCCTTGGCAGCTTCAGCTACAAAGGCGACGGCTGAATGGGCCATGGCAAGGGAACTCCCCTCCTGGCACTAGTGTGGGCCCGGGGGGGAGGAAATCTTGAGCAAGCACGTGGCAGGGACAGGGCACAAGGGTCCTGCCCCCCTCCATGCACACATACTTGGGCCCCTGCAGTGAGGCTGGGCCTGATCCCATGAAGCACCTGACTCACTGCTCCTGGACCACAGGCAGAGCCGGCTAGGAGCAGAGCCCCCCACCGAGTCAGGGCCCCCATCACAGCTGCAGGGAACTAGACAGGCACAACTGCCACGAAGAGCTATTCACAGGGGGCCCATGCTGACTAGAAGCCCCTTCTGACCCAGGGTGAGGCCCTTGCACCCTTCACTAGAGCCACTGAGGCTGCTCCTGAGGGTTAATAATGACCCACCCGTGACCCTCCCTAAACACAGATCAACCCTGCAACCCAAACCACATTTCATAGGTGGGGAAACTGAGGCCCAGAGAAGGGACAGGATTTCCTGAGGTCCCATAATGAGTGTGGTAGAGCCAGGAGAGAACCCAGTAGACCTGACTTCCCTTCCTGTTCCTGAACCATGGGACCATCCTTCTTCCCTAGGCAGTCCCAGGCGCCTGGGGCCAGCCTGGCCCCCTAACCCTCTGCCGCCTCTTGTGCAGGTATCTGGCTAAGTACCTGGAGCATTTCCTGGTGATGGCTGAGGAGCACTTAGAATCTCAGGGTTGGAAGGGACCTCAGGAGATCATCTAGTCCCACCCCCTGCTCAAAGCAGGACCAACGCCAACTAAATCATCCCAGCCAGGGCTTTGTCAAGCCGGGCCTTAAAAACCTCCAAGGAAGGAGACTCCACCACCTCCCTAGGGAACCCATTCCAGTGCTTCACCACCCTCCTAGTGAAAAAGTTTTTCCCAATATCCAACCTAGACCTCCCCAACTGCAACTTGAGACCATTGCTCCTTGTTCTGTCATCAGGTACCACTGAGAACCATCTAGATCCACCCTCTTTGGAACCCCCTTTCAGGTAGTTGAAAGCAGCTATCAAATCCCCCCTCATTCTTCTCTTCTGCAGACTAAACAATCCCAGTTCCCTCAGCCTCTCCTCATAAGTCATGTGCTCCAGCCCCCTAATCATTTTTGTTGCCCTCCGCGGGACTCTTTCCAATTTTTCCACATCCTTCTTGTAGTGGGGGGCCCGAAACTGGACACAGTACTCCAGATGAGGCCTCACCAATGTCGAATAAAGGGGAATGATCATGTCCCTCGATCTGCTGGCAATGCCCCTACTTATACATCCCAAAATGCCATTAGCCTTCTTGGCAACAAGTGCACACTGTTGACTCATATCCAGCTTCTCATCCACTGTAATCCCTAGGTCTTTTTCTGCAGAACTGCTTCCTAGCCATTCAGTCCCTAGTCTGTAGCAGTGCATGGGATTCTTCCGTCCTAAATGCAGGACTCTGCGCTTGTCCTCGTTGAACCTCATCAGGTTTCTTTTGGCCCAATCCTCTAATTTGTCTAGGTCCCTCTGTACTCTATCCCCACCCGCTAGCATATCTACCACTCCTCCCAGTTTAGTGTCATCTGCAAACTTGCTGAGAGTGCAGTCCACACCATCCTCCAGATCATTAATGAAGATATTGAACAAAACCGGCCCCAGGACCGACCCCTGGGCACTCCACTTGAAACCGGCTGCCAACTAGACATGGAGCCGTTGATCACTACCCGTTGAGCCCGACGATCTAGCCAGTTTTCTATCCACTTTATAGTCCGTTCATCCAGCCCATACTTCTTTAACTTGCTGGCAAGAATACTGTGGAAGACCGTATCAAAAGCTTTGCTAAAGTCAAGGAATAACACATCCACTGCTTTCCCCTCATCCACAGACCCAGTTATCTCATCATAGCAGGCAATTAGGTTAGTCAGGCATGACTTGCCCTTGATGAATCCATGCTGACTGTTCCTGATCACTTTCCTCTCCTCTAAGTGCTTCAGAATTGATTCCTTGAGGACCTGCTCCATGATTTTTCCAGGGACTGAGGTGAGGCTGACTGGCCTGTAGTTCCCCGGATCCTCCTCCTTCCCTTTTTTAAAGATGGGCACTACATTAGCCTTTTTCCAGTCATCTGGGACCTCCCCCAATCGCCATGAGTTTTCAAAGATAATGGCCAATGGCTCTGCAATCACGTCCGCCAACTCCTTTAGCACCCTCGGATGCAGCGCATCCGGCCCCATGGACTTGTGCTCGTCCAGTTTTTCTAAATAGTCCCGAACCACTTCTTTCTCCACAGAGGGCTGGTCACCTTCTCCCCATGCTGTACTGCCCAGTGCAGCAGTCTGGGAGCTGACCTTGTTCGTGAAGACAGAGACAAAAAAAATATCATTGAGTACATTAGCTTTTTCCACATCCTCTGTTACTAGGTTGCCTCCCTCATTCAGTAAGGGGCCCACACTTTCCTTGATTTTCTTCTTGTTGCTAACATACCTGAAGAAACCCTTCTTGTTACTCTTAACATCCCTTGCTAGCTGCAACTCCAAGTGTGATTTGGCCTTCCTGATTTCACTCCTGCATGCCTGAGCAATATTTTTATAGTCCTCCCTGGTCATTTGTCCAATCTTCCACTTCTTGTAAGCTTCTTTTTTGCGTTTAAGGTCAGCAAGGATTTCACTGTTAAGCCAAGCTGGTCACCTGCCATATTTACTGTTCTTTCTACACATTGGGATGTTTTTTTCCTGCAACCTCAATAAGGATTCTTTAAAATACAGCCAGCTCTCCTGGACTCCTTTCCCCCTCATGTTGTTCTCCCAGGGGATCCTGCCCATCAGTTCCCTGAGGGAGTCAAAGTCTGCTTTTCTGAAGTCCAGGGTCCGTATTCTGCTGTTCTCCTTTCTTCCTTGTGTCAGGATCCTGAACTCGACCATCTCATGGTCACTGCATCCCAGGTTCCCATCCACTTTTGCTTCCCCTACTAATTCTTCCCTGTTTGTGAGCAGCAGGTCTAGAAGAGCTCTGCCCCTAGTTGGTTCCTCCAGCACTTGCACCAGGAAATTGTCCCCTACACTTTCCAAAAACTTCCTGGATTGTCTGTGCACCGCTGTATTGCTCTCCCAGCAGATATCAGGGTGATTAAAGTCTCCCATGAGAACCAGGGCCTGTGATCTAGTAACTTCTGCTAGTTGCCAGAAGAAAGCCTCGTCCACCTCATCCCCCTGGTCTGGTGGTCTATAGCAGACTCCAACCACGACTTCACCCTTGTTGCTCACACTTCTAAACTTAATCCAGAGTTTTTCTCTCTCAGGTTTTTCTGCAGTTTCATACCGGAGCTCTGAGCAGTCATACTCCTCTCTTACATACAACGCAACTCCCCCACCTTTTCTGCCCTGCCTGTCCTTCCTGAACAGTTTATATCCATCCATGACAGTACTCCAGTCATGTGAGTTATCCCACCAAGTCTCTCTTATTCCAATGACATCATAGTTCCTTGACTGTGCCAGGACTTCCTGTTCTCCCTGCTTGTTTCCCAGGCTTCTTGCAGTTGTGTATAGGCACTTAAGATAACTCGCTGATTGTCCCGCTTTCTCAGTCTGAGACAGGAGTCCTCCCCTCTTGCACTCTCCTGCTCGTGCTTCCTCCTGGTATCCCATTTCCCCACTTACCTCAGGGCTTTGGTCTCCTTCCCCCGGTGAACCTAGTTTAAAGCCCTCCTCACTAGGTTAGCCAGCCTGCTTGCGAAGATGCTCTTCCCTCTCTTCGTTAGGTGGAGCCCGTCTCTGCCTAGCACTCCTCCTTCTTGGAACACCATCCCATGGTCAAAGAATCCAAAGCCTTCTCTCCAACACCACCTGCGTAGCCATTCGTTGACTTCCACGATTCGACGGTCTCTACCCAGGCCTTTTCCTTGCACAGGGAAGATGGACGAGAACACCACTTGCGCCTCAAACTCCTTTATCCTTCTTTCCAGAGCCACGTAGTCTGCAGTGATCCGCTCAAGGTCATTCTTGGCAGTATGATTGGTGCCCATGTGGAGAAGCAGGAAGGGGTGGGCTGGAGGGTGATCTACTACGTCTTCACAGACAGGCTGGGCATGGTGCCGCAGCTCCGCCTGGCCACAGGGCGGCACCTGCGGACCCTGATGGTGGAGAACCAGAAGCGCCGGCAGGACATCTCCATGATGAGGATGCATTGGCTCAGCCAGGGCCTGGACCCCGCCATCTGCAGGGAGGCCCAGTACATCTTCTGCATGGATGTCGACCAGTTCTTTGTTGGAGCCTTCGGGTCGGAAGTGCTGGCCAAGTCCGTTGCCCTGCTCCATTCCTATTTCAACCGGTGGACCCGCTTCTCCTTCACCTATGACTGGAATCCCAGATCAGCTGCCTTCCTGGGCCCAGGTGAAGGGGACTGCTACTACCACAGCAGTGTTTGGGGGTCATGCCAGTGGTGAAGAACCTGACGGAAAGCTGCTTCCAGGCTGTTCTGCAGGTCAAGCAGAACGGCGCGGAGGCCCCCTTGGCATGACGAGAGCCAGCCAAGATCTTGTCTCCGGAGTACTGCTGAGATCAGGCCGTCGGGCCACGTGGAGACACCCGCATTTCTAGGCTGGTGTGGGCCGAGAAGCAGCACAGCATGGTGCGCCCGACAGATTGGTGACTCCGCCAGCAAGAGCCCCAAGGGGGCACGTGGCTGGAACCCAGCATGGGGACTTGGGGAATAGTCTATCAACTAGGACATCACTTGCTTCATAGCTTCTGTCGGCCGAACTCACCGACTGCATGTGGGGCTCCTGACATCCCTCCATTCCCTCCACAAGTCTCCTGCGTGTCACATCCACTGCCCTTCTAGTTCAGGGATTCCCTAAACTTCCTCCCCTCCATGCCAGGGGCTCTGCATGCCCCCCATATCCTCTCCCCTCCATGCCAGGCTCTCTGTGCCTGCCCCATTCAGCACCATCCCCTCCTACCACACACGATTATTCTTTCTTTTCTTGTCTGGGAGATGTCATTCAGGGTGTTCACAGGTTGGACTAGGCTGGGAGGATGATTAGAGGATGGAATGAGGTGTATGTGTGTGTTATTCTGCAAGGTGACAAAGGCCCATCAAGTGGATTTTTGACCTATTACAGAGGTGGCTGGGGTCCATGTGTCCCCCATTTCCCTCTTCTCATTTTTCACCAAAATAGGGTTCTGCTCATTGACTCCTAGACCAATTCCTGCAGTTCTGGGATTGATCAGATATGGCGCTCCCCAGTCATCGCATGACAGACAGACACAGCCATGCCATCAAGCGGAGTGTAAGGCTGTTAAGACACAGAATTTGGTACTGATGGTAAATACTTTAAAAATATGTACTATGCATGATTTTTGGAAGAAACTTTGGTACAGGCTAGGAGTGGTAACAAGGAAGTCCTGGAAGAATACTACTTATCAGCTAGCACCTGTAAACAGGCTTAGAGCTTGACAAGGCAGGGAAAGCATAACCAATCTAGACTGCTGCGTGGAAGGGGAAACTGAAGCACATCACCTCATGGCATTGGTGGCTAAATGCCAGGACATCTACATCTAGAAGATATTATATACATTGTATTAACAATGCTGTACTCTAAAAGACTTTCAGGCAACTTGGAAAAAGGTACCCAGAACTTTGTAAAAACATCGGTGGGTGACAGTACAATTTTTGGTAACACTAAGAAATTAGATAACCAAGAACAAAAGACCATGAGGAGTCTGGTGGCACCTTAAAAACTAACAGAATTTTAGCACACTGTCTTTGCATTGGTAAGTAACCAAACCTCTAGCAGTAATCTAAGGGGAGAGGTGTGATGTTATACCCCATATTCTTCATAAAAATGTTATGATATAAATATGGCATAACTAAGATATGTTTTATGCAAGATGGGTCATGTTTTACTGAATATGATTATCCCATTTGTATACATGCATCATTTCTGTAGCTGAAGTGAGGCAATATTCCTATGTAACAATTACAACTGTGGTTACACCTGGGAAATGCCCACCAATCAGCCGGGATGAGCCATTAGGAATAAAAATGGGTTTTTGAGGATGCTGATCTCTCATCTTCCTGGAGTTCCTTCCTATGGACCTTGTCTCATGGTTGGGGCTCGAACACTGCAAGGTTATGTGATAATGTCACCTGGTACAGAGTACCACGTTAGACGCTGCTGGTATTGGAAACAAAAGATTCCTGCCTTGTGTAAAGCCTATTTAAGGCTGGGAAGTGAGTCAATCTTGGCTCTTCTCCTCTGCCTCCCCACCCAAGGAGGAAGACTGCTGAAAACACTTGAAGAAACAAAGAATTTAAACTGGGGAAAGGCAAGGGCTGAGTCCAGGCTGAGACAGGGTCTAGCCTATGAAGAGAAGTAACTGGAACTCTGAGCTGCAGAAACTCGGCAACCTACCCAAAACAACCTTTCGGGTGAGAAGTTACTATTTGTAACCTGCTTCTTTAGTGGATTAAGCTTAGTTTGTATGTTTTGTTTTATTTGCTCAGTAATCTGTTTTGTTCTGTTTGCTGTCCCTTATAATCACTTAACATTTACCTTTTTGTAGTTGTTAAACTTTTTTGTTTATTTTAAAACCCAGTTTGTGCAATTCATGGTGGGGGAGGGAGCTGTAGATATCTCCCTCCACACTGACGGGGGGGGGGGGGGGATGATTTTTATGAGCTTTCACTGTACAGATCTCTCTATACCACGCAAGACAATATTATTTGGGGTTTACACCCCAAGGGAGGTGTGCACATGAGTGCTGGGTAAATCCCTGAGTTGAATCCTCCCACACAGAGTTGATTTCAGCTGGGTGTGGCCTTACCTGTGTGTGTGCTGAGATGGGAGGGGAGGGATAGCTCAGTGGTTTGAGCATTGGCCTGCTAAACCCAGGGTTGTGAGTTCAATCCCAGTTAGGGATCTGGGACAAAAATCTGTCTGGGATTTGGTCCTGCTTTGATCAGGGGTTTGATTAGATGACCTCCTGAGGTCCCTTCCAACCCTGATCTTCTATGATTAAGGCTTAAGGGTCTGGCTTAGCAGGAGAGGGTGAGGAAGCCCAGGCTGGTGGAATGGGTGGGCTCAGTGGGACCCCAGTATGTCATGTGGCACCTGTGCTCCTCCCCCAGCACCTTCTGCCCAGCCACAGAACAGCTGATTGCAGGAGGGAGGAGTTGATTGATTGGGGCCACTGGGGGGAGCAGAAGGTGTTGAACAGGGGGGCTGCCAGTGGGTGCTCAGCACCCAGTAGTTTTTTCCCATGGGTGCTCTAGCACCTATGGCTACAATGTCTAGTCTAAGCAAGAGGATATGGCAAAACAACACACTGACAGAACACACAAAGATCTGTGTGTATTGTGCATGTGTTATCAGCACACTTTTGTACGGGAGCAAGACATGGACCTTTATAGCATCAGGAAAAGAGGCTCAACACAGCTTTCATATGTGTTGCCTTCCTTGAATCTTTTTGGCATCTCCTGGAGGGACAGAGTCACAAACACTGAGGTGCTCAAACAGGCCAGCATGCAAACACTCCTCAGGCAGGCTTGGGCATGTGTGCTGAGTGAATGATGGGCACACCCCAAAGGACATCCTCTACGGCCAATTGGCATCTGGAAAAAGACCCAAAGGATGCCCAAAATTGTGTTTCAAGGATGGGTGCAAGCGAGACCTCAAAGAAATGGACATGGATGTGGCCAACTGGGAAGATCACACTCAGGACCACAGCTTAACACAGGTCTCTGGAGTTACAAGGAAGCCATCCAGCTTAGCAGAGGAGAAAAGAGCTCTCAGAAGGCAGAGCCCAAAGGGTCGAAACATCACCTTTAAATGTGACAGAGATTGTCTCTCTTGAATGGGTCTCTTCAGCCATGTTTGCAGCTGCCATAAAATCAAGTGAGTAAACTCTTTACCTCTCAGGGGCGTATCCCCATGGTCTCTCGAGACTAGGGTTACCATACATCCGGATTTTCCCGGACATGTCCGGCTTTTTGGGCTCCAAATCCCCGTCCGGGGGGAAAGCCCAAAAAGCCGGACATGTCCGGGAAAATCGGGACATGCCGGCCGGCGGTGCGGGTGCTCGGGGATCGGGCCGGGGGCTCGGGGGTCGGGCCGGGGGCTTGGGGGCCGGGACGGGCCGGCGGAGCGGGGCCGGGCCAGCGGTGCGGTGCCGGGCCGGGGGTTCCGGGGCCGGGCCCGCGGCGCGATGCCTGGCCGGGGGCTCCAGGGCCGGGCCGGCAGGGCCGAGCCGGGGGCTCGGGGGCTCCGGCGGGGCCGGGTCGGCAGGGCCGGGGGCTCGGGGGCTCCGGCGGGGCCGGGTCGGCAGGGCCGGGGGCTCCGGCGGGGCCAGGCCGGGGGCTCGGGGGCTCCGGCGGGGCTGGGTCGGCAGGGCCGGGGGCTCCGGCGGGGCCGGGGACTTGGGGGCCGGGCCGGCGGTGCCAGGCCGCGCCGGGGGCTCCGGGGCCGGGCCGGGGGCTCGGGGGCGCCGGCTGGGCTGGGGACTCGGGGGCCGGGCCGGCGGTGCCAGGCTAGGCCAGGGGCTCGAGGGCCGGCACCCCAGGGCCGGGGCCAGCCTGGGCCGCGCCTCCTCCCCCCACACTCCCCCTTACCTGCTTCAGGCTTCCCGCGACTCAAATGTTCGCAGGAAGCAGGGGAGGGGGCGGAGACTTTGGGGAGGGGGCGGAGTTGGGGCGGGGCTGGGGGCGGGGCCGGGGCCCCGTGGAGTGTCCTCCTTTGGGAGGCACAAAATATGGTAACCCTACTCGAGACTGAAGGATGCTACTAGGGGTGGGATCACATTTAGAGCTGTGTTGCTCTGCAGGAGATGCACTAATCACCCCAACGGCAAGCAATTCCCTCAGCTGTGTCATGCAGCTGCTGCCTCTGGGATACCTCCTCGCTCAACAAAGACACATCCTGCAGTGCCTGAGCTACCAGGCTGCCAGCTATTCTAGGGTTTCTCTCCCTCCCTTTCTTGTTTTTGGTGGGGACGGGGAACAGTTGCAAAAAACCTCAAAAGGTCTCAGTGCAGAGCAGGAAAACTGTTCCCACCCAGCAATCCTGTGACCCTTCTGCCCTCGCGGTCAATGTTCACACTCCCTTGGCTGCAATGGGGCAGGGTCAGACCCACCTGAGTTGTCCCCAGTGCCGCAAACCTGTCAATGCTCCATCGGCCAGTGAGTCTAGACAAGACCTGAATTCCAGTGGAACAAACCAAACCAAACAATTTTGGTCACATGAATGTTCCGGCTCTCTTTACCGCCAGGAAGTAGCAAAGGGCACAAGCCCCCGTTCTCCCCCCTTACACGAATAACTGGATGCTTATCAGGTTTAACACCCTGTGATAAATGAAGGGAGGGTAGCTCCCTTTTATAGACCCCCAGCCAGCCAGTTAGCTGTAAAATCCCTCTAGGTAGCTGTTCTCTGCTTGCTTTACCTGTGAAAGGTTAAAAAGCCTCCCTGCATAGGTACAAAAAAGAAAACAACAAAAAAAAAAGGGCATGGGCACCTGACCAAAAGAGCCAATGGGAGGGCTAGAACTTTTTAAAATTGGGAAAAAACTTCCCCTTTGTTGTCTGTTGTTCTTGCTGGGCTGCAGGGACACAGAGCAGCAATGCTATAAGCAGCAATTATGTGTAAGGTTTGAACCAGGTATGAAAAAGTATCTTCCATACCTAGAAGGAATCATGGGGACAGGGAATGTTTAGCTAGATGCGATCAGGTTTATTTCTTTATTTTGGCTTGTGGATCTCCTCTGTGCTAACCCCAGATGCTTTTGTTTGCTTGTAACCTTTAAGCTGAACCCCCAAGAAAGCTTATTTGGGTGCTTAATTTTTGGAATTGCTCTCTTAAAATCTAGCAAAAGCCTAAGTTCCAGATGTATTTTTTCTTTTTGTTTTTAATAAAATTTACCTTTTTTTAAGAACAGAATTTGATTTTTGGCATCCTAAGAGGTTTGTGCATATGCTGTTTGATTAGCTGGTGGAGGTTTGTGCATATGCTGTTTGATTAGCTGGTGGCAACAATTAATTTCCTTTGTTTTCTTTCTCAGCTGTTCCCGGGGGGGTGGGGGTGAAAGGGCTTGAGGGTACCCCACAGGGAGGAATTCCCAAGTGCTCCTTCCTGGGTTCAAGGGGGTTTTTGCATTTGGGTGGTGGCAGCGTTTACCAAGCCAAGGTCAGAGAAAAGCTGTAACCTTGGGAGTGTAATACAAGCCTGGAGTGGCCAGTATTAATTTTTAAAATCCTAGTGGGCCCCCACTTCCTGTACTCAGAGTGACAGAGTGGGGATTCAGCCCTAACACACCCACTACTTTGCTATTAACTGTCAGCCCTAACCACCGCTCAGAGATTTTTGCCTGGGAATTTCCTTAGTTTTTTTTTTTTTTTTAAAAGATGTTCCACAGCCAGAGGGCTTTGACTCCTTGCTTCTCATCTCCCCTCCCTCTGACCCCTCTGAGTGATCCTTCCCTTGGGACCCTCCCCTGTATCTCTCAACTACACTCAGGTGCTGTGCAGGATGGTGGTTGCAGGCTCTGCTCATTCACCCCACCCAAGGTCTCACAGCAGGCCAGCAGCACAGTGCTCTAAGACCTTGTCTACACGGGCAAGTTTCTGCGCTGTAACTCCCGAGGTTACACGCTGCCGAGACACTTAGTGCGCAGAAACTGCCCAGTTGCAGTGCTATAAAAAACTCACCCCGACGAGGCGTACAGCTTTCTGTGCCATGGCTACAGTGCCGCGGTACCAGTGTAGACATCCTGGTCGATTACAGCACTGCCACTTGTGATGTGTTCATGAGAGCGAGCAGCATATTGGTCAACAGTGCAGGATCCGTTCCTGCAGACTGAAGAAGCAGGGCGCCCAGTACACAAACGGTTGAAAGATGGCGCCAAATGCAGCCGGAGGCACAGGAGGGATTGCTGGGATGCGAAGCAATGCATCACGGGGTATTGGGACAGGACCCAGGATGCCCCACAACCCCCTCCGCCTTCCCCCAACTAAGGCCGCAGAAGAGGAAGAGATGCTCTGTGGGATAGCTGCCCAGAGTGCACCGCTCTGAATACCAATGCAAGTGCTGCAAGTATGAACACGCTATTGTGCTGGCAGTGGACAGTGTGAACACACAACAGCGGTTTCCCTTCAGTGCTCTCTGAGCGGCGCTGTAACTGCCAGTGATGTAACTCTGCCAGTGTAGACATACCCTAGAGTCTCCCCACCTACGTTATTTCCATGAATCTCCTCCTGTTCTTGTGTCCTGATAGTCTTCAAATATGTTCAGGGTTGTTCATAGACCCAGAGGGTTAGAAGGGACCGCAAGGGTCATCTAGTCTAACCCCCTCCCAGGATGCAAGATTTGTTGCGTCTAAACCATCCAAGACAGGTGACTATCCAGCCTCCTTTTGAAAACCTCCAGTGAAGGAGATTCCACAACCTGCCTAGGTGTCTGTTCCATTGTCCTGCTGTCCTTACAGTTAGGAAGTTTAATCTAAATCTGCCATGCTGTAGTTTGAACCCATTGCCTCGTGTCCTGCCCTCTGGGGCAAGAGAAAACAACTTTTCTCCATCTTTTTTATGGCAGCCTTTCAAGTATTTGAAGTCCCTCTGCCTCACACCTTGTGTCATTATTCACACCCGTGCAAGGGGGTATAAAGACGACCCCATCTGCATTCTCTGCTCACCCCAATGGGAGCCTCTTGCACCCAGTGTAAATTACACTCCCGACCCTGTACTGCGCCTTGCACACATTGCCCAACATGGTCAAATCACACTGCCCCTTCCAGGCTCAGCCCTGCATCCCAGAGCACCCTTCAGCAGTGGCTCAGTTTCATCATCCCCATTTTACACACGGGGAAATTGATTTGGAGGCAAAGTGACTCTGCCAGGGTCATACAGCAAAGAGGAGAGAACCCAGGAGCTCCGATTTCCACTGCTATACTATGGCCCGTCTCCACCCAGGCTATCTCCGAACAAACCAGCCTCACAGCTGCCAGGCCTTCAGAAGTTTGCATGTACAGTTTATTTTGTTTCACAACAGAAATACAAAGAGCAAAATTGGTTTGAATTTTTTTTTTAAATTCTTTTTCTTTTAAACATAATGCAAACTTTCGATACGGAAGCCGCAGCCTCCTCATGTCTTTCCGTTAACCACAATGCGAGACAGAGAGAAGGGGGAGGGAGAATCCTTTTTTTTTTTTTCCTTTTTTCTTTTTTAATAAGGTAATAACTAGATCTAGAGACACGTGGCCTGGATTTTCATATAGAAAAAAAATAAAACAAAAAGATGTGTTAACAGTATGTATAAGAGGCATATTTACACAGTATTAACATGCTGACAAAAAGGTTACAATATTGAATATCGTACAACATCGATTCAGAAACAAAGGTCAGGGCAGAGGGCAGGGTAAAAAGAGAATCAAATTAATAAACAGAGTAGGCAATAAACAAACAACCTGGTAAAACAATGATATAGTTAAGGCTTAAAAAGTGTATAAAAATAACAGTTAATATCCAAAACGGAACCAAAGAGTACATAATATATATGAGTTTTTGTCTAGTCTTTCTTGGAGGGCTGGGGGACGTGGGGCATTCTTCCGTCTCTATACATAGGTGTTATATATACACACACACACACGTATATTTATATAACTCCATGTATCCATCCAGCCACACACAGGCATGGGCACGGCTTTCCAAACAGGGAGGAGGGCAAGCCCCTCTGCTTGCTGCTTCTTTAATACTATATTGAATTGGTTTCACCCAACAGGAAGGGATCTATGATTTGCTGCTGGAGGGGGAGAGGGATGGGAGGGATCTGCTCTGCTTTTATAAATCTCTCATGGTTGGGAGGGTTTCTGTTCTGGCAGTGAAAGGCTTAAGGGCCACAGGTGGCTGTATCACCTCCTGCGTGGGAGGATGTTCTCTCCAGCAATGCACAGCGCCTCCTGCTGGGAGAAGCTGGGTTAGTGCATGAGCAGCCAGCCAGTGCTTCCAGCTGGAGCAGTGGTGAGCTCTCCATCAGTGCGAGCTCCGACCATGGCCCTGCTGAGCTGCGTTAGCTCTGAGCTCCCGCCCAAGAAACGCTGCCCTAGTGTATTTGTTCCCTGCAGGGCCTGCTGCCGCCGTTGACTCTGGCTGGGCCAGGCCCCTCCAAAGCTGCTCCATTGGAGGTATTTACACATTGCAAATCATTCTTCCTGCTGCATTTGCTTCTCGGTGTCTGGTATGTGGGATTCTGCAGGGCAGAGAGGCGGATCACAGCACCCTTGGCTGGGGGAATCCCCGTCCAGTCCAGCTGGCCTGAGAGCAGGCTCTGCAGCTCCCAGAACAGCTCAGTCCCCCAAAGGCCAGAGCTCAAGCTGGTGCCCAGGTGCCCCGAGGGAATCACATGGAGGGCAGTGGGATCCATGCCTGTGGTACCACTACTGTACCCAATGAGGTGACCCCAGGGAAGGGAAGGGCCTCGTGTCTCTTGTTGCTGGATTTCTCCCTCCTAAGCCTGCTCCAAGGTTCCCTGCCAGGGGACTGCACTGCTGGGGGCTGATTTCCAGGAGGTGCCAGGGGAGGTGGGGAAGGAACGTCTCTCCGGGAATACAGACCGCTCTGCGTTTCTCCCATCGCTCGTCTGACCAGCCACACGGTCCCAGGACAGACTAAGTCAGCCCCCTCAGGCACTGCCAGTCCCTGCTACTGGGCACAGCCCCCAGGGCACGCTGGCTTTCCTCTTCCCCTTTAGTGTTTTAGTTTGCTCAGGAGGGAGCTGGTTTGTTCCCTGCATCCCAGGAGCCAGGGGGGCTCACAGCCTAATCCTGCCCCACTAACCTCTGGGAGCGCTTTGTCATGGCAGCAGAATCAGACCCCAATGGATCAGAATTTCAGATCCAAGCGGTGCTAATGTCACAGCTCACCTCCGATGCCAGCAGCAGGGAGTGGGGGCAATGCAGGCTATCCCCTGCTGATCTCCCCAAGTCCTGCAGAGCCCTCCTGTGCTCAGTACAGCCCTGTTTGCAAGTGACCCTCAAACCTGATTCTAATCGGCCCCATTTCACAGAGCACAAGCTACAGCCCAAACCATGGTCCTGGCTGAGCCAAGGTAGGGTCAGCCAAGTTCAGAACAACTGACAGGTGCTCTGAGCATGGGCAGGGTTACAGCTGGGCCAGAAATTGAGCCAGTCACAGGCCCTAGTGTGGATAGGGCTAACGGGAGCTGTGCCCAGCCAGCAGATGTTCCAGGTGTTACTGTGCCAGCCAACAGGTGCTCTGCAGGTGGCTTCATTACCATCCTGCACAGACACAGCAGGAGAAAGGGAAATCCTCACAGCAGCTGGCTGGTGCCAAAGCCCCAGGGACTGAGCCAGCGCTAGCCCTGCCGCAGGGTTCAGGGACTGGATGGGGTTTCTATGTGAATCCTGTGAAGGTGCAGAAAGTGTTTGCCAGTGCCCTGCTGGGAACCCAGAGACAGGGGCAGAGCCGGGGCGCAGGGGGTGGAGACATTCCTGGTAGGGGTGGTCTGGAGGGAGCTTTCCCATGGGGCAGACCCACCTCTCCCACATGCAACACTCTGCCTGGGGCCCAGCCCCTCATTAAGCAAACACAGGCTCCAGGAGGTAATGGAGACAGAGGAGACCCCAGGCTGCCCCCTTGCCCCGGGCTGCTGTGGGGCCCGGGCTTCCAGAGCAGCAGCACTAGATGCCCATAGTGGGGAAGAGAGATTGAAAAATAATCCACGTCAAAGAGCATAACCTGCGGCGAGTACCCCCCCCCCCCCCGTCTCTCACACTCACTCTTCCTTAGCAAACGCCCCTTCATAGCTCAGGACAATCCCTAGTTAGCACCAGGTGGACTCGGGGGGGCTGGGGGGGAGAGAAAGGGCAGCGGACCGTGGACAGCTGAGGCTCCCAAACTCCTGCTGTGAAACCCCATGCCCCCCCCCCCCCGCCCCCAATCCTCAGCATCATGGCCAAAGTGCCCCTCCACTCCCACATGCCATGGCTGGCCTAGCAGAGCTGGGGGCTGGAAAGGGGAGCCCCACAGCTGGGATTATACCAGAGCTGGCCACAGTCTGCCTGACTCGCTGCCCCACTCCTATAGACTACAGCTCCCAGCAGGCAATGCACTTTCCAGATCTGGTGGGATACTGCTTAGCTCAAACTAGAGCACGGCATGCTGGGACCTGTGGTCTCCATGGGCTGCATCTCTGGATTCTGCACAGGCATGGCCAGCCCTGCCCTCGATGAACGTGGCCAGCCCCGGCTGTGTCCCTGTCGTAGGCTGAGCGCCTCCTCCGGCAGCCACCACACTTACCCCAGCCGGGCAGAGGGCGCGGGTGAAATGTGCACGGACCACGGCGCGGCCGCGGGGCCAGCCAGTCCTGTGCAGCTCGAACCAGGACAAATGAAACAAACCAAAGGAAACAACCAAAACGTCCCAACGAGGTTAGACAAAGCGGCAGAGGGACAAGCCCCAGCGGGGAACAGCGACGTCTGCAGAACAAAGGTCTCCCTCCTGCGGCTGCTGCTCAGCGCCTGTCCCCACGCCAGCAGAGCCGCAGATCTCACCTCTCCAGCCAACAGGTTAACCCATTCCCCTCTCAACTGGCCTCACGCTGGCTCCCAACAGAGAGTCCAGGAGGGGCAGCAGATACCAACCGCCAGGCTGGGCACATCCCAGAGTCTCATCCTGAGGCTGAAGGAGCCCGAGTGCCAGGCCCTGGATCCTGCCCGCCATGCCATCCAGCGCTTCTCTGTCCAGTTCGGGTTTTCGGTTTTAGCAGCACCAACTTCTTGGCCAATATATATATATATATATATCTCTACTTGTATCCAAAAGAGAGCAGAAAGGAGCACGGAGGATGGGGGTGGGGGCAGAAAGAAGGGGAAAAAAAGAAAGAAAATGAAGAAACCAAACACAGAGATTCAAAGTGCTCTGAAATAGTCTTTGGATTTCACCAAAACTGTGGACGAGTCCCTGGTTCTCCCGGCAGGGTGCTGGGGATGGGACCAGGGCCGAGGGGTGTTTTCCAAACATTAATTCATTCATTTATTTCTCCCAAAAGATGAGTGTCTTCGCAGTCGCTCCCCGTGGCTCGGCAGGCGCGGGCACTCGGTGGCGGTGCTGGGGGTGGTGGTCTGTGTGATCGTCTCCAAGCCGCCCCCTGGCCCCTGGCGATCCGGAATTGGGGGGAGGAGAGCTGCGCAGGGTAGGGGTGGGCAAGGGAGCCCCAGATTAGATGAGTGAGATCCGCACTGGGATGCCGGGGGACTCCGTCCTTTGAGGCGAGTGCTGGCTCACTAGGTGTTCCACCACGGTGTGTTTGGACATGTGCTTCATCAAATACGTCTCCTGGGGGGGAGAGAGACAGCCGGGCAGCAGGGTAAGCAGTGCAGCTAGGAGGGGTGGGCCCACTGTCTGCCTCGCCCCCTGTGCCCAGAAGGGAGCCCCCATCCCATGCCCCTGCCCAGAATCCATCCTCATTCACACGCCTGGGAGCGCTACAGGACAGCTCAGAGGTGACAAGCTGATTGGCTCTCCCAAGGGATCCGCCTCCACCTGGCGGGAAGAAGCCCAGGCTTCAGGCTCTAGCCAATAGAGAGCACTTTTCTCTTACCAGCTGGTTTGCGATTGGCTGGCGCCTGATCCCTGCAGCACCATAAGAGCCTCCCTTGCCAATGCTGGGATGACTGCTGTGCTAAGGAGCTCCTCACCCAACGAGCACCTGGCTGTAGGCAGAGACCCTCCCTTTCTCATCCCGCGTGGCTGATCTGGCACAGGCTGGGGGCATGAGCCGTCTCTGGAACAGACCCTGCCCCGTGGCACCTCTGGCCCCATCGCGGCCCCGTCCCTGCCTTGGCCAGTGCCTGGCTCCCCACGCCTCCTGCCACTCACCGAGGTGTAGGCCCGCCCACACATGCTGCAGCAGTAGGCCTTGGCGTGTTTGATGGCGTGTGCAGAGAGGTGGATCTGCAGCGATGCCGAGTCCGAGTACGCCCGGTAGCAGTTCGGACACTTGTAGGGCTTATCCTTGTTGTGCTGTCGCTGGTGTGACTGCGAGGGCGGGAGGAGGCCGGGGCAGTGTTACGTGGCATAATCCTTGGCAGCTCTTGGGCCACGCCCCCACCCCATGGGGACACGGAGCCCAGCGGCTGGGGGACCTGCTCTGCTCCCAGGATCCACACCAATGGCAGAGTAGACACCCCTGTGGGACAGGGGCCAACGACTATCGATCCCCACAGCCCCCTGCAGGGCTCGGGGCATCAGCGCCACCTCCCCCAGTCCTAGGCCCCCAGACACTGATGCTGCTCCCTGGAACCACATCCATCTCCCCCTTCCCATCAACTGCCCAGCTCCATGACCTAGGTCCTCTCCCCCCATCAGCTTCTTATTTTCTGCGCCCCCCACCCCGCAACCACTTGTCTCTCCCCTCCCCAAGGGCTCGGCCCCCCGAGGTTGGGAACCTGCCGGGCCCCAACAGGGCACTGACCTGGAGGTTGGAGAGCTGCGTGAAAGCCTTTTCACAGCCAGGGTGTGGGCACTTGTAGGGTCTGTCGCCAGTGTGAATTCTGCAACACAGCAACAGGAACGTCAACACAGGCACCGCCTGGAATGGGATCAAACCCCGTGCCCTACTCTGCTGTGGGGGTGCAGCAGCCCTCTAAGGCCCCAGCACACACAGGGCACCTGGAAAGCCCCTCTCCTCTCCTGCCCCACTCAGCGAGCAAGGGGGTGAAGGTGGCTCTGTCCCCCAAAGGGCTGCCTCTGTTAGCACGCTGGATTCCAGCCCTGCGGGGGCCAGGTACACAAAAGCAGGAGCCAGCCCTCTCCAGCAACGGGACGGAGACGGACCACCCCAGCTGCAGGGCAATGGGCTCCCAGCATGCTGCCTAGCCAGCGCCAGCTTGGGGCAAGCCTCCCCTTGCCGTCATTGGAGTTATAACTCGAATGTCCCGTCCGCACAGAAACGCCTTCACGCGAGTCCAGGGGTGCTTTTAGCTCAAGTTGGCTGGCCTGAGACGTGCACCGCTCGTCACCTGCCCTGCGGTGGGGACACAGCTAGCGCCACTCGAGTGCTGCCAGTCTGCCAAGGCCTTCCTACCATGCCCCCTGTTCCTGGAAGGACAGATGAGTTCTCCCTCAATCCACTGGGAACGTACTCACAGAGCCGCCCAGCCCCCTCCATGCGAACGTCCTGGGCTGTGCCCCCAGAAGTCCTAGTGCCTCACACGAGCGCGGGCAGTGCCAGCGCAGACCTGGCAGTGGGAGAGCCCGGACACAGCGTGGCCGTGCTCACTGGAGCTGGGCTCGCTCGAGAGGAGTCACTCGAGCTAACTCCGTGATGAAGACACATTGGCACCACCCCACAGGTTAGTTACTTCCTGCTCAGCAAGATCATGGAGTCTGACTGGTTCAGCCCGGAGGGAGGGCAGAGCTGCCACCTCTGAGGTACAAAAACCCAGGACAACCAGGATGCTCCTGGGCCCGTCAGACTGGCCAGCTGGCCGTGTACTGAGCACTTGACAGGTCTCCCAGCACAGCTACCTCAAAAGAGGGTCGATCCTGGGCAAACCTGGACAGGTGGCGTCCCGAAGGGAAAGAGGGAGGGAGGTTTATAAGGCCAGTCCACGGAGGCAGGCAGAGGATGGCTGGCCTGTCCCAAGGGCTCACAGGAGGCAGTTGTCCCTCTGGCTTCATTCCACACAGGCTCCCAGAGTAGAGAGGCCAGCAGGTGCTTTCTGAAGGCCGCCTGCTCCTTCAGGTTTGATGCTGGGGGGCAGCGCAGGAATCCAGGGGCATAGGGAGAGGAACCCAGGCTGGGAATAGGAGTCAAACCCTGCATCACTCTAGGGGTCCTGAGGTGGCCAGAAAAACGCTCTCCCAGGTAGGCCCAATGGGAAAGCCTGGGCTCGATTCCACAGCTCCATGCCACAGGATGGCTGGGCACCTGTTCACAGGCAAAATCTGGCACCTGGGCATGTGAGACCAGGGACACGTGCCACACACCCACTGCATGCAAACACTGGTGCAAGGGCGCAGACCTACACCACTGGCGTGCCCACAAGAGCCGGGTCTCATAGGTGCTGGTGAATTTTTACATGGCTCTTGGGGCGCTCAAGGCTGGACAAAGCAGGGACCACCAGCAGCCCGTCTCCTGACAGGACAGTGGTGGCATGCCCATGCTGTGCTTATCCCAGTGCATTCTGGGACTCCATAGTTAGGGCCCTACCCAATTCACGGCCATGAAAAACGCATCACGGCCTGTGAAATCTGGTCTCCCCCTGTGAAATCTGGTCTTTTGTGAGCTTTTACCCTCTACTACACAGATTTCATGGGGGAGACCAGCGTTTCTCAAATTGGGGGTCCTGACCCAAAAGTAGGGTTGCCTACCCTCCAGGATTGTCCTGGACTCTCCAGGAATTAATCTTTAATTAAAGATAATGTCATGTGATGAAACCTCCAGGAATTCATCCAACCAAAGTTGGTAACCCTACCCAAAAGGGAGGGTTTTTTTGGGGTGGGGGGGGTTGCAAGGTTATTTTAGAGGGGTCACGGTATTGCCACCCTTACTCCTGCGTTACTTTCCGAGCTTGGCAGCCAGAGAGTGGGCGGCTGTTGGCTAGGTGCCCAGCTTGGAAGGCAGCGCCCGGCCAGTACCATACCGTGCCACCCTTACTTCTGCGCTGCTGCTGGTTCTTCCTTCAGACTGGGCTCCCGGCCAGCAGCCGCCGCTCTCCAGTTGCCCAGCTCTGAAGGCAGCGCCCCGCCAGCAACAGTGCAGAAGGGTAGCCGTACTAACCCCCCTTACAATAACCTTGTGACCCCCTCACAACTCCTTTTTGGGTCAGGACCTCTACAATTACAACACCATCAAATTTCAGGTTTAAACAGCTGAAATCATGAAATTCACTATTTTTAAAATCCAATGACTGTGAAATTGACCAAGAAGGACCATGAATTTGGTAGGGCCCTACCCATAGTGCCTGGCACTGTTGGTGGGTGCAGGTGGTTAGGAGTCATTTCCCCATACAGAGCACTGCACTGCGGGACCATCAGGGGGACAGAGGCTACAGCTTCCCAGCCGCTTGGGGACAAAGGCTGTGGCACGAACCAGTTCAGCCAGACAGGAGTTACAGGCTTGGTCCAGCTGTCAGAGGCTTGTTTGCTCTGGGACTCCATGGGGCGTGCAGGTGGCACCTGCTTAGAGCCAGCCCGACACTGGCCATTGCAGCCCCGCCCCTCACCTGGTGTGCTGCTGGAGATGGGAGAGCTGGCGGAAGGATTTCTCACAGTAGGAGCAGTGATACGGCTTCACGCCCAGGTGGATGCGCAGGTGCTGGGCCAAGTAGGAGGCGTTGGCGAAGGATTTGGAGCAGTGCGGGCACTTGTGGGGTTTGGCCTCTGTGTGCGACTTGGAGTGGATCTGCATCTCCGACTTGGTGAAGAAGGTCAGGGGGCAGACTTTACACCTGGGGAGGGACAGCGAGAGGGGCCCGGGGGGCATCAGGCAAGGGCATGGCAAGCAGCACACCCCAGCCCAGGCCCCCCGCGAGGCACCTGCACTGCCAGCTCTAGGACAGTGTGCCCTGCAGCGTTGCAGGGGCCAGGGGCTGAGAGCAGTGCGGGACATGAGGCTGTTGCAGCCCCAGCCTGCCCCGGGAGTAACTCCGGCCTGGCTGCTACGGGCCAGATCCACCCCACAGGCCTGGCTTCTTACCTAGGACTTGTCCCATTCCCCTCCCTCTGCCCGGCCCGGCGATGGGCACACACTGTGGGGAGCCAGCATGGTCAGGCAGGGCAGCTAGTCTCTGATGGGCTCCACAGCAGGGACATGTCTGCAGAAGCTAGCAATGCAGGGACTGAGCACAGCTTCCGCTCACCAGCACTGGGGACCATCTGACCTTTCAGTCCACACAATTGTCCTCCACAAGACAGGCAACTGTGAGCCCCCCATTCCACCGATGGAGAAACTGAGGCACGGAAAAGGGAAACGACTTGCCCAAGGTCGCCCAGGGAATCAGTGTCAGAACCAGGAACAGAAGGAACCCAGCCACCCTGATTCCAATCCCCTTCCTAGAGCTGGGACTAGAACACAGGAGTCCTGGGTGCCAGTCCTGTGCTCATGCCCCCACATTGGCAGAGAGGGGGTGGTGCATGGAGGGTGGGCCACACCCCAGCAGAGGCCTGGCCAAATGAAGGCCGTAGGGTGGCACCTGAACAGAAAGGGGCTGTTGTCATGTTCCCATGCCAGGTGCCCTTCAGCAGAGGAAGGGAGCAGCCAGCAGACCAGGCTGGGAGTGCCCAGCAGGGGTGGGGGCAGCCCAACCTGTAGGTTTTGCCCTCTTTAGCCGTCTCGCCCGAGGCCAGGATGGGGTAGGGCACCACGAGGACGGGCGGCCCCGACGGGTTCTCCGCCTTGATCTTCTTCCTCCCTCGCTCTGACTTGGGCGCCCCCAGCAGGCTGTGGCCCTGGATTGTCTTGATGGAGTCCAGGAGCGGGGGGCTGGTGATCCCTGAGATGAGGGTGGGCGAGGAGGCGATGAGTCTGCTCTGACTGGTGGAGGTGGGGGTGGAGGGGGTGCTGGTGCCAGTGCTGGATTCCGAGGTGCTGACTGCGGGGGCACGGGAGGCCAGCCCCAGACCTGAAAGGTAAACGGGGGGGATCACTGGAACGCAGCTGCGCAGGGATGGAGCTCGCCCTTCTCCCCCAGGGGGCAGCTGGCTTTGGGATACTGAGACCCCATCGCAGGAAGCTTCCCAGACAGGCATGGCTTCCCCAGTACAGCTGATCCCACTTAGGGGACCCTAGCTAGGGGAGGGAGGCTGACCCATTGCCCCCCCCAAACTCCCAGCCCCTGAGAATAGAGGCAGAGGAGGGGACCCCCTGCAGCTGCAACATGGCACTGAGAGGTTCCACCTCCGTACCCCATCGGCAGAAAGGGCAGCGGGTGAAACAGACCGTCCTGCCAAGGGGGAGAGCATGGCCTAGGAGTGGGGGGCAGCGCCAGCCTCTGCCTAGGGATCCTGCCAGGTAATCTGGGTTCCCTCAAACACAGGGGGCCCCCCCTTCTGAAGTCCTGTCCCCTCCTGCCTGTGCAAAATCACACCCCTGCCCCTCTAACCCTTCCCCTCCCAGCCCCGCCCACAGTGCTCCCCACGGTGCTGCTGGGCTGTGGTTACCTGTGACCGTGCTGGTGGCCGGCCGGGCATGCAGGGCCACGTCAGGCTGGGGGACGGCCTGTGGGTGCAGCCCTGGGACCTGCTGCAGTTTGGGGAGGGACATGATGGACTGGCTGCTCTCTGCAGGCGAGGGGGGCACCAGCAGGGGCTGCTGGGAGGACACCGAGGTGGGGGGCAGGTGAGGGGGCCGGATCTTCTCTGCCATCAGCTGCTCCTTGATTTTATTGATCAGAACCAAGTTGTCCAGCTGGGACGAGGAAAGCAAGACGCACACGTCACTGCCAGAGGCACGGGAGCACGGCAGGTGCCCCACGGGGAAGCTGCCAGCCCTGGCACAGCGCAGGTGAGGAGACACTGGCTCCCACCCCCAACTATGCCACTGTTCTGGGGCACGGCCCCTCCCCTGCAAGTCCACGTGTGGAGTGGGGAAGGGTTCTCCCCCCACGGCCCCACCTCTGCGACTGCTTGGAGGAAAGAGGGGCCAGACTCCTGGAGCTGCACGCTTCCCAACATGCAGTGGGGCCCCCAGCACTGGCAGTTCCCATGCCAGCACGTGGCACTGGGATTCCACCCACCCACTAAGCTAGCTGGCACACTGTTCTGCGCTGGGACGCCTGCCAAAGGCTGCCCCTCTCCCAGCCAGCTGCAGCTGGGGTATCTACCATAGACGCTGCAGACGGAGCAGAGGTAATAGCTCATCTAATGCACTCACCTCCCCCCGGCCCTCCAGGAGCTCAGGGCCGGAGTGTCCCTTCTCACCTATCCCTGAGCCTCGCAAGGGGGCTCCCTTCCCTGGCATGACGCTCCCCAGCCCAACAGCTCCGTGGGTCCTGAGACGTGGTCTAAGTGTCTGGATCCCGCCTCATCACCACTGGCCACAGGACTTTAGCAACCTTCATTTCTCCCCAGGGGTCAGTCCCCCCCGGCCATGGCCCTGCCCACTGCTCTTCCCGGGGTCTCGGCTGGCCCTGCCACAGCCCCCAACAGCCACTACCTGGGATCGCGCTGCTCTGCAGCCGGATCTCACCCACGACTGCAAAAAGCTGCCCCTCCTCGCTTCTCTGGCTGCAGGGTAGGGAGGGGGTCTTACCTGGCTGGGCATGGTGGGAGGGGGCGGCCAGAAGTAGGGGTTGTTAAAGCGAGGCTCCGCCATCCTGCAAGGAGGCAAACAGAGAGAGGGTCACAGGGTGGCACTTGCTGCTGGGCTCCGTTACCCCCTCCCCACAGCTCAGTAGGTGCCACACGGCAAGGCCTGGCCAGGCCGCTGGTCACGCATCCCCCCACCCCCTGCCAGGCCCAGCCTCCTCCCCATGCAGAACAGACTGTGCCAGAGCTGCAACTCGGAGATGACACGGGAGCTTTATCCAGAGCCTGCGCTCCCGGACACCGCTCCGGGCCTGGGACCGACTCCATGGGGCAGGGGCGCATGCAGTGGGTTTATTCAGCGCATCTGTGCATGGTTTATCCTCTCCCGCTCCACACACCAGTCCCATGCCCCGGCCCATCTCCTCAGGCTTAGTGCACCAGTGAAATCAGTGTCGGGGCCTCTGCTTCAGGGCAGCCCCTCTGTCCCCTGTAGGTGACAGTGTGGGGGTCCTGCCCCCGGGTGCTGGCTGACAGCAGCAGAAGGCTGCCCCTCCTGCCCCAGGAAGGGCGATGGCCCGTGAGTCCGAGTGCCCCCCACCCCCA
The DNA here is from genome assembly GCF_011386835.1 of Chrysemys picta bellii. Classification (NCBI taxonomy): domain Eukaryota; kingdom Metazoa; phylum Chordata; order Testudines; family Emydidae; genus Chrysemys; species Chrysemys picta. The sequence goes on from NC_088811.1 coordinate 21,132,922, forward strand.
CCAGCATGGCCCTGGTGTAGTCGCCATCTCGGGCAGCAGGGCTCCCACAGCCAAAAGGATTCCCCCTTCACTCCCTAGAGACCACCCTCTGCTCCCTTCACTGGAGCTGTTCACCTCCGGCTCAGGGGCCTGGGAGCCCAGTGACGCTGCCTGGCTGGGGTGAGGCGCAACACCCCCAGGCCTGGCAATCAAACCCAGACCCTGATGGAGATGGGGCTGCTAAGGAGCAGCTGCTCCAGGATCCGTTTGGCTGGAAAGATGGTGGCAACAACACAACCATTGAGGGTCGAAGGCAAAGCAAGGCGTCCCCAAGGGCTCAGAGTGGGATGAGGACGGCACCCCTCAGCGCCATGCAGGAAAGCCCTGTGGCTCCCAGGGGTAACCAAGATGGAGGGTGCCTTCCCCAGACCATCCCTGCACAGGGAGCGTGGGACCATGGAGGATCACAAAAGACCCAGAAGATAATGAAGCAACAACAGTCCACACCACCTCATACCCCTTCGTGGCTCAGCAGGAACCCAGTACCCACCAGAACTCAGCAGAGAAGCAGAGACTAGTTAGGGCCCATCTAATCCAGCACTGGGGGGGGGGGGGAGGCAGAAGCGTCCCCTGCTATCGGCTCCCTGGGCTGTGCGCAATGGAATGGCAGCGCCCTCAGCAAGCAGGTTCCCAGAACATCCCCAGGGAGACGATGCTGCAGCCGAATAGCTCCGACAGCCAGACATGCACAGCCGCTCAACCCACTGAGGAGGAACACGGTCCCTCTCCTTACAGCACAGACCCCTAACGTTCTTCCCACTGCCTCAGCAGGATGGATTTCCATGGGGCTGGCCCTGCGCTTCTCCTCTCTCCCTAGCTGTCTACCCATGGCTAATACAGCTAGCCTAGCCCTGAGGCTACGCCTCGCCCTGCTGCCTCTCATCCCATTCCTCAGCAGCAACATTCGGGCCCCTAACCCACCTCTGGTCATTGCGACTGTGGGAGCACAAGGGTGTTTTTCGTTAATCCCATCTCTACACTACACTGCTCCCCGATAGGGAATGAGGAGTCAGACAGGTGGGCCTAAGTCCTACCCCCAACTGCCAGCTGGAACAATCATTCCTTCTCCCTCCTTGGGTTTTACACCCACGAACGCCTGTGCAGGGTCACCATGGCCATCTCTCTCCTGGCGATGCTCAGCTGAGTCGTTAAGCAAGAGATCTCAGTGGCTCTCCCTCCTTACCAGGGAGTCCCTCTGGGGATACAGGAAGGAAGGATTTCACAATCCCAGGCCCCAATGCTATCTACGCTCACCCTCGCACACACAGCACCAAACCCTCACTGACAGCTCTGTTTGCACATGGCCTCTGCTTTTAGGTGCCTTGCCTCCGCGTTGCCAGACATGAGACCCCTGCGCCGGATTTCCAGCACTCACAGCTCCCACTGACATCTGAAGATGTGGGTGGTCAGCGCACTTGCAAGTCTGGCCATAGGTGTCTCAAGCTGGGACCAGAACTTAAGGCAGGCACCCAAAAATCAGAGGCCACTTGAAAACGTGGTTCTTCATGTCCATATCTGGTAAGGCTGAAGGGCCAGAAAGCTGGAGAATTAAAGCAAATGGCACTATCTAATTTGCATAGTTGATGAATATGCATTTATTCATTTACATGCAGACCAGAAATTAACTGAGTTATAATTTTTCAGGTTCATAACACACCACCCACTGCCTGTCTGCCCTGAACTAATTCTCTCTCTCCCCCTCTCAGCCGTAAGTTCCTCCCTGCAAGGAGGCAGCCATGGGCGTGACCTGATACCTGCACGGAGGCGGCTGTGGGCCCAAGCGGCACCTGGACACCTTGTGGCAACTGAAGTTGGATTAAAAAATGACACGAGTAAATAAATAAAATCTGTGCTGTCTGATAAGATGTTAATGTTGCCAACAATTATGCAAGCAACAGGATTTTGGCCCCTGCTATAGATATTTGATGAGATAACTGGCTCCGTGGATGAGGGGAAAATTGTAGTGTAGCCATGCCCTAACTCTGCAGGGCAGACAACCCCTACGTGGCAAAGTGGAGGAGACTTGGCTGTGTTACTGATTCTGTTCCTAGCTCTGCCTGTAGGACTCTGTGCAAGTTCTTACACTAGGTCTTAACAGTTCACTTGCATGATCTACCATTGAGTTAATGCAGCTCAAGTTAACCTAGGTCAAGGGAGAGCGGCCATGCTGTGAAGTCACACACAGGTGGCCCGGCGTGATTGGATTAGCAGCAGTGTGATTGTGTTCACAGCTGAGGAGTTGTGCTAACTCGAGCGATAGCCCGGACCCCGATGGGCCAGGCAATTGGAATTAAAAGTGCCGTCATACTCACGAAGGGGTTTTGTGTGTGAACGGGACTCAGGGGCAGAAGGGGAGTGAAAATGAGCCCTCGTGCTCAGTTCTCTGTGGACATGTCTACACTACAGGGCCTATGTCAGCATGACAACAGAAGGAGCTTTTCTGCCCGGTAGTAACGCTATCTCCCTGAATGACGGGGTGACTGAAGCACTTTTTTCTGTTGGCTTAGCGGCATCTGCACTGGGGGCTTTGCCAGCATGTGTCACCTAGGGCTATGAATAGCCAACGGAGCTCTGCTAGCCCAACTTTTTAGTGTCAACCTGGCCTGTAAAATGGGTGAACGTTGGTTACCCCCAAGGTAACAGTAGGAGAGTTGGGTTCAGAATAAGGGTGAGGAAAGGGCATAGAAATAGCAGCAGCAGGCAGCGGAGGAGCTGGGGCTAGAACTCATGGGCTCTAAGCTTGTATTTTAGTGGCCCTCTCCTGGGCACGGCACGTAGGCCTTTCACTCACTGTACTTTGCTTCCCTGAAATCATGTGAAAGCCAGGATTTCTCATGTCCTCACAGGAATCATAGAATCTCAGGGTTGGAAGAGACCTCAGGAGATCATCTAGTCCAGCCCCCTGCTCAAAGCAGGACCAATCCCCAACCAAATCATCCCAGCCAGGGCTTTGTCAAGCCGGGCCTTAAAAACCTCTAAGGAAGGAGATTCCACCACCTCCCTTGATAACCCACTCCAGTGCTTCACCACCCTCCTAGTGAAATAGTGTTTCCTGATATCCAACCTAGACCTCCACCACTGCAACTTGAGACCATTGCTCCTTGTTCTGTCATCTGCTACCACTATGAACAGCCGAGCTCCATCCTCTTTGGAACCCCCCTTCAGGTAGTTGAAGGCTGCTATCAAATCCCTCCTCACTCTTCTCTTCTGCAGGCTAAATAAGCCCAGTTCCCTCAGCCTCTCCTCATAAGTCATGTGCTCCAGACCCCTAATCATTTTCGTTGCCCTCCGCTGGACTCTCTCCAATTTGTCCACATCCCTTCTGTAGTGGGAGTGCTCAAAACTGGACGCAGATGTGGCCTCACTAGTGCCGAATAGAGGGGAATAATCACTTCCCTCCATCTGCTGGCAATGCTCCTACTAATGCAGCCCAATATGCCATTAGCCTTCTTGGCAACAAGGGCACACTGCTGACTCATATCCAGCTTCTCGTCCACTGCAATCCCAAAGTCCTTTTCTGCCGAACGGACGCTTAGCCAGTCAGTCCCCAGCCTGTAGTGGTGCATGGGATTCTTCCTTCCTAAGTGCAGGACTCTGCACTTGTCCTTGTTGAACCTCATCAGGTTTCTTTTGGCCCAATCCTCCAATTTGTCTAGGTCACTCTGGACCCTATCCCTACCCTCCAACGTATCTACCTCTCCCCCCATCTTAGTGTCATCTGCAAGCTTGCTGAGGGTGCAATCCATCCCATCATCCAGATCATTAATGAAGATATTGAACAAAACCGGCCCCAGGACTGACCCCTGGGGCACTCTGCTTGATACCAGCTGCCAACTAGACATTGAGCCGTTGATCACTACGCGTTGAGCCTGAGGATCTAGCCAGGTTTCTATCCACCTTATAGTTCATTCATGCAGCCCACACTTCTTTAACTTGCTGGCAAGAATACTGTGGGAAACTGTATCAAAAGCTTTGCTAAAGGGGTTGTCTGCCCTGCAGAGTTAGGGCATGTCTACACTACAATTTTAAGTCTACCTACATTAGGTGATGTCCACACTACCCTTCTTCTGTTAGTGATTCCATTGACTGAAGAGGGGCCGTGTGGGAGGCTGAGAGCCAAGGCTCTCAGCTCTGCGCAGCTCCATGCCAGGAGCCCAGCTGCCCCCGGGCTTCTTGCCCTCCACCCCCAGCTTGGAGCAGGGGCGTCGTGAAATTAACAAGCCAGCCAACAGCTGATGTAAGGAAGGCAGTGTCTCACCCTAACTACACCCACATAAGCCCTACACCTCTCGCGGCGGAGGAGTTATGTCGGTGTAGTAGAGCACTTACATCAGCAGGAGCACGGCTGTAGTGTAGACACTGAGATAGTTAGGGCAGTGCAGACCAAGCCTTAGCCTGGTTTCTTACCAGGGTGCTTGCCTGCCCCCCCGTGCCCTATCCGCCCCTTAAATCCCTCTGGCCTGAGTGTGGCACCGTTTTCACCCCAGGCGAGCTGGCCCAGCTTGGGGGAAGGGTTAGAACGCTAACACTGGTAAACCGCCCACCTTGCGACGAGGATGCTACGCAGGTGCTGCCAGTCCTCTAATGCCTTCTCACGTGCCAGGACAGAAAAGTTCTCCCACAACTCACTGGGGAAGAATCACAGAGTGACTCAGGTCGCTGCAGCACAAAGAACCATGCGGCTGTGCCCCCCATGTCCTAGTGACACACACAGGGGTGTGCAGCACCCGTGAGGACATGGTAAGCCAGGTAAGGTGTTGCAGCGCAGCTGCTCACACCTGAGCTAGGCTAACCCAAGTGCCAATCATATGGAATAACTGCAGTGAAGACAGACCCACAGACTGTTAGAAGAACATGGCAAATTAGAGGCTTCTGAAACCCACAGTAACAAAGGGCAGCTCCGTGTTACACTCTAGCCACTTGTCCACGTAGATGTTTGTGACTCTGATACTACATCCCTGCTAGCTTCAGTGGTACAGCCCCTGTGTTTGCACTCAGAGCTCCTAACCCGACTGGGGAGTGTTGTGACATTTGGCTGTGACGTCTGGAATCACTAAACCACTGTCTGCTCCCAGAGCCAGGAATCCTGCTGCCCGGGTGAGCCGTTGCCGGTGGGTGACACGTGTGTGAGCTGGCAAGGGGAATAACACACCTTCCCGAGCAGTTACTCCTAGAACTAACTGCAAACAGGTCTGTGCTGTGGATCTGAATAGTGGGAGTTTAAACCAGAGGTGGGCAAACTATGGCCCGCAGACCACATCCAGCCTGCGGGACCGTCCTGCCCGAGCTCCTGGCCCGGAAGGCTCACCCCCCCTCCCCTGCAGCCTCAGCTCGCTTGCTCCGCTGTCAGCGCGATGCTCTGGGTGGCGGGGCTGTGAGCTCCTGGGGCAGCGCAGCTGCAGAGCCCGGCCTGACCCGGTCTCTGTGCTGTGTGGTGGCGGCAGCAGCGTGGCTGGCTCCAGCCGGGTGGCACGGCTGTAGCACCGCCAGCCACCAGTGCTCCAGGCAGCACGGTAAGGGGGCAGGGAGCGAGGGGGTTGGATAGGGGCAGGGGTGTGGATAGGGGTCGGGGCGGTCAGAGGGGAAAAAGGGGGTTGAATGGGGGCAGGGGTCCTGGAGGGCAGTCAGGAAGGAGGGGGGGTTGGATGGGGCAGCAGGGGGAAGTCAGGGGCAGGGACTCCGGGAGCGGTCAGGGGACAGGGAGCGGGGATGTGTGGATGCGGCAGGGGTCCCACAGGGGCTGTCAGGGAACAGGGGGGGTTGGATGGGGCAGGAGTCCTGGGGAGGGCAGATAGGAGCTGGGCCACGACCTCCTCCCCTAACCGGCCCTCCATACAATTTATGAAAACCGATGTGGCCCTCAGGCCAAAAAGTTTGCCCACCTCTGGTTTAAACCCTGTTGATGACCCACTATGGAGGAGAAAAAAATGTATTTACCTGGGAAGCTGGCTTAGCTGTGGGAAGGATTTTATATGGCAAAGCACTGCTTTTAGCAGTGAATTGGGATGGTCTATTAAAAGGTGTTTCACTATTGCATTTGTTTGGTATCAGTGGGAGCTGTCCCTTTCAGAACCAGCTGGAGACAGAGCAGAGCGTGCAGGAGATGTTTCCTGTGCCCAGAGAGGAGCAGACCCTGCCTGTGACAGCACCACTAAGGGCAGAACCTGATTTAATACCTTCATCTTCCCACCAAGCAGCCTCGTTCCCCAAGGTGTAACGTGGGTGCTTATGGGCACTGGATCCCTCAGGGCACTGAGAACCCTGGGCCTGGACGTCACCAGTGCGAACCCAGCCCAGCCCCAGCTAACAGCTGTTTGGGGAGGATCTGTTCCAGCTCCCACTTCCCAAACTCACCATCATGCTTTGCACTAGACTGCAAGCTCTTCGGGGCAGGGTCTGTCTCCTATAAGGTGGCCACTCACGCAGTCCCAGAGACTCCGGGACCTCTGGGAATGGTGTGAGCCTGCCCCTGCCAAGACCCCAACCCCACTTGGGTGACTTCAGACGCACAGTGCATGTGAGGTCACGCTATGTGGGGGGGGGGGGGGGGAAATGGCGCCCTCCTCCCATGCAGTGGGATCTCGCACGCAGGCCACATGGAAGGGAGGGGACATTTTTCACTACTCCGCTCCCGCCAGAGTGACCATGTGTGCGAGGTCCCGCCAGCTGGGGCGGAGTGGCGCGCTCTTTAAAATGGCATCCCCTGTCTGACATCGCTCAACCTCAGGTCCGATTCTGTGTGAGTGCCGGACCCTGCAAAAGCAGGACTGCCCGAGAGGCTTGCTTGGTATCTTCCTGCGTGTCTGTGCAGTGCCTAGCACAACGGGCCCAGTCTCAACAGGGGCCGCATGGGAGTGCCTCAATTACTATGAACATAAGAGAGTTGGCAGCTCTGGCCCCATGGCACACACCCTGGGGGAGCTCAGACACAGACCAAAACACATGATTTAATCTTACATTCGGGCCTAGTTCATGACATGTAACTGCAGGGGGCGGCAATATGGGGCTGCTACATAGCATATATATGGGGAGAGTTAAATATCTTGTGGGGCTTCTAACTCCCTTCTGCCTAAGGAGCAGGATGTCAACCCAGGGCTCCCAGCCTAGCTAATCCGACCCCAACTCCTCTTAAAATCCCTCCCTGTGGTCTCCAGGGCATTTGCCTTCCCCTTGTGACTGTTTTGTGCTGTGTGTCCTGCTCAGAGTCAAACCACCCCCTTTGCCTTGTACCCACACCTCTTCCAGCTGCCCCATTTCCTGAGCTGCGGGGACCCGCTCCCGCCACTGGGTTGGCCCGCCGCATTCCCACCAGCACTCTGGATCTTCCCGCTGAAGGGACCACGCTGCAGCTGCTGTCTCTACCCCGCTTTTATTTACAGCTCTCTCAAACCCAGTCTCCATTGCATTAGGCTCCCTGTTGGGGAAACCAAGCAGCTGCCTTTCCTTAAAAAACAAAACATGAGAGGCAGTTACTCGGTGCCTGGGAGAGCATGCCAGAATCAGGCGCATCCCTGGAAACTGGGCAATCTCACACGTCTGCATGTCACCCACTGACACTCCCAGAGAGTCACATTTTAGCTCCACCCACAAATAATTCTCTCTCTAAGCCCCACCCTGAAGGGATGGCCTCAGCAAGCCGGAGGAAAGAGCAGCAGCCTTTAAACTGGTCGCTGGAGTAAAATGCAGTGTTATTGCAAGTAAACTACATAGGAGAGTGGCTAAGAATCCTGCCTAGCAACCTAAAGGAAAGCTGAGGTCCTATCCCGGACCTAAAATCCCAGGACACGGAACAATGACAGCTTGTTCTAAGAACGGGGATCACTTCATAACTTTCCAAGCAGTTAATACCGATGTTCCAGCTGGGGTAGGATTAAAACCATAAACTTAGGGCTTGTCTACACTTAAAATACTACAGCGGTGCCTCTGTAGTGCTTTGGTGTAGACACACCTCCCCGAGAGGAGGGATTCGCCCATCAGCCTATTGCTGGCTACATGGGGTCTTAGGTTGGCTTAACTGAGCCGCTCGGGGGGGGATTTTTCACATCCTTGCCTGACGTAGTTAAATGTAGCTAATTTTCTAGTGTAGACCGGGCCTCAGTTTCAAGGCTGTTGGCTGCAAATGCCCCAGTATCACATATGGGTTGAACGTGACATGATAAGACAGAGGAATCAGCAACACTGGTGATCCATCCACCGTAAAAAAAAACAAACATATTTATTTATTTATTTATCCCCCCCCCCGAATGCAAAGATAAAAATTGAGCTTTGTAAAATGCAAAAGCCTGGGGTTGTAGAAAATCCAAATAACCTACATCTCAGATTAATTCTAGGGCTGTAACTGAAAAGCCAAATATAAAGTGCAGATATGCACTGAGCCATATGATTTAAATAAAGACATAAATGGAAACATAATCCACTGAAAACTGGTCAAGGAGCAGCAGCTAAACTCTCTCAAGAAAAAACCCAACATTCTCAGTATTCGATGCAGGACATGCATTTTGGCAAGAGGAGTCAGATGAATCAAGCACTAAGCTAGTGACTTTTAATATGTCATGTGGATATTAGACGGTGAAGTGAATTCCCCCTGTAGGTATGAGTTCTGCTCCTGTGGTATTTCAAAGAGTTACTGCTCAGACTTTTCAAAGGTGCTCAAATTAGAAAGTGAATAATGTTTTCATTGGGCTGGGTAACGAAAGCCTTGGGCAAGTTTGGCAGACAGCGAGGGAGAGACACCAAAACCCTTTCAAAGGCCAAAACCCAAAGTCCAACTGAAATTTACCTTAATGGAGGATCCAGATAAACTAGAAGCCACATCTGAAATGCCTTGTCTCACACTGTAAAGTGGAGGCAAAGATTTATGGGGATGATAAATTATTTGGAAAAATTCATTCCAAATCTATCATTGGCTAATAAACATTTTAAAGGAAGCTCAGAAAAGTGGCAAAAACAAATGACCTGATTTAAACAGCAGTTTAAAACCCCAGTTCTGTGACGCTCTTAAACATGGGCTTAACCTTATTAAGCACATGAGCAGTCTCACTGAAGTCAATAGGACAATTCACATGGGTAACAGATAAATGTATGCACAACCCTTTCCAGGATCAAGGCCTGCATCACTGATTACTAATCTGCTAGTTTTAAAAGAGTAGGTTTAATTAAACCAGTTGCAGCTGCCACTTCTGCCAGACTGAGTGCAGCCCCCTTATAACAGAACAGTAGCCACTTGCATTTATACTGAGACCCCTAAAAGAAGGAGAAGGAAATTGTCCAGATTGAAAAGGAGAGGTTGAGTATTGTGACTGGCTGTTTGAAATTCATATGCAGACAGGATGGATTAGATTAGCTGCATCAGAAAGAAAAGAATACTGTAGAATCGATCACAAGCCATCACAAAGTTTCTTTTGCACTACTACAATCCACAGCCTGATGAAGCTTCAAAGACGTGACCGCCATGTGGAATATAAATCAGTCAAGAACTGGATTCCCTTACTATGGAAGTAAATAGATCAACATCACCTGATGCCAAGACTGATGAACGTGAAAGTCAAGAAGGGAAGCATCTGCCTATTAGTATTTCAAAGATTAGCTACATTTCACATTAAAACAGAGTGAACGTGAATCACCGGTTTGACAAGGAAAGGCCAGCAACATTAGACCTGAAACTGAAACCATACTGGCCAGTTAGGGAAGGCAAGGAAAAAGACTTGACCGTCAGAAACTCTGAGAAAAGATGCTCAGCAAAAAAACAAAAACATTGCCGTCATTGAGGTATCAAGAAATGCAAGCAAAGGCCAAGAGAGATTTTGTTCTTGCCTGAAACAATTGCTCAAATAAGAGACATGCCTGCTCGCTGTAATGCATGTAATCATTTCCCAAGAGCAAAACCAAAATGAGGCAACCCAGGATCAAAATGTGCCAAAGAGACTGGAGCAAAAGCTGGGGAGAGATTTATTTCAGGTTGGCAAAGAAACCCCTTTATTCATTACTAGCAAATTCATGGAGACGTCAAACTATCAGACACAAGCAGCACTCAGTGCTTACCCAGATCCCATCACAATCAGCAAGACCTGAAATTACCAAAGCCCCTAATTACTGACCCAGCTCTCACACGCAGAATCTCAGGAATTTGCCCTGACCTGCCATCACCTCCTTGCCAGTGTATCCCAGGGTAACGGGACAGCCAAGAGAGTTACCCGGACAGTGAAAATCTCTCTCAAAGAAACTAACCGAGACAGAGGTCTGTGTCCAGCCCTGCTGGAACTCAGAAATATCCAGAGAGAAGGATCTGTTTTCCCAGCACACCTGCTACCAGCCAGACAAAGTTTTGCCTCCCATAAGACTGCAGTTGCTCAAAGCTACAAAAAGAACAGACTAGACAAATACACACTGGAAGGAAAGCAAGAGAGACAGAAACTCGCCTAGGACACACACACAAAGCCACTGTCCACGCTGCCGTCTGGACATGCCATCTACCTGGGAACAGCAGGAAGGCAGCAAAAACTGTTACCCCACAGCAGAGACACAATTGCAAGCTGTTGGAAACAGACGGTCTGTCTGGGCTGGAGAAAGAGAGATTTGCCTGAAATACCCGAGATGTGCCAGATAGCTGCTGACACAGGAGAAAAAGGTGATAACTGGATTCCTCAAGGAACACAGGATACAAGAGGTTCTGTAGCAGCAACCACAGGAGCACATGAAGTACCGGTATCCAGGGCCGTCCCTAGAGATTGTGGTGCCCCACGCAGCCCCCCTGCAGGGGGGCCGCCCCGGGGCTTCCAAGGGGGAGGAGCTGCACCCAAGGGCTTTGGAAGGCAGGAGCAGCCAGTGCAGGAAGGCATCAGAGGTCCGACCCGCCCCTGTACTCACAGGGCGGCGGGAAGAGGAGTGACCCGGCCCCAGCCTGCTCCCTTCTGCTCCCCTGGCTCCCAGGCTTGGAGGAAGGGGGGGAACCGCCCCCCAGCACTCCCCGGCCGGGAGCCAGCATAGCGTAGTGGGCTGGGGCTGAGTCACTCCACTTCCCGCCACCCCGTGAGTGCAGGGCGGGCCCGACCCTGACCCCTGCTGCAGTCCCCCAGGACACATGGATCAGGGGACAGGGTTTGGGGGGGGAAGGGGTGGAGTGGGGCGAAGCAGGGGCAGGAAGAGGCAGGGTGTGGGCGGAGCAGGGGCGGGGGCTGAGGGGAAGGGGTTGGGCAGGGGCGGAGGCAGCTTTCCTAGGTCCTGCTGTGCGCAGCTCACGAGAAGGATCGTGCTGGCTGCTGGAGCTGGATGCAGCTGTGTAGGACACCAGGAAATTTGGGGCAATTTGTTGCCCCAAATTTCCTGGTGCCCTGAGCAGCTGCGTAGTTTGTGTATGGGTAGGGACGGCCCTACCGGTATCACCAGGGTTATCACGTGCAAATTATCCAGACTCTCAGGGAGTGCCTTGCTGAAGCCTCACTATTAAAGGGGGGACTCTCAGAAACTGGGTTTGAAAAAAACTACTACTACTATCTAGTGAACAGCTTCTCACCTGCATCTCTCAGAGCGCTTTCCAAAGGGGGTCAGTGTGCCCATCACTACCATGCAGGTGCGGACACTGGCGTACAGAGAGAGAAATTGACTTGCCCCAGGTCACCCAGTAAATCAGTGGCAGAGCCAGGAACAGAACCCAAGTCTCTCAAGTCACAATCCTGGGCGTTAGCCACTAGACCATACTGCCTCTCCAGTAGAAAAAAAAATCATAGTTGACATTGGGCAGCTATCCAACCGACAGGCTGGATTTCCCCCCAACATTTGCCACTTGGGTGGAAATCATACCCCCCCACCCCAGACACTTGGGCCATTAGCCTGTGACTTGGGCACTCCAATCCCGCTATGGCTATTTATTGCCAATGGGATGTTAAAAATGTAGATAAGAGAATCATCCCTGGTGGAAATGACAGTGCGTCACTCCAGCCAATTAAGACGTCTGCCCCCTCTCCCTGAGTGATCTCATCCATTCCCATGGCCAATCAGGATGTCTGCCCCTCTCCCTGAGTGATCTCATCCACTCCCATGGCCAATCAGGATGTCTGCCCCTCTCCCTGAGTGATCTCATCCACTCACATGGTTTCATTTACCATCTTTACACTGATGACTCCACAGCTGCCTTCCCGTTCCTGACTTGTCTCCCGTCCTCCAGTCCCCGGCTCTCTGACATCTCCAGGATGTCTGGCTGTTACGTTCAACTTAACATGCCCCAAACTAATTTTTCAGCCCAGCCTCTCCATCACCGTTCAAACCCCACCATCCTCCCTGTCACTCAGGCCTGTAGCCTGGGAGTCATCTTCCCTCTCCTGACACATCCAAGCTGTGTCCAAGTCCTGCTGTTTCCTGCTGCTCAGCATCTCTGAGATCCATGCTTTCCCACCCAGGCAGCCAAACTCTAGTCTGAGGCCTCGCGGACACCTGGCCTGGTCTCCAGGCCATAAAAAATGATGCTGATAAAATAACCCTCTTTGCCCATCACACCGCCCATGTCACCCCTTCTGTGAACCCTTCCACTGTGCAGAAAATTCAGGTTTCTTGCCATCAGCATCACGGCCCTGCCTAACTCTGCTCTGGTCTCTTATCTGCCCCCTCCCACTCCCCCTAGCGATGCCAGCCTTGAGCACAGTCTCTCGGCTTCTCCAACCATCTGTTTCCTCCCACACTCCCCTTATGCCAGAAGTGCCATCCCTGATCCATACCACTGTTACCCTCCCCAAAACCCACAGTAACACTGGCCAGCTTGCAGGGCAGCTGGGAAGAGCAGAAATTAGCTACTTAGCAATAGAAGGAGAGAAAGTGCTTTCAAATGATTCGGCCCCATCAGGCAATGCACAGAGCTTATCCATGGGACTTATCACTGTCCTCTGTGCTTCCCTCCTACTGTCTATTACACTCACTTATTGAGTCCTGGTTTGAATTACATTATGTGCCTTCAGGGCAGGGACTATGTCTTCATCTGCTTTTGTACCAACGCTGCATAATGGGCTTTTGGGCGCTGTGCAATGCAAACAGAAGTGACTGGCCCAAGGCCCACACTGAGTCAGTGGCAGAGGCAGAATTAGCGTACAGGCACTCCTGGCTCCCAGCCTGGAGAGCTGCAAAGGAGATACCTCCCGTGACATCAAAGGGTGTTCAAATGCTACGGAGGCCTGGATCTAAGATACTTTCCAATAGGTCAATCCCAAGGAAGCAAGGTGCCCTAACTTTGCCCAGCTGGGGACCAACTCTGCATCCTTCCCGGACTCAGTATGCTGCACCCAGCTGGCACAGAACAGATTTCCAGCTGTCCTCATCTGTAGCACAAACGCGCACGCCAGAGAAACTGGATCCCAGCATGCATCACGACATGGCTGTGATCTGTGGGCAGACGAAGGTGGCTGCAAGCTGCACTGTACAGCTCCAAGGATCTCAGTCTCGGAGCCGCACTTAGCGATCCCTGTTCTGTTAGACATTTGCTGCCCTGGCACGGGAGCTTGGCTCTGCGCAGAACTCCGGGGGGAGTGGAGGAACACAATGATTTTCCAGTAATGGCTCAGTAATAAGCATTCGTTTTCCCCGATGGCCCCTGCATCCTCACTCTAAATCCCAGTCATCAGAGCAACTGTGGCTCTCAACACAGCCCCCTCCAGTCCCATTAACAACTCCCCAGCTCCCACCCATCTGCTGCGCGACTCTCGCATCCCGTCCGCAAGAGATCCTGGCGGGCGATGGGGAAGGCTGCGGAGATGCTTTTACTGATTAGCAGCTCAGCTGAGGGCACTGCTGAACCTCACGCCAGCAGCCCTGAGCAGGCAAACACGGCTCCTGGTGACAGAGCAGGCACTGGGAGCAGGAAGGGGGAGAGGAACTGGCTGGGGGCTATGACGACGAGCCCATTCGGATTCCATTCCTACAGCACCCTGCTGCCAGTAAAGGTGTTTAGACTCAGCTGCTATTACAACAATGCAGCTCTACAGCCACTGACCCGAGTGGCTGGCTTGTGTTTCCTGCGGCCCGGGGGACCAGAGTCTCCATGGCAATGCACTGGCGCCGGCCAGACACCGCAGCACCGGGAACACATCTACACAGTCTCAGTGCAGCCAAGCAGAATTCCACTCCCGCTCCGGGCTGGAACAGGGGTTTTCCCCACCATCAGCAAGGACGTCAAAGTAGATTTTGCTCCTGGGCTAGTGAAAGGTCATGGCAGCTCTGCAAGGCTGCCTGGTACTTTGCTCCTCCCAAGGACTGAATTAAGTCTCCCAATAAACCCTTAGAAGGCAAGGATAGGACCACAGAAACTGCCCGAATGGCTCCAACTGGGGCTCATCTAGCCCAGTATCCGGTCTGTGACAGTGCCCACTTCCAGGTGCTTCACAGGAAGGTGTAACCCCACAGGAGCAGATGTGGGATAATCTGCCCCCACCTAACTCTCATCCTGATCTCTAATATTAGAGGTTGGCTTAACCCCTAAAGCATGAGGGTTAATATCTCTTCCACAATTGTTGTTGTTAATTATGACAACTCAAGATGTTCTTGTCATCCATATAAATGCCCAATCCCTTGTTTGAATCTTGTTACGTTCCTGGCCTTTATTTAGTATTACTCTCCTCATTTAAGATGGGGAAACTGAGGCACAGAACAGGGCAGTGACTTGCCCTAAGTCACACAGTGAGTCAGTAGCAAAGTTAGGAACAGAACCCAGGAGCCCCGGTTCCCAGTCAGGATGAAATATTATAAATACAGAACAGCGACTATCGACAATACAACAGAATTTCAAAACAAGTTACAAAAAAAAAACCCAACCAACCCCTCTCCCCCCAAAGTAAGTGTGAAAATAAACATCCCAGAAGAGCCAGATCCTGGGGGGTGCTGAGCCCCACAGCCCTCCCCACAGGTGTGCAATAGCTGGGTCCTAGCCTGTACCACACTAGCCTCAGCTCCCGCAGCCACCTGACTCACGGCCCAGGCCAGCAGCGGCGGCTGCAGATCTGCTGAGTCACCTCCTCTGTTCTCAGAGTCCCGATTTATTGCTGGGAACAGATTTGTTCTATGCATGTCTACTGGCTGCTCTATTCTTACACTGCGCTCCCCGCCGTCGCGTCTCAGTGCCAGCGCTAGGGAGAGGAGCCAGCTCTCGGATTTTCCCTCCTGCTTCTCCCCAAGCCAGACACATGAGCCGGGAAGGTGAAAAGCCCAACGCAAACCAGGACAGGAGAGAAAGAATCAACCCCTGAAATTCAGCAGCAGCTCAGGTGCCTGAAAGTGCGGCAAATCCAGCCTGACTCCACCCCTTCCTAAATGGGGGAGCCCCTTTCTGCCTCTCCAGTCTCCGAATGAGGAGGCTCCCTTGCCCCCCATCCTCCTCACTCCCTCCTGCATCCCCCCCATCCTCCTCAAAGGGGGGGCCCTAATATTTTGTAATTAGAAGCAGATCCCTGGCTGCGCATTTAGCTAGAGCAGACCCCTTTCAGGAGTACAAGGGAGCTTTGAAGTATCCCCACCAACCCAGCCGGGATAGGAATGCCTTGGGAGGCGAGCCCTTTCTATTGGGGGGCAGTGGAGGAGGGCACCCCCAAGAGGGGTGACGGATTCTTCCTAAAAGTGGGAGGGTGCGGCCATGAGGCCCTGCCCCCTCCATGGCCCCACCCTGTTCCTCCTCCCTCTCCTCTCCCCCCACCCCCAAGGTCCTGCACCCTGGCCAAGCCAAAAGCCAGAGCTGGGGGGGGGGGGCCAAAAGCAGCCCCTGGCCCGTGTTCCCTCCCCGCAGGCCTCCATCTAGGGCAGGTGCAGGGTCTGCAGCTCTCTACAGCTGTCTGGGCTCCCTGGGCCAGGCTCCAGCTTCCATCCTGGCTGGGGGGCAGGGCCTTGGGGGGGGGGGGAGAGAGGAAAGGCAGGGGGCCAGGCCCGTGGTGAAAAGTGGAAGAGCCATGGCCCCTTGGCCCCCTCGTTCCAGCACCCCTGGCCCCCAAATCAAAGAAACATAAAAGGAGACTCTCGAGAGAAGGACGCAGTCTCCCCGGCCGGCCATGCCAGGGCGAGGGTGGAAGGCAGACAATTGAACCGTGGTGTGCCTCCCCCAGCCCAGACCTGGTTAGCGCTCAGGTTAGCAGGGATCCAGCCTGCTCCCCCCAAACCAACAGGCATTTCCCCCGAGATTCCCCGGGACCAGGATCCAGTCACTATCGGCAAACAGGGCCTGCAGGGCACGAGCTACTTGTACCCGAAGGGCCGGGATCCATCCACTCCCCAGCCGGTGGCCAAGACAGGCTTGTTCACCAACTGCAGGGAGCCAAGGCTGGAGCGACAGCCTCCGTGCACCACCTCCCCCAAATGCTGCACAGCTCGTCCGGCTGCGGCTTCACCCGCTTCCTCCAGCCACAGAAAGTGACCCACGGGTGCCCCAGCACCCACGTTTGGGCAGCAGGCGGCACCCGTCACGTGGAGAAGGAGGGAGAGAGTAAATGCTGCCCGTAAAGGGGAGAACGAACGAACGAACGAACGAACGGATGGATGGATGGATGGATGGATGGATGGATGGATGCACTGAATCAACACGACAAGACTGCATCAGGTGAGGAGGAGAAGGAGAAAGAGAAAGAACGGAAGCAGTACAAAGCCCTAGTGAGACGCAGGGCACTCTTTTTAGGGGGTCACCAAATGGAGATCTGGGGGACATACTATCTGCTTTAATGATGGTTTCTCACACAAGCAGAGTGAAAGTGTCCCCAGCTTGGGCCAGGGAGCGGGGGACATCCCCAGCCCCCAGATCTAACCGCCCCCCTTCAGCTGCTGGAGCTCCCCATTGAAGCCCAGCAAGTGGAAGGCCTACAGCACGGGAAGCTGAAGTGCCCTGGGTCCCTCCTCAGCCCAGGCCGCAGGTTCTGGAAAACAGGAAGTCAGGGCTATGATTAGAAAAGGTTCTTGGAACCAGCCCAGGCTAACAGGGCTGGACAGCAGCTCCTCTCCCCCGAGGAGCAGGTGACGGAGCCACACGCCTCTCCTTGTGGCACAAAGCAGCCCAGCACTGCCCCTCACCCAAAGCCAGCCCTCTCCCCTACCCTGCTGCCCAGCCCAGCTTCACGGCTGCTCTGCCCTGTTATTTCTACCATGCTGTGAACATGGTTATACCCATTCCTCTCCAGCACGACTGAAAACACAGACTGGTCGTGCGGGGTTTTACTCCTGCTCTGTGCTGTGCTACAGACTTGGGCTGGCAAAGTTGCAAGGCTCCTGCATGGCGGATGCAAGGATCACCGGGGAACATGCAAAGGCATCTTTAGCGTGTTCATTGCATGAAACACACATATGTGCATTGGCCAAACTATCTCACACAGCAAAACCGCCAACCGCCTCTTGGGGCGCACACACCAGCCCTATTTAAAGGGCAACTTTCAGGTCAAGTTTAGCCCCATAATTTAAGCTTGGTAAGAACAAGGTGCTAAGGAATCCAAGCCCTAGAGAAACAGCTCTGCAAAATGGAACAGAAATTCCAATGGACGCAGAGAAAGCTCATCCTACAGCGCTTTCAACCCAAGCATTGCTGCAGGCTGCTAGCACAGGAAAGCCACAAAGCAAGATCAACTAAACACTGACACTGAAACCAAAGTGACGGAGACCCCTCCGTTTTCACTAACCCCCCCCCCCCCCCCCCCGAGGAAGCATGGGAACTCACATACTGAAAACTACCCGAGGAGGGAAATCCTGGTCCATTGAATTTAATGGGAGTTTTGCCATCACTTCAATGGAGCCCAGATTTTACCCTGGACGTTTACATAAGTCTTGCAGGTTTGAGAATCTGAAATGCCATCAGCTCAGGGCAGGGAGGGGGCGTCCCCTAAGATCCTGTCTGCATGACAACTATAGCCAAAGCAGGGGGATCTGGTTACAACACAGATACGATTAGTGTAGACGGACCCTAACCACGTCACTGTAACTGGGCTAACACGTTGGGGTGGTTCTGGGTGTCCATCTCCTCTGTCCCATCAGAAAGCTCCTCTCCCTCTATAGTTCCAGTGTTCTCAGCCCCGTAGCGTGGGGCGCCTCCGAAGCACTAACCCGCTGGGAGGCAGGGAAGGGTTATCACAGCTTTACAGCTGGAGAGAAGGCACAAAGTGGATTAAGTGACTTGTCCAAGGTCACACAGGAAACTTGTGGCTGATCCAGGAACTGAGCTCAGGGGTCCTGAGTGCCAGGCCAGTGCTGTAACCACTAGGCAATTCCCCCCCCCAGTTTTTATACCTAGCATGAGTCCTGCTCCTAGGCCAGCAAGTTACAATGGAGTTTAATGGCAGATCCCTCCTGAGAGCTCCCCAGTCCCCATGAGGGACAAAGCCAGAGTTTGAGCCACAGCCTAAAAGTCCCCTGCGGAGTCTCAGGACATAGGAATCCCAGTGCAAGGAAAGTTCACTCTGAAAATGAAAAGTGGCCGCTAGGCAGCTCCCTCCCTCCCCGCTCTGGCTCAGGACGTCTGGGCTTGGGCTGGCACCAGCCCCACGGCGCTGGCAGGAAGCGTCGCCCCATGAGTGAGTCCCCTGCCCCGTCCTCTGATGGGCATCCAGGCCCAGCCCTGGAGAGTCTGCACGAGGCTGGGCCGAGCTCGGAGCCTGGCGCTCACAGGCCCTGTCCTGCGGGGACCTAGCTCAGCCCAGGCCTCTCGCTCTTTATCCACATGGGAAGTGAGGAGACACGGTCCCCACCCCCTCCGCCACCCAGTGCAGGACCTGCAGGGAACCCGGGGAGAGGGAGGTGGGCCTCCATGGCCCGGGCAGTCCTCACCCCCAGTCCCTGGGCAGTGCAGCGAGCCATTCCCAGAGCCAATGCCATGGCCAGCTGCTCCACACCCGCCGCTGGGCGAGGGCCAGCTGGGGCCCCAGCTCCCCCGGGAAAGGAGCCATGTTCCAAGCAGGACGGGAAGAGCTTCTCAAGCTCCCTTCACCTTGGGTGTCGCCCCACATCCTGTCCCCCGGGTTCTCACCATGCCCCCCGCTCCTCTCCCTTTGCACTGCTCTGCACCATGTGCTCCTCCCCCCACTGCCCTGCACCCCCTCTCCCCAGTGTGCTCCTCCCCCACTGCCCTGCACCCCCCACTGCTCTGCACCCCCTCTCCCCACTGTGCTCCTCCCCCACTGCTCCACACTACCCATACTCCTCCACCCCACTGCCCTGCACCCCCTCTCCCTACTGTGCTCCTCCCCCCGCCCTGCAACCCTTTGCCTCACTGTGCTCCCCCACTGCTCTGCACCCCCTCTCCCCACTGTGCTCCTCCCCCACTGCCCCACACCACCCATACTCCTCCACCCCACTGCCCTGCACCCCCTCTCCCCATTGTGCTCCTCCCCCACTGCCCCACACCACCCATACTCCTCCACCCCACTGCCCTGCACCCCCTCTCCCCATTGTGCTCCTCCCCCACTGCCCCACACCACCCATACTCCTCCACCCCACTGCCCTGCACCCCCTCTCCCCACTGTGCTCTTCCCCCCACTGCCCTGCACCCCGCACTGTACTCCTCCACCCCACTGCCCTGCACCCCCTCTCCCCATTGTGCTCCTCCCCCACTGCCCCACACTACCCATACTCCTCCACCCCACTGCCCTGCACCCCCTCTCCCTACTGTGCTCCTCCCCCCGCCCTGCAACCCTTTGCCTCACTGTGCTCCCCCACTGCTCTGCACCCTCTCTCCCCACTGTGCTCTTCCCCCCACTGCCCTGCACCCCCTACTGCTCTGCACCCCCTCTCCCCACTGTGCTCCTCCCCCACTGCCCCACACCACCCATACTCCTCCACCCCACTGCCCTGCACCCCCTCTACCCACTGTGCTCTTCCCCCCACTGCCCTGCACCCCACACTGTACTCCTCCACCCCACTGCCCTGCACCCCCCACTGCTCTGCACCCCCTCTCCCCACTGTGCTCCTCCCCCACTGCCCCACACCACCCATACTCCTCCACCCCACTGCCCTGCACCCCGCACTGTACTCCTCCACCCCACTGCCCTGCACCCCCTCCCTCCACTCTACTTTCCCCCTCCCCACTGCTACAAGCCCCTTCAGCTTGGGGTGTCTTCGAGCCACAGCCTGGCGCCTTCAGCACAAGGCCATCCTTCCTAGTGCTCTGCCAAGGTGCAGAGGAGAGCTCGAGCGTTAGGATTTCACCCCTCACTCTCCAAGACAAGGATCCACATAAAGGAAACAGATCAGTGCTGCTAGGCCAGGCCGGCTCTGCAATGAACATCACAACATGATGTTCTCAGGAAGTGTCTCAGGAAGCCAGGGACGCCCTCTCTAGGTCCCTGATTCAAAGCCAGCCCTGGTCACCGTCTGTTCAGCGGCCCATGTAAAGTGGGTCTCAGCCTGGTGCATTAGTATCCACAGGCACTGGCCGGTGCCTAAGCAGAAGAACAATCAAGTCAGGGAGACGCAGCACACCAGCCTCGTGATCCATTAAGGTTGAGGTACATAGACTGGATGCCAGGAACGCGTGTGGACAGAGGGCTGCAGTCTCTAGTGCTGGCACGTCACCACCTGACCTCACACCATAGCGATTTGTAGATGACGTGCCAAGGGCTATCCCGGCTCCACCGAACAAGGCCTGGGAATTTTCTAGGGCCTGCTGTATTAGCCCTTTGGGGGCAGTGCAAAGGGAGGAGCTTTGGGCTTCATTACGTATGTCAGCTGGTCAAAGCCCCCTTCAGTTTTCCCCTCCGGCTCTCTGGGGCAGGACTGAGTCCGTCGGTCACTGGCCTTCACCTGGCTCACATCTCCAGGGTTGGGAAATCTCTCTCTTGCTGCCCACCACTTCTCTCTAGGTCCCTCTCCACCCACTGGCCACTCCTGGGGGCCTCACTATGCCCATGTACCCCAGGCCCAGCAGTACGCTAATCTCTCCCCACCCCGGCAGAAGCAGGGACTGGAGTCCAGAGGGGAAAACAAATGCCCAGTGCTGCCGTAGCAGCCCCGCAGCAGCCAAACCCTGCTACAGACACACCCCGCAGAGCGGCTGAAGATGGAGCCCTCTGCTGGGATCCCTTCTCTTTCGGGGGGGAAGGGGGTAGAGCAGAGGTGCCCCTACAGCCTACTCTCAAGGCTCTCTCCAGACCAGCTTGAAATTACTCCAGTGATGGGACTCGCAGCCCCTCTCTTGGGCAGATGGTTGGGAAGCTTTTCCCAGTAGTCCCCCACTAAATGTCCGTTTGCTTGGTTCCCATCTTCGCCCCATAACATCCCCTTTGGGCTGCCTTAAATCAGCCTCCTCCATCATTGGTGCTGGCGCCATCATGGAGCTGGAGGGTCTCACCTCATCTGACACCCCACCTCCAGCCCCGCCTGAACCATCCAGCGATGATCCACCAGAGGAGTCAGGTTTGGCTCTTTGGGAAAGGGCAGTTCTAGGCACTCCCACATCCCAGCCACTCACAGTCCAGCTACCTGGCCCCACATGACCTCACACCCCGGGGGCACCCTGCCGCTGTAACCGCTCTGCCCAGATTCTGCCTTTCCATTTGCTCTATGCACTCGGTCCTGCAAGTGCTGAGCACCCGTGACGCACTGGAGCCCAAGGGCCCAGCCCTGCTACTGCTGAAATATCAACAGTCCTGAGCTTCTACCGCAGAAGCCAGTGGCAGTTGCGGTTGTTCAGGGCTTCAGAGGCTGCAAACCCAGCAGTATGTGTGGACACAGCCCTGCAATCCTGAGTGCAGAGCCCATACCGAGCCCTACGCACCGTGCCGAATGCACGTCTGCAGTGCCTGCTCAGCTTCACCCTCCACATGCAGCTCCCACCGAGGTCCCGGGGGGCTGCAGGGATCGGGCCCCACGAGGGGGAACCAGACTTTCTGGGCCAGATCCTGGCTTTAATTTCAATGGCACTACTCTGAGCTGACACCACTGTATTTGCCCCACTGGGCCTGAGCTTCTCAAGTGATTTTCAACAGTGCAACGGGAGTTGCTTTCAGACCAGGATCACAGAACCAGGCCCACTCATAACTGTAACGTTTGCTTGGTGGCCAGGCAACAGCTAAAAATTACCAAGACAGACAAACACCCCCCAACACAAACACACACACACGCACGTGCACACACAGTGTTTTCAGATGCTTAGACAGACTGAGTCAGAAACTTTCCCAGGCAACACCATAAACTGCTGCAGAACTTCAGATTCCATTACGAAAATTACTCTTTGTGGTTGTGAAGAAAACCTGCCAAATTTGAACCAAATACGTCCAATCCAGCCATGTCTGCCTGAGTCTGCAGACAGACACAGGGCCGTCCTTAGGCATACGCAGCATACATGGCTGTGTAGGCCACCCGAAAATTTGGGGCACCATTCCCCTCACTGGCCATGGCCGGACTTCTCTCTTCTCCTGCCCCTCCCCCCACTGGGGCGGTGGGCTTCTTTCTCCCCTCCCCCCCCAACACCCCTCCACACACACACACTCCTCTGGCTCTGTCGCCCTAGCCCCAGAGCAGCGCGACGGCCCGGGCCACAGCCGCCCAAAGTGGAGTCCCTCCCTGGACCCTGCCTGCCCCACTCGGTCTCTGGCGGGGGTGGCCCAGGGCCAGGACAGGAGCAAAACTTCCACGTGAGTGGGGGTGGGGGGGAAGAGCCGGGCTGAGCAGGGGAGGGAGGAAGGGGGGCTTAAAGTGACAGTGCGCTCTCACACTTTCCTAATACACACTGTCTCTCTCACACACAGACTGGCTCTCACACCCACATACACTCTGCCTCCCACAGTCCCCCAACACAGATTGTCACACACACAGTCTCACACTCCCCAACACACACTCGGCCACACAGTCCTCCAACACACACTGTCTCTCTCTGTCTCTATCACTCTCACACACAAACACACACACACTTGTATTATTGTTGTTGCTATTACTGCTTGGTACTTCCTGTCACAATGCTCGTGGTGAGCCAGGAGTGGCGAGGGGTTGTGGGCTATGGCAAGATGCAGCCCCCATGTGAGAGCGTGAAGCCGGCCTTGAGCCACTGTGTGTGTGAGTCAGCAATATGGGGGGGGGGGGTTCTGGGGGTCCGCAGGCGGGGCGGTGGCTGTGCCCACTCGACACACTGGGATCAGCAGCACCGGCTGGGGATCACCTTCAGTGGAGCATAGGGGCACCAGTTTAATAATACTGCGTAGGGCCCCATAAATCCTAAGGCCGGCCCTGGACAGACAGCTCCAGTGCCTCTGCAGTTGCTCAGAACTCTGCCAAGTTACAGCTGAGGGCAAACTAACCAAAGCTGCAGTTTCGCTGCCCCTATTCAGAACTGGGCAGGCAGCTTGGGCAACTGTGAAACTGACAAAAATCAGGTCAATTTCACTCTGCTTGGGAAGGGCAAGGAGTACTAGAGACACATAGGCACTATACTACCTGCCCTAAGCAGCCACCAGAAAGCCACCACCCTAACCTCACAACAGCTAAAAGGGCCTGGAACGGGAGGGTGGCAGATTTAATCCTGTGGCTACTGGGTGTCTGGTAAAATTTCCCAGCCCTCTGCGTGAATGGGCGTGAGAGTGGGAGGGAGAGACAGGCAGGATAAAGCAGAGAAACAGAGCGTGTAGGAAATAAAAAAAATAAAAAATAAAGAGACTTTTTAAAAAATGGACAGGGTTTCATCTTGTCCGCTAGTGACCATAATCTCTCTGCTCTGCTTTTGTTTAGCCCATTGTTTGACTTGTCGTAACTTGACCGCTGTGGGGCAGGGACCATGTCTTGTATTTGCAAACACACAATTAGCCTGTGGAACTCACTGCTACAAGTATCAGAGGGGTAGCCGTGTTAGTCTGGATCTGGAAAAGAAGCAAAAAGAGTCCTGTGGCATCTTATAGACTAACAGACGTATTGGAGCATGAGCTTTCGTGCATCCGAAGGAGTGGGTATTCACCCATGAAAGCTCATGCTCCAATACGTCTGTTAGTTTATAAGGTGCCACAGGACTCTCTGCTTCTTTCACTGCTACAAGATATTGTCACGGTCAGTTGCTTAGAAGGATTCAAAAAGGGATTAGACATTTATAGGGATAAAAGGACAATCGGAGTTAGAACCAAAAATACTAAAAAATGCTTGGAAGGGATACGAACACTCCTTCCTTGGGGCATGCGCTACTGGGGGTCAGGAGGGAGCTTCCCCTGGGGGCAGGTTACTCCATAGCTGCTACTGCAGAGTTTCTTCCCTCTGAAGCAGCTGGTGCTGGCCACTCTCAGAGCCAGGCTCCTGGGCTAGGTGGAACCCTGGTTTGATCCAGTCTGGTAACTCCAATGTACCCTGTCTCCAGCACAATGAGACCTGATCCCGACTGGGCCCGCTAGGTTCAACGATAACACAAGCAAGTAACACTACCGCTAAGGGAGGAGGGACCATGCACAACGTAGAGAAGGGAAAAGGCAGACAGGGAAACAGGGGAACAGATCCTGAGTTTCACAAAGGCTGCACAGCGTTTCCTATGCCAACCCCGCTCCTGGGCTCCAGGCAGGAGATGTAGCCGAAGGAGAGGTAGCCCAGTTACCATTTCCCTACACCGCTGGCAATCTCCAGTTTCCACAATGTCCCCCTGGGGGCACGGGCAGCCAGCAGGCAAGCAGAGAGTGCCCAGCGGCCATACGATAGGAGCTCGTGCCTTGCTGCTCCGGGCACACCTGGTTGGGGCTCTAAGAAACTGGCCCATAAGGGAGCAGCAGGAGAGAGACTGAAAAGCAGAGACACGGAGGGCACCGCTGGAAGATACTCCACAGGAGAGAATGGAGTGAAGCCAGAAGAGGTTCCTTCTGGTGCAAGGGACACAGGACAGGGGGATGGCCCGCAGAACTCTCCTGTATTACTCAGCCAATTGCACCGTTATTAGCAAATAATCTACTTAGCAAAATTGGGATTCCATCAGCTCTGCAGCTCATCAGCACATCGCTCATCCCCTGTATTGGGAACACATCCACCCCACTCTCCCAGGAGTTACGCTTTGTAACGGGAATGATTAAACAGGGAGCTGATGGCCATTCTTACAGCTCAGCGCACAGCTGTCCCTAGCCTGATTCTGCAAACACCTGTGCACCAGAGCAACTAATTACGGGAGTTAGAATGGGACAGCTCATGCAAGGGAAGTTGTGGGATAGACCCTTGTTCCTTTAGATTGCAGGGGAGTGGCCTCGCAGGTACTTTTCACCCTGGCTAGTAGACTCTGGCTATGTCTACACAGCAATCAGAGGTGTCATTGCAGCACAGGCAGACAGACCTGATCTAGCTAGCTTGGGTACTGACAGCAGTGAGCCAGGACAGCAGAGGCTGCCTGCCTGGGAAGGTACCCAGGGTCCCATGCTGAAGTCCGTGCTTCCACAGCTTCACTGCTATTGGTACTCCCGCGAGCTAGATGAAAGCTGCCTCGGGTATGTCTACACATGCTGCAGTCACATCCCCGATTGCAGTGCAGACGTACCCTCAGCCTTTGGGTTAGTTGGTGCACTTTTTTCAATCCCTGGGCACAACTTTTCAGAAAGCCGTATCGGGAGCTGAAATGGTCTATGCTGTACCTCAGGCAGAAAGCCGACATCGCCGTTCGGGGCTCAGCAGGGAAGGAGAGCACCGAATGGAACAGACCCCAAACACACTGCTGTCTGCGGAGGGCCCCGATGCACTCTCAGTTATACCAGCATTTAGCTTCACTAACTTGACTCCAGATTGTTACAAAGATTTTGACCCAAAATAAGGCACAGATCCACTGTCTCCCTGTGCTTCATTCCCTACGTATCCTGCTTCATTCCCTGTGCAGGGGTCCTGAGGAATTAATGGCATGTGGTTATGCAATTAAAGCCTTTATCATAACGGGAAGAGTTAAGGGAGCAGGGACAACCTTTACAATGACATTTCCTGACTGCTGAGGCCTCACTTTACAATCTTAACATCCTCTGAATAGATTTTCATTTAGTCAATTTCCTAGCTCTCTGCTCCCAAAGGGCACCCCCGCCCCATCCCGATCCCACCCACACAAAGAAGTCTACAGTGTAGAGGGATTTGCGAGTGAGCAGCAGGTGATTCTGCTTAGCACAGGATGTGCATTCACCATCGAAGGACATTTACATTCTGGGAATCGTGGCACAATTCAAAAAGAGGACGATCTTGGTTAAAGCACTAGCCTAGGACTCCAAAAACCTGGGCACAATTCCTGGCTCTGCCACAGACTGAATGACCTTGGGAAAGTCACTTAGACCCTGATCCTGATCCATTGAAGGAGCTTTCTCAGTGAGTTCAATGAGCACAGGCTCAAGCCTTCAATCTCTTGGCTTAACTTTAAACACGTGTTTAAATTCTTTGCGGAATAAGGGCTTTGTGCCTTCATTCCCCATGTACACAACGGGAATAATCCCCCTTCCTCTCTCCTCTGCCTGTTTTGTCTGTATAGACTAAAAGCTCCTGGGAGCCAAAACCGCCATGTACTTTATGCAGCACCTAGCACAACACAGCTTTGATCTCAATTGCTGCCTCTAGGTGGCACCGTAAAATCAGAGCTGCATCTCATTCGGCACACGTTCACATCACGCTGCCTTATTCCATCCGTACCTTCCAAGACCTAAGAGTTCACCCCGCTTTGCAATGCACAGAGCCAAGAGAGGACAACTGTCAGACCACCCTTGTCATGAAGAGATTGCCATGCACGCGTCATGTGTATTTTCAATGCTTTATAATTGAGCCAAATCAAAATGGATTTTCATCACACCTCTGAAAGGCACAAGTCAGACCTAGGGACTCTCCCCGGGTCGAATTTCGCTTTTCGATCCCAACCTGCTGATGTGCCAACACTGTTCACGTTACAGCCTCTTAAAAACAAGGATCGAATTGTATCATTTTTCCATGACTCAGAAACAGCTGAACCATTTTTGCCCAAACTTTCAACCACAATAAAAATCACCTTTGGGCAGAGAGTGAATAGCTAAGGACAGCATCAGCCCGTCAGAATGGAAAGGATTACACTACAGGAGCGGCTCTGAGCTGCACACTCACACACTCCCACCGCCACACCACCCTGACATGGAAACTTGTCTCCACCCCCAAGACCCGCTCCCCCACCTCCGCCGATCTATTACTGTAGGGTGGCTTGCAGGAGTCAAGCTTGGCTTTGCAGGATCTCTCAAGACAGCTGGCAGTGAGCAGACCAGTATGTAATTGTGGGGTGACCAATGACCTCCAGGCTGCAAAGACAGCCATTTATTATTGGAGGGTTGGTTGTAAACACTGGGGTTGGTGGCAGCTTTTTTAAGATTAAAATGCAACTTAAAAAAAAAAGGATCCCCAGAAAGGAAGACACAGCCTTTGCAAACAGAGAAAGACCCTCCAAAAGGGTTGCTGGCCGGGCCTGACCCCAGTAATAGTGTTGCTGCTACGATGGCCAAACCTGTAATGGTTGGAGATCTACAAACCTGCCTAGAAGAAGAATAAAAAAAGAACAACAATGTCAAGCAATCTATTTCTGTCCCAGCTCTATTGTACAGTATTTCACTTGGAACAGATGGGATTGCCCTCCCTCCCCCACAGGCTGGAAAGATGCAGGCTCAGCTTAGATTTGGGGGGGAGGAGGAATTTGGGGGGGCTAGAGGGAAATAAAACAGATGGAAAATATATGAATTCCCTCTCTATATTTCCAGCTAAATATGAAAAATGGAAGCTGACACACAGCAAAAAAAGCCATTAAAATGGAAATGATGAAGGGTGGGAAGCACTGCAGCAGATACCTCCCCCAGGCCTGCGGGAGATGCCGCAGCTCAAAGCGCCCCCTCGGCCTCTCTCGCCCACACCCAGCGCCGCCGCTGGCAGCACCATGCAGGCAGGGCACACCGGCCACCAGCTCCGGGCCGCAGGTTCAGATTAAAACCTGACTGCTCTGAAAAGCGACTCCTGCCACTCCACTGGCAGTCAGGAGAGATGGGCTAAGGAGGCGTCTTGCCCCAAATACCTGGCCTGGCCCGCGCCCGGCACCATGCACCCTCTGCCTACAGCACACGCAGGGGAGCGGGCAGGCAGGGAGACACGCGCGCAGGGCCAAGCCCAGGCAGTCAGGCACACAGAGACAGGCAGAGAGATGCACACACACAGGTGCACGCTCAGAGTCAGGCAGGGTCACGCACAGCACAAAGCAGACACAAGCATGCACACACTTAGGTGTGCACAGCGAGGCCTGGACAGGCGTGCAAGCTCTCACCCACCGAGCAATCAGCTCCTCACCCTGCCTGTTCTCAAGGCAGACACGGCTTTGCTGACACCTCCGCGCACCCTGTAGGACCCTGGCTCTCGCCTCCTCACTCCCAACCCCAAGCCACCCTCCCGCCCACAGCCTGCATCTGCTGATACCTCCCAGAAGGAGGCAGAGCAGGAAACAGCCCTGCTGCTGGAAAGGCTGACGCTGGTGCCGAGCGGTTCTTTTCCCGGGTTGCTGGCTGTCGGCTGCCCCAGGGTCCCCCGGAGCGGGAGGCAGGACTAAAGGAGAGAGCAGTGCAGGACACTAGCCTCGCAGAAGGCACAGCCAGGGCAGAAGAGAGCCGCATGGGGAGCTGCCTGCGGGGGATTCCTGGGTACCAGGGATACCTGAGCTGTCCCTCACCCATGGCTCCTGAGTGGCTCATCTCTGAGCTCAGTTCCTGCCCCTCCCTACACACAGGAGGAGGGGCCCTGGCGTCCTCGCTGCCCGTGAGATGCTCCCAGACAGGGGCCACGGGCAAGGCCGGCACTCTCCGGTGGCAGCCGCCAGGACACAGGGGAAGCTGCAGTGTGGGGAGATGTGGCTGCCCCTGCAGAGAGCAGAGCTCGTGCTGGGGTGGAGGCTGCAGGCTCTAGCCCGTGGGGGGAGTGGCCCCATCACAAGGGGACAGCATTGCTCCCTAGAGAAAGAGGCTGATCTTTCTGCTGAGCACAGAGGACAAGCTGGGGGCAGGATGCTCCTGAAGCAGAAGGCCAGTAGGAATCGCTGGATGAAAACGCGTTCAAACCCCAGAGTCCAGAGAGCACGGATACTTGTCCCAGGCCTGGCACAGGTGGGCACAGGAGATCTCGCCTCCCTATGCCTCACCCAGACACCCAGGGGGGCAAGGGCACAGACCTGCTCCCGGGTCTTCAATCAGTGACTGGGGAGGGGGGGGGGGGGCGTGTTTCAGGCTCCATCTCATCAGAGGGGAATCTGCTGCAAAAGGGCCTGGACTCTGATGGGGGAAACACCCCGGGAGCTAAAGACCCCAAGCCCAAGGTTGTTACCTGCATCACCAGGATCGGGGATAACAGACAGAGCAAAACCAGCCCCTCAGGACAGGGCAACAGCTGGGGAGAGGGAACCTAGGGTAGCCGCAGGGAGTTTGGGTGGCAGGGAGAAAAGGGGCGTGGAAAACAGCATTGATATGGCCTGGAGTTAGGAGCATGGTTTGTAGGCAGGGTGTAGGAGAGGACCCCTGGTGGCCCCAGGCTATGGAGCCTGGACGGAAATCATGGATCCAGGGTGGGAGGAGAGTTCAGATAAGGCAGCTGCAGCAGAGGGGACCTGCTGCAGCCCTAGGGCGGCGGTGTGAATAGCAGCCCCAAGGCAAGAGGGCGTGGAAAGCAGCTAGCACAAGGGGATCTGCATGGCCCCGGGGGGGAGGGGAGGGGATGGAGCCCTGGTAAGGGGTTCAGAAGGCAGCTGCAGCAGGGGGACCTGTCACGGCCCCGCAAAGGGAAGACGTTATGTGCACTCGCGTTTCAGTACTCACAGGCTGGCCTCAGAAGCCAGGTGGCCGCAGCTGCCTGGGGAGACGTGTAGATGATGCTCCAGGCTGGCGGAGGTGGACGATCCCTCCTGGTGCAGGCGGGCAAAAGCCCCAGTCCCAGAAGCACACTAGCCTTCACCAATTCCTACCACTGCCGTTAACACAAGCTACACTTCTAGCGGGGACTCCTCTACTTTTGCAGCCCCCTCTGTCTCGTCTTTGCTGAAATAAAAAGAAACAAGAGATTCTTTTCATGGAAACTGCAAGGCAGCACGTGGCTGCGTATGCTCCTGGCCAGCAGAGTCATCACATCGGTAGAGGCCGAGACACCAGTACCACTGACCCATGCAGCCACCTCTGGGGTGGAATGTGGCAGCTGATTAACAGCACCCAGTAGCCCTACACTACAGTTTGGGGCAAGGAAGGAAGAGACTGTATCTGTTTTAAGCTGCAGGGGGATCTAGGGAGGCAGAGAGAAACTATCCCAGCTACAGTCTGGCCAGGACACCTGGACTAAACACACCGCTCTTGGGGAAAGTGCGATGGGATCTTTAACAGCCAGAAGGGGTCAGACCTTAGTTAGCCTGCCATGCAAAAGACAGCCCTGTGCCAACAGAGCATCCCCGGGCACCATGCAGGAGCTGTTCAGCACGGACTCCAACGCGATTTCCTGCGGCACAGCGCTCCGGAGGGGAGGGGGTGAGCCACCTACTGAGTTGCTAGCGAGCAGCAACCCCAGGCCACAGCCAGTCCAGGGAAAGAAGGGAGGATGTAAAACTGTAGGGCTGGGGGAATGGAATCTGGAGTCCCATCTCTGTGGAGACGTTGAGATGCCAGGTCTGAACAAGCACTGGTCCGGCTTCTCTCTGGGACTCGGAACGGGGCTAACTCACTGACAGCAGATCATGTGCCATTAAAATACCAGTGCCCAAAGCACCACCTGTCAGCTCTCAAAGATGCTCCTGTTTGCCCCCTGCTGTGCGCACAGCTGGGTGAAGAAGAGCCCCGGAAGCCAGTAGCAATACCACAAACAAGTGGGCAGCCAAGCGAGCTACCGCCCCAGTCCCCTCCACAGCAGCACTGGGCTCCTGTGACCAGCTCCCAGCCAGCGCCAGGCCTCCGAATATCCCAAAGCAGGTGTCCCCCTGGCACTGCCAACACATCTCTTGCAGCCTTTTCTCTGCACTCCATCCATCAGCTCGGTCCCTTCTCTCTCTCCCCACACCCACTCACACCCTCCGCAAGTTCTCACCCTACCCAAGAAGAGACTGATCCAGTGGTTACGACAGAAGACTCCTAGGTTCCATTCCCAGCTCTCCCACTGACTCACTGTGCGACCGTGGGCAAGTCACTGTCCTGCTCCGTGCCTCAGTTTCCCCATTGATAAAATGGGGATAACGATTGTGACCTTACCTCATTGTGGGGCTTCAACTCCTCACTCCATGTAAAGCACTAGGGGAACCCCAGGAAGAATGGGATGAATCTCACTCTCCTCCCCCCTTGTTCTGCCCAAGTCAGAAGTGAGTGGGATGGGGAGTGGGGGGGGAATGGGCTACTCTCTGGATGGGGATTTGTATCAGGGTTTTAATGTTTTGCACAGCGCCATGATTTCGGCAGTCAGCATTCGACAAGGCCCTACGGACAGCCCCAGGGAGGAATGGTTCACCTTGGGAGTGAACTGGCCTCCCCAAGGGAGCCTTGGCACTGGGAAGCCCTTTCTGCAATGGGAACTCGTGGCCTCCTGAAAGCAGCTGCTGAGGAGACACCGTGCAGCTCTCCATGGCAATGGGTGTGAAATCACACATGAGGTCCTCGTCCTACACACACACCAACCCTACTTCTCCCATGCAGAAGGAATGTATACCAAGGCAGAGACACCAGAAAGAATAACAGCCACGAAGGCAAAAAAAAACAAGCCCCAAACCAAAACTAGAATCCCAGCCAGAAAACCCGGGAAGGCGAGTCTAGAAACCCAGCCTCAAGATCTTACTTTTCAGAAGGAGCAATCGTGGGGATCCTGCACCAGAAAAGAATTCACCGAAGATGGAACCAAACGAAGCCCTGTGTTTCTGCCCCCTGAAGGTGTTTTCATTCCGATTTCCTTTCCTGATCAAAGCCGACAAAAGCCCCAAAACAAACTCCCTCCCCCTCTCATGCGCCCACCTCCTCCTTGACAGCTGGGGGCATTCCCAGCCCCTGGGCAATGCAGAGGTCTTCAGCAGTTCCCCTACAAGGGGCGAGGGGACCCTGTCACCCACCCTCCCTCACTTCTGGAGGCCACCACCACAAGTGTACCATACACATCAGGAAAGCCCCAAAGCCGGAGCCCATCTCCTTGGGCAGCCTTGAGCACGTACGTGAGCCTGCTCCCAGCATACTGGCTCTTCAAGCCCTTGCCAGAGCTCTCCAGCACCTCTGGGGAGAGTTTTTAAAAACAAACACACACAGGGCAGCTCTTGGGGGGATCACAGCCCAGACTGGAAGCCTGACCCATCCCTAACCCAAACACAGGCTAGCGAGAAAACTCACCTGCTGCAGATGGCCCATCAGGACTAGGACAAGGCACTGATTTTGTCTGCCTTGGGCACTCCCATGGCCCCCCATCACTGAGCACCTCACAAGCATTAATGGATTTGTTCTCACATCCCCTGTGAGACAGGGCCAGGCTACTATCACCCTCCCTGCCGTACAGAGGGGAATAGAGGCACAAAGAGGCTCAACTCGTATCTCTCAAGTCCCAGGCTGGCCCCCTCACCACCGGGCCATGCTCCTGCTCCAGCCACTAACGCCCCTTTGGCAGGCAGAGGCCCACATTCCCGGGGCGGCGTGAGGCACTCAGGCTGGGACAGCTGCAGATCAGGACTGAAGGAGTCTGGGGGAGCTTGCACAGTACTGCCCACGCTACACCCATCACTGATGGTTGTGTTAATCCAGAGTCACACCAGCACTGACACCTCTAATTCCAGAGCCTTAGAAGAGCTGCCCTCTCCATGTGCACACCTCGCAAATCACGGAGAGACTAAGAGCGCCCTCTAGAGCGGGAGCCAATGCTTCTCTCTTTGGCTGAGTGGTGCCTAGCGCAACAGGGCCCCGCCACAGACTCCGGCTTCCTGTAATACAGGAATGGGAACGCGTGCTGTGCAAAAGACGGGCTCCCAGCCACCTCCAGGATGACCTGTGATTCTTACAATGTGCGAGTGACCAGACCCCATCCCACCCCGTCAGCACCGTTTGTCAGGAGAGAAAACAAACACCCACCCCAAGGAGCAAAGGTACAATTGAGGCGAAGGGCCTCCCTTACAACGTGTATATGGAAAATTGTGTCAGCGCCTGCACTGGGAAACTGTGACTATCCAGCCCATTACAATAATCACAGGGTGAAATGGCCAGCTCTCTGCCCACACTGTGTATTAGGAAAATCAAGGCCCAGGGAAACACATGCAGCATGATTCCTGCATTTGCTTCTGACGCGTTCAAAAGATGGGGAAAATCTGCAGCCAGAGGTTGAAGCTGGTTAGTTAGCAGAGCTATGGAGGCACACAGGGCAAGAGCGCAGTTCAGGGCCACCATCCTAAGAGCTGACGCAGCTGCGGGGTTTCTAATGCAGAGGCTTGAGCGCAAGAGACAACTGAATGGCGAGGTCTTGTGTTTAAAATCCATTTACCTGCCGCATCACGCTCTGGGTTGAATTCGCCAGTGTCAAAGCATTGGGGTTGGCAGAAGGAGGCATCCAACAGGTGGTGAATAGTTAGGAGAAAGCAAAGGCCTAACTAGACCCTTTCTACCAGCAGACAGCGCAAGGCTGGCAGGGTGACCTGCAATAGCCACAAGACTCAGCAACCACTGAGGGGAACCTGAGACACCAACAGGCCCCATCGAGAGGATCAGACTAAAATAAAAGCAAAGCCGCAAAGCTCAGAGCATTTGCCCAGCTCCGTCTCAGCTCGAGGCCCCAAAGCCAGACGTGCATGTCCCCTAACAAGATCAGTGCATGGCACCAACCAGCTCTGCTGGAGGCACAGTCCACACCAGGGAAGATTTCTAGAGTGAAAGTGACTTACACCAGGAGAGATGTTACTGGAATTCTGTGCCTTTCCACTCCAGAATGGCAGATCACAAAGCAAGGATCCAAGAACTACTGCGGCCTAATCCCAGATCTCACACCAACTCCCTCTGGCTGCATCTCCACTGGCAAGAGCAGACACACTGGTACAAACAGGGCAAGGTTGGCTATCACCGTACTGTCAAGGTCAGACAATAGGCCACTAAAAGCACCCAAGCCCTGTCTACACTGGTGCTTCCATCACTGCTACTATCAGCAAAGTTGCCCCCGGTGAGTTATGCTTTATAGATTTATTTATAATGCAACATGGGTGTAAAACACTCAGAGCAGAATGGCAGAGCAAGGATGTATCACACTCAAGGTGTTATTTCTGTGCTACTGTAACAGAAATAAATAATGCCGCCACCCCACGCCAACAATGAAGTGTAAAAGCAGCGACATCAGAGTGCACAGGCCAAAGGGAAACCTTCATTAGGACGCCCTCTCTGCCAAAGCAAAAGCCCTGTTCTCTCCCTTGAGTGCTCCCTGGAAAGTTCACACACACACACAGGCATTTCTATCACACTCTTGTGAAGGCAAAACTCCTGTCTAAGCCCTGAACATTACAACAACAAAGCCATCTAAGAAGTCCACACCACGTTAGTGTCTAGCTCTGGGCACCAGGCCTCGTTAGCAATTTGGATCACCACAAAAAGTTCCCTATACGCAGAGTTTTTGTGCTAATTAGGAAAGCGTCTTTTGGACACACCAGATTTCAAATGCTCACTGCTGAGACAGCAGAAATCAGGATAGCGGGTGATGTTATAGTGCCATGTTATCTGGCATCAGGGTGTGTAGACGCAGCCCGGTAGTTTTCCACAGCTGCACAGTGCATAGATAAGAACACCAACATGTAGCACTTGTAGAGGCCCTTTTCATCCAGAGAGCTCAAGGTGCTTTACAAAAAGACAAGTAAGTATCCCTGTATCAGTCTTACACGTGGGGAAATTGAGGCACAGAGAAGTTAAATGACTTGCTCAGGTCCCACAGGAAGTTGTTAGCAGAACTGGGATTAGAACCCACGTCCACTGATTCCCAGCTCTGTGACAGACAGACAGACATTATACACACATGCACTTGTGGGTTATGTTTAGACGTGCTGATGGCTAACTTGCAGTTTGATGTACTTCTGCTATTGAGGAAGATGTTGTTTCGCTTCATTCCAAGTAGTTTTTTCAGACTGTTTTGGGATCAAGATCTGAACAATCCACAGACTTACAATGAAAAGGATTTCTAGAGGGGCAGGATCCAGCAATCAGCAGGAAGCCCTCAATGGACATTCACCAAGGTCCACATGTGGGTGGCTTGGGAAGATCTCCAGCATGGACATGGGGTCTGATTTGTCACAGCCCTACTTTCGAACAGCTTCATGCACTTTGGTGGGTTACTAAGACACATAGAAATCTGTCATTGAGCATAACTCAGAGCGCCCACCTCTGTATGTACTGTCGGTGCTTCCCCTGACATCTGTCCATCTCCAGAGCTAGCAGAGCACAGATGTTGCGCGCAAGGTGTTGTTCTATAGGGGACAAGGAGGACAACTTCACACACACCCCAATACACACATCCCAAATACACAGAAAACACCCCCAAAATGAGCCCAGGAAGACACACCTGGGGCAACAGATACTGCCTCCAAACTAACACATCCGTGGGAATGCCGCATTCTCTTTAGAGAAAATAAACAAAGGGCCAAATTTCTCCCTGTAGTAGCTCCATGGAAGTCGGAGGAGTTATCCCAGGAACAGGGTTGGACTAAACTATTTAGGAATATTTGGACAAAAGCAGAACCAGCCGTAGGGCTGGGCCAGATTCCATCCACCTCCCTCCAATCTTCTAAATCAGGATTTAAAAAACTTTTGCCTCTTCCCCAAAATGTGACTTTTAAGAGGCCTCTCGTTGACCCATCTGCTATCAGTCACAGAGCAACAGTAACAGAGCAGCTCAAACAGGCATTTGAGAAATTGTCCTTCACTTTTCCAAGACAGGCAGCAAATAAAAGTGCAACACTAACCATACAGTAGCATCTGAGAAGGATGTGTGCTCTTGACTACACTCTGTACAATACTTCTGAATGAGCAGCTTTTCTAAAAATAAAGCATTTATATCCTAGAATACTTCTCTTAGTCGGACTCTCTTTTAAATATTCTAGAACAGACTGTATGTACAATCCAACATGTACTTAAAATTATGCCTGTATAAATAGTAAATGCATGTACACACGATGCACATAGATAGCACACACTAAATACATGTTCACATATGCACAGACCTCTCTATACAACGGCACGAAAAATTGTGTCAGTTTCTAAAACTGCAGATTCCACACTCTGAAAACACTACATTCCTGCTAACGTGCAATTGCAAAATATTCCTGGTTAAACATTCCGTTTATAATATTGCTTTCTATCAAAATATTAAAAAAAACACTTTTTCACCACCACCACCCCAAAAAACGGAATCGCTTTTAACCAACATGCAACATTCACAACCATCTGTTTTTTAAAAAATAGCTACATTCAGATTCAATTAACTTTTCCATTAAATAATCCAAAGGGAAAAAGAGAAAATACAGAGCAGGGTTTTTCATTGCGTTTTTGTTTTAAAAAGGCTGTTTAAAAAAACTTTTGCATAAGTTAACTTTAAATCTTAAACCCCCTCCCACAGAAATGTTTGACTGTTTCCTTTTTTAAAAGTCCAATTACATTGTATCCCCCCCGTGCAAGCAAGATCTTTGCAACAACACAAAAACGCAAAGCAAAGAAAAACCACCCCTTTAGGTGCCCCTTTTGCCTTTCAGCTGCCTCTCCCACATTCTCAGACAGTTTTATTAAAATTTTCAGACAAAAGAAAAACAAAAATGGCAGCCTGGCTTATTTTTAAAACAGGACAGGGACGCCATATTCTGCAGATCTGCAAAAAAAGACAGAAATCTGAGGCTTGGCCACTCAAAAAACCCAGGCAGCTGCAAAGTGCAAAGGGAAAGCTCCGTTTGCAATCAGTTTATTTGCATTAAGCCCCATGAATCATTGTTTACCGGAGAATTGCACCAAAGGGGTTTTTTGAATAACCCGGCTTTAAAAAAAAAAAAAAAGCAGACACTTCCTATACCAACAATCATGCTCCCTTTGCAAATTGCAATCCAGCCAGCGATCCGTCTGCAAGGAAGAAAATGGGCTCCCCCCTTTAGCTTCCTCTCTTCCTCCTCCTCCTCCTCAACCCGCCCAGGCTTTAGTGCATTGGGGGGCACTGAAAAGACAGAGCCCCCCACGCAGCCGACACTCATCGGGATCAAATGCATGCATCAGATTAAAAAAAAGAGGGGGGGAAGACCCTAAAACCCTCCTCTCGCTAGACTCCAGCAGCCGCAGCCCGAACCCAGCAGCGCTCGCTGGAAACTGACATGCGATTGCAATTTGCAAAGGAGACCAAGAGCGACAGAAAACTACATGCAACTTTTTCTTGCGACCCCATCTTTAAAAAAATCCCCCCTCTCTTTGCGGCTCCCCCTTCCATGCTCCTTTCTTTGCTGGGAGCAGGGAGCCCCCCAACCACCACCACCATTGCGCTCCTGGGGGGAGGGTTGTTGCATACAGACCTTGGTTTGCCTTAACTGCAGGTTTTTTGGATTTTGTTTTGTTTTTTTGGCAAATAGACATAAAAAAAAAAGAAACCCCCTGTCCCCAGCCCACCCCCCGCCCCAAAGCCGAGGTTGGGATGGTCTTTCTGGCTTTGCTGTGTGTTAAAGGCTTAGTTCAAACCTTCCGGGTCGCCTGCTGTTCACTTCTGGGTTCTGCAAGCACCAAAGCACCACTAGAGCCGAGGCGGTAGGAAGTGCATGAACCTCCTTTGCAAGGGAGGTTTCGGGGGGTTCTTCTCCTCCTCCCTCTTTGTGGTGTCTGGGAACCTCCTTTTCTCCCCATCCCTCCTTCCGGAGTCTGGGGAAGAGCTCCCAAAAATGGGCAGACACAATATTCTAATCAGAGATGGGGGGAGGGAGCCTTTGGCAAAGAAAACAGAGGGGGAGAGCTGCTGCTGTGTGCCGAGAGGAGCGGGGGACTGCCGCCGGGCTGTGCCCAGGCAGAGTGCGCAGGGCTGGGCAGGGTGGCCTTGGGGCGCCCTCGCAGTCTCTCGACTCTCCTTCGCTATTCCCCCCCCCCCCAAAAAAAAGTTGCCCAGTGTTTCCCTTCCTGGCCCTAGAGCCAGAGCCGAGCCACCCACAGAGCCTTGGGAAGCCGGGATTGTACACAGTTCTCCACCTCCTCTCTTGATAGGCCACGATAACGACACTTTGCATGACAATAGCCCCTCTTTTCTGCAGAGCTTAAAGTGCTTCCCCAAAGTGAGGAAGCCAACACAGGCTTTGTGATGTGTTGTACAGCACCTAGCATTATGGGGTCCTGATCCATCACCAGTATATACAAGAATAATTCTTATCCCCATTTTTCAGATGCGGACACTGAGGCACTGAAGTGCTTTCTCCACAGGGAGTCAGTGGCAATGTTGGGAATAGAACCCAGGTGGCCTGTCCCATATTCCCCAGCTCTATTTGAAAAATGAGAAAATGCTGCCTGTTTTAGTCCTGATGAAAGACCCTTCTTGGCAGTGTCCCAGCTTCTCTTACTGTTTGGAAAGATATAGTCAGAGTAATTTGCATCAATTTTAAAGTAATTTTCCCTGCCTGGTTCTTCATTAGAACCTGCTTGGAAGTTGGATAGAGAGTTGGGCCCTGGTTCTGCAAAGTCACTCCTGGCAAGCAAATCCGCAAGCCCATGCAAAGCCCCATCCACTTTTATTTATGCGTCACATGAGCACAGGGCCCCACACCAAGTGCAGTTCCTTGCAGGATTGGGGCCACAGACTGAATCAGTTTCTCTCTATCTACATTTCCATCACTGCAATATCTGTGCACTGTTATTCATTAGCATTGTATTGGCTTTGTTATTTAGTATTTGTCTAGTGCAAAGAATGTCCTAGCTACTTCATAGGCAGGTTCTAAGCCAGAACGTTGAGAATCATGGCAAGTTATGTTCAAAAGAGTAAAATTCTGTGCCCATCTGCTTCCAAATGGGTTCTTTCCTCTGTACAGGGCCACACATGCAGCTTTGCTACTGTTCGTGGGTGTCCTGCTTACTGTCCACATGGGGTAGTTTTCAGAGGGGCATTCTTTGAGGGTGGGTGGGCATGGAGCAGGCAGGGTAGCGTTAGTTTATTTTATAAGGTTTAAACAATTCCTTTGGGAAAGTCTCTGACCAAAGTAATTGCATGCACTTCACAGTGGCAGAGAGAAAGATAGGTTTCCATTTGCTCGCTGGAGCATTTTCAATGTCTTTCTCAGGTCCTCAGCATGCTCACAGCTCCAGCTGTGGGATAGTGGACTGAGCATGGAGTTGGACATCCAGAATGAATACAAAAGTGCTGGATAAGCACAAAATATTATTAGAATCCCATTCTGAGTATCCACTCAGCTGCCACTTGATACGAAATGTTTTAATCCACGGGGCATTTTATTTTGTCAAAATATTTTTAAATCGCCTTTAAAATATGGCTATTGATCACTATGCAGTGGATATATTCCATCACATTTCTACTACTCCAGTCCCCCATCCAGCGCTCCAGTCCAGCAAGCCCTTCCTCAGGCAAGTGAGGATTTCAGGGATCAAGTACTACCTTTATAAGAACAAACCTGCCAGAATCTCAGTGTAAGGCTAGAGAAGACCTGGTTAGTCTGTAAATCGTAGAATCATAGCAATGTAGGACTGGAAGGGACTGTGCCAGGTCATATAGTCCAGTCCCCTGCACTGAGGCAGGACTAGGCATTATCTAGATCATCCCTGACAGGTGTTTGTCCAACCTGTTCCTAAAGCCCCCCAGTGACGGAGCTTCCACAACCTCCCTAGGTAATTTGTTCCAGCGATTAACTATCCTTACTGCTAGGAAGTTTTCTCTAATGTCTAAGCTATATCTCCCTTGCTGCAATTTAAGCCCATTACTTCTTCTCCTGTCTTCAGTGGATAAGGAGAACAATTTATCACCCTCCTCTCTATAACAACCTTTTAGGTATTTGAAGACTGGTATCATGTCCCCCCGTTAGTCTTCTCTTCTCCAAACTAAACAAACCCAGTTTTTTCAATCTTTCCTCACAGGTCATGTTTTCTCTGCACCTTTAATCATTTTTGTTGCTCTCCTCTGGACTTTCTCCAGTTTGTCCACATCTTTCCCAAAGTGTGGTGCCCCAAACTGAACACAGTACTCCAGTTGAGGCCTTACCAGTCCTGAGTGAAAGAATTATTTGTCATGTCTTGCTTACAACGCTCCTGCTAATACATCCCAGAATGATGTTTGCTTTTTTTGCAACAGTAGTACGTTGTCCTTTACTTTTGTTGACTCATATTTAGTCTGTAACCTCCAGGTCCTTTTCTGCAGTACTCCTTCCTAGACAGCCATTGTCCATTTTGTATCTGTGCAATTGATTGTTCCTTCCTAAGTGCAGTACTTTGCATCTGTCCTTATTGAATTTCATCCTATTTATTTCAGACCATTTCTCCAATTTGTCAGGATCACTTT
Source organism: Chrysemys picta bellii (assembly GCF_011386835.1). NCBI lineage: Eukaryota > Metazoa > Chordata > Testudines > Emydidae > Chrysemys > Chrysemys picta. The sequence goes on from NC_088811.1 coordinate 21,173,338, forward strand.
GAATTCTAATCCTGTTCTTCTTTTTGCGGATACAGACTAACACGGCTGCTACTCTGAAACTTTTCATTATAGAAGGGAGCAAGTAGCCAGTGGTTCGAACAGGGGCCTAGAGCCTGGAGAGGACCAGGTTAAGGTCCCACGTGGGGACAGGCTGCCTGATCTGGGGATATAGGCGGTCCAGGCCCTTGAGGAAGCGAAGACGGATCGCCTGGACGCTCCGGGGTGGAAAGCCGAGATAGCAGCGAGGCTTTGCTGTTTCAGATGTAGGAGGTACTCCAAGATGAGAGGTACCGGTGCCTTGAAGGGGGTGTGTGCGATGCTGGTCACACCAACACGTGAATCTCTTCCACTTTGCCAGATAGGTGGCTCTAATGGAAGACTTCCTGCTGCCGAGGAGCACCTCCCTTACTTGTTCCAAGCACAGAAGTTCCATGGGGTTCAGCCATGAAGCTTCCAAGCCGTGAGTGGAGGGACCGCAGGTCGGGGTGATGGAGGTGACTGTGGTCCTGAGTGAGTAAGCTGGGGAGGAGAGGCAATGTGATTGGTGCATCCACCAACAGCTCCAGTAGCATAGTGTACCAGTGTTGCCAAGGCCACGCTGGGGCCACTAGAATTTTCTCTGCCCCTTCCCTGCGAGCTTTGAGCAGGACCTTGTGCACAAGAGGGAACGGGGAAAGGCGTAGAGCAGGCGACCTCTCCAGGGTAGCAGGAATGCATACGTGAGGGAGCCTGGGCTGCGGCCCTGGAAGGAGCAGAACATTGGGCACTTCCTGTTGTGGCGGATGGCAAACAGGTCGACCTGGGGAAACCCCCACCTTTGGAAAATGAGGTGTATGACATCCGGCCAGATGAACCACTCATAAGTGTGCAAGGACTTGCTGAAGCGGTCTGCCAGTGGTCTGAACTCCTGGTAGAAATGATGCTTCCAGGTGAATGGAGTGGGCTATGCAGAACTCCCACAGCCAAAGGGACTCTTGGCACAGTGTGGATGAATGGGCTCTCCCTTGCTTGTAAAACACGGGGGTGGGGGGGTGTCCATTAGAACTGCTATGCACTGCCCTTGTAGTCTGGCCTGGAAGGCCTGGCAAGCAAGGAGCACCGCCCTCACCTGCCTGACATTGATATGGAGGGAGAGCTTGTCCTGCGACCACAGGCCCAGTGTCTGGAGGTCCCCCAGATGCGCCCCCCACCCCAGAGCCGACACGTCCATAACCAGGGACAAGCAAGGTTGAGGGTTGCGGAAGGGGGCTCCTCCACACACCGCTTGGGGGTCGAGCCACCAATGGAGGGACATGAGGACCTGCCCTGGCACCGTCACCACTGAATTCAAGCTGTTGCGCCCCAGGCAGCAGGCTGATGGGAGCCGTGCCTGCAGTGGTCTGAGCCGGAGCCTGGTGTGCCGGGTCATGTAAGTGCAACAGCTACGTGGCCGAGGAGACTCAGGCACCTCCTTGCTGTTGTGGTTGGGAATTGCTGGGGGCTTTGAATTATGTCCGTGATAGATCGGGATCGGGACCGCGATGGCCAGGGCAGTGCCAAGCAGAGCTGATCTAGCGAGCGGCACCGCACTGGGGAGCGGTGCTGCAAGGCTGGAGACTGGTGCCGTGACCTGGACCGGTGCTGCGATCTGAAGCTGTGTGGGGTTGCTGAGCAGTGCTGGAACTGGTGCCGGGAGTGGGACCTGCTCTGTGACAGAGATTGGCAGTCTGACCGGTGCCGCGATTGCAAGCAGTGCCGGGATTCCGAGTGGTGCTGTGATTCTATCAGCTGTGCCGAGGGACGGAGCATCGCCGGTTTGCCTCAAGACAGTGACCTCGGCGCTGTCATGGCAATGCGGTCCCTTGCGGCCTCAAAGGTGTCCAGGGTAGATGGCAGTTCCACCTCCTCGATGACCTGGGCCACGGAGTCCAACAGCATTGGACTCGACAGTCCCCCTTGCGGGGCCGAAGTCAATGATACCATCTCCACAGACTTCGGCTCTGGGTGCACCTCTCGAGGACGCGTCCCTTTGGCCGATACCAGAGGGGTGGGCCTCTAGGACGGAGAGCCACTCTTCCCTTGCTTCTGGTGCTGCTTCTGCGCTGGGGAGTGGGAGCGCTGCTGGGTAGATCCCGCCGGTTTCGGCACCAGGAAGCGGCAGTGCTGCGGGTCTCTGCCAGAGTCTTTCTGTGGTGCTGCTTCCACCACTGTTGCCGGGGCACTACGCACCGATGAACTCGGCGCTGGGTCTTGGTGTGCCGGCGGAGGCTGTGGTCTAAGTGCCGCCTCCGTAAGGAACTGCTTGAGGTGAAAGTCTCGCTCCTTTTTAGTTCTGGGGCGAAACCCCTTGCAAATCCTGCACCTATCGGCTTGGTGAGCCTCCCCCAGACACTTGAGATGAGCATCGTGGGGGTTGCCCATTGGCATGGGCTTGGAGCAGGACTTGCAGGGCTTGAACCCCTGGGACTTGGGCATGTAAGTCCTGCCAAGGAAAAGCGGTCGGGACAGAGGGTAACCCCCCCATCCCAACTGCTAACTACTAATACTGACTAACAACTAAGAACTAACTAATAAGTACAGAGAACAACAAACAAATGAAGCCAGGGAAACGTGGTAGAACTTGCTGAGCAAGACGCCACAGTTCCAACGACCGTCACGGGTGGTAAGAAGGAACTGAGGAGGCGCCGGGTTGGCAGGGTCATATATTGAGCACCATGGAGAGGGGTAGAATGGGGAGCTTCCCTCGGCTTGGCTGCTCCCCAGGGTGTTCCCGTGCCCCCCACAGTGCATTGAGCAGTTCCCACTGAGCTTTCAGGACAAACCCTTGCTCCTGCTCCCTCCTTTGCCCTCCAGGAGGCTGCCTTTGTTGCCAACCCTCATGATTTTGTTGTAAGTCTCATGATATTTGATGTTTTTCTGCAGGCTCTGGCTCCTGGAGTCAGGTGATTAGGGGAGAATCTTGACTTTCATGAACAAAAAGAGTAAGTTTCTGGGTCTCCTGGTTGTGGGGAAAAGCCTGAAATGTGACCCTAACCAGAAGGCTAATAAAAGAAACCAACTGTTACTTTTTAATCTCAAGGGTTTTAAGCCAATCGTCTGATTTTTTTGAAGCCTGACTCTTGATTTTTGAACATTGGTGCTGGCAATACTGAAATCAGGCTCTCACAGAAGCACAGGGCCAGGCCCTGGGAAGTGCTGGGTACCCTCAGCTTCCATGAAAGCCATGGGCAGCAAAGGGAGCCTTCACTGTTCAGGACTAGGCCTTAAATTCCTGAATGAACCCAGCTTTCTGATGCTGCCCCTGGAACTTTGCATCAGACTGGAAGCTGTGGTCAGAACACCTTCTGCTGACCCCTCTAAGGGGTGTGGGAAATGGGCAACACCGGCTGGCAGGAAATGGGGGACAGTGATTTATTGGGGCGACTGATTTCCCCGCAGGGAGTTGTATCATATCAGCCAAGAGGAGCTGAGGAACACAGTCCAAGTGCTCCCTCCCAAACCTCATAAAAAATCATAAAAAAAAAGATATGCATCCGAAGAAGTGGGCTGTAGTCCACGAAAGCTTATGCTCTAATAAATGTGTTAGTCTCTAAGGTGGCACAAGTACTCCTGTTCTTTTTGCGGATACAGACTAACACGGCTGCTACTCTGAAACCCACAAAAAATCTGACAGACAACCTTTGAAACCAATGAGATCATCCTGTTCAGCACAAGCCCAGCTTCAACCCTTCGCTCACTTGCAAACCCCGCCTTCCCTCACTGATCCTGACTTTAGCCCCCCCACAAGCCTCTCATGAAAGCCGGATGAACATGGAGGCTCCATGGGGGAAGAAAGCAGGTCAAGCTTCAGAAAGTTTCAGTCTCCAGAAGCGAGGTAAACTAGCATCTTTCACCAGAAACAAATACCTGGGGGGGGGGGGGGGAAAGTAATCAATGAATACTGGATAATAGTGAGGCCTGGTGTAAATTTTTTCCCTGGGTCTGCATTTGGCCCAATAAACCTTTGCCCCACAGGAGGCTGAGAATTAGATTCATGATTGTGTTTGTCTATGGTTTGTTTTCTCCATAGCAGAAATCATGAGTGATTTCAACTTACAGTAAATGGCTCATGTCAACTTCTTTCTTGCCTCTTACCTTTAAGAGGCAGCGACTTCTATAGCCTTTTTCCAAAACTCATGATTGTACACCTGTCTGTTGTGAAAACTGGTCTCTCTGGTCTGCTGATATCTAGTCTTTGGCCTACTTCATCTTCCAGCCATGATCATTGCAGGGCCATTCTACCAATATAAGTCTTGGGTCTTCGCTGGACATGTTCATACCAACATAGCCTAGCCTCCCTCAACTTGTCTTCAATGAGGAAAACCCTCAGTAGACCCTCAAAACTTCATTTAATTTCCTAGCACGGAGTGTCCAACTATTTGACCAGCTCAATAGCTTCATTTCCATAGCGGGGAGTACACTGATTTCTTTTCTTCTGGCTGGCCAACTCTCAATTCCGTACATTAGGGTGGGTTGAATTACAGGTTTATACGCTCTACCTTTTAACTTTATTCACATCTTTTATCACAGAGAACTGGGGTCAGCTCCGGCCATTTGCACCAAGTGGCTTTGGTACGATGCCAGGCATCAGTCAGGAGAGCACCATTGATCCTAGGTGTTTAAATTCTTTCCGTCTTCTAATACCCTTTATGGTGGGTCCTTCTCCCTCAGTTATCAAAGCTGCAATTTTATCAACCTTCACTCTAAGTCCTGCCTGCTCAGAACTGTGTTGCCACTGTTCAAAGTAGATTTGAGGGTCTCACAATCTTCCACATATATCACTAAATCATCAGCAAACAGCATATTCCAAGTTGGTTCCCTTCAGATATTCTCATTTCTCCCATCCATGACAACCACAAACAAAACAGGGCTCAATGCTGATTCAGACCAACAGTTACAGGAAATTTTCTGCTGTAGCCCCATTTGGTTTTTTGACTATGGTTTTCCCCAGTTTGGCTTACAGGTCTCACTTCCTCCCAGTGGCGTAGCCAGGTTCTAAGAGCAGGGGGAGCAAACATTAAAAAGGCGCCCCCCCTTGGCTCCTCTGGCCGTGCCGCCCCTGCGGCCCCCACCCCATGGCTCCTCCGGCCGTGCTGCTCCCCGCCCCATGGCTCCTCCGGCCGCGCTGCGGGCTGCCATGAGCTGCTGCGCCCCCCCTCGCTCCTCCAGCCGCGCCGCCCGCCCCCCCATGGCTCTTCTGGCCACGCTGCGGGCTGCCAAGTGCTGCGCCCCTCCTCGCTCCTCTGGCCGCGCCGCCCACCCCCATGGCTCCTCCGGCCGCGCTGCGGGCTGCCATGTGCTGCGCCCCTCCTCGCTCCTCCGGCCGCGCTGCCCCCTCCCCATAGCTCCTCCGGCCGCGCTGCGGGCTGCCATGTGCTGCGCCCCTCCTCGCTCCTCTGGCTGCGCCGCCCCCCCCCCGCCCCAGTCTCCTCCGGCCGCACTGCGGGCTGCCATGTGCTGCGCCCCCCCTTGCTCCTCCGGCCGTGCCGCCGCGCCCCCCCCCCCCGCCTCGCCTCCTCCGGCAGTGCTGCAGGAGCTCAGCGCCGGCCCGGCAGGCCAAGCTTCAGAGCGGAGCGTAGGCCCCGCCTGCTGGCGTCATGGTAACTAAGGCGCCGGAAGTGACTGCTTCCTCTGCACCCCCCTAGCTACGCTACTGCTTCCTCCCCTGGGTTCTCTTCATTCATCGCTCTTTCAGAAAGAATCACGCTTTGTTGATTGATTCACCATTCATTGCAATATACCATGTTCATTTCTAATATAAGCAAACGCTTTCACATCCCGCGTTGTTTTTCTCTTGACTTAGTGAGTCTGTAGCTGGTCCGTTCTCCCTCAGAGCTTCCTAGTTGGTTATATAGCTCATCATGGGCCAAATTTTTAGCTGTCGCTATTTATTTATTTATTTATTTATGCCGCCTATCTTACAGCTCAGGCTACTGGCCTGCTAGTTTTTAAGGGTTACATTTTTTTCTCAACAGATTCTTTAACTTGAGAATTCCACCACCAAATCTCCCTTCTTATTCTTTTTGGTACTGATTTCATCACTCCTAGGACTTCTTGTGCCATTTCCAGCAATGGTAACTTTAGTTTGCACACCGGTTATCCTCCAGCAGCCCGGGTGTAGTCAGGACATCTCATATTACTTCTTGGTCAAAGAGTTTTTCATTTCTATCTTTAAGTTTTAGGCCTTTCTGGTGCCCGAGGGGTCAATTGCTTCCAAGGTCTCTGCAATCTGAAGTCCATAAGAAGCCTGTGCCAGTTCACAATGCACTCACCGAGTATTACCTTACAATTGCATCCGAAGAAGTGGGCTGTAGTCCACGAAAGCTTATGCTCTAATAAATTTGTTAGTCTCTAAGGTGCCACAAGTACTCCTGTTCTTCACCTTACAATTGATTATTCATGAGCTATCACATCTTGTTAAAAAGAAATCAATTTGGGACTTGCGTCCTCCACAGGCATAAGTTATGAGGTGAATTTCCCTCTTTTGAAAGTGGATGGTTGCTATCACCACGTCCAGTACCAGACAAGTCTGTAGGACCATTTTCCTCTCAGGGTTTCTGGTTCCAATGTTGTACTCCCCATGGATTGTTCCATATCCAGCCTTTGCAGGTCCAACACCTGCATTTAGATCTGCACCAATAACTACCTTCTCATTGAGTCGTATGTTTCCAATAAGGCAGAACAACTCATTTAAAAACTCCTCTTACCTTTTGATCCTCTCCTAACGGTGGTGCATACCCACTTACTGTACAGATCGTTACCCCTTCCCAACACCGTGGCAGCCTCTATCACATCCTCTGTATGATTTCATCCAGAATAATTTCAACACGGCAGGAGGATGAACTCCCTGAATAGTAGATTTTGTAACCCTCCACCAGCACCTTAGCTTTATAACATTTCCATTTTGTCTTTTGTACACATGCCATGTTTACTCTTCTCTTTAAGACCTCACATAGCTCCAAGCTTCTTCCAGTCAGAGTTGCTATGTTCCAACGTCCGTATCTCAGTTTCGCCCACTCACTAGCTCCTTTAACTGTAGTGGCCCTTACCCCGTTACAACCGTCAGACAAGGCTATTGTGCATCACTTGCAGGGAATCAGTTCACATGAGCATATCTATTGGACCAGCTTTACGGGTCAGCTGTACAGGCTGACACCCTTGGTTTGAAATCAGAGTTTCCCTTCTCCAATGTGAGCTGCTTACTGAGACTACCAAACCCCATCTGGCCTGGCAGGACTTATTTTACGGCAGTTTATATTCGCCTTGATATCTTCATCATAGGGCCTCGGTAGCATTTTATAGAGGTAGCTGTGCCACCAGCTACCCTCACACCCTGCTGAGAGATGCTCTTCAACTTCAACTTATTGGATATTTGCAGATATCTTGCCTCTGCAAGACATTCCCCATCTACCACCCGGGGTTGCACCGGTTGAGAGTTAGTCGCTCCTTCACAGGCTCATGTCAACTTGAAAAAAATCAGTAGCAGCCTATTCCAGTTCTGCCCACAATCCCAAGCTTCATCCACCAGCACTGAGGAGCCAGGTGTTTTTGCTAAAAAGCTCAGGGATAAAATAATTAATAGCGCTGACATTTCTATTGTCATCATTAGGCTTCAGAATCAACACATGCCTGCGATGAGCTTAGAGAGGACTGTGATGGATGCTACAGAGAAATTTAAAATGGATTAGATTAGGTAGGGGAATGAGCAGTTTACACCTCTTAGTGCTATTGACTCTGTCCATCTAGCTGCAGATTCTATCTGAAAGTGCTGCCCTGGGGCTCTTTCATGGGGGTTTCTTCTCAGAGGTGCAATGTTTGCATGGGAGGCAGCAAATCCAGATAAAGCACTGACTCATCTCACCCAAAGTTCTCTCCAGGATTCTCAGTCAAGCCTGGTCGAGATCCCACTTTCAGGAAGCAAATTTGCTGTCCATTTACTGCCTAGGTGAGGGATGGCAGGGTGTCCTCTTTATCTCCCAAAATAGTAGAGCAAACCTGTGATGTGCACCTCACAATAGGGTTCTCCCCCACTGCCATTTGCTTCTTCCTGTTACTTTTCTCTCTTTGAAGGTTTTCCACAATCTTTCATTAGCATTAGGTTCAGACTGGTGAGAGGAAACACACAATACTTAATTTAAATGTAAACAGCCAGATAGATAAACATCTCTTGTTTGAGACAAAACTTGTTTTTCACTTTGCAGGTGACTAGGCCCTAGGTACAAACTTTAAGAACACAATTTTCGGTGCATATACAAAACTCCTCACACAACATCTGTACGTGTGCTTTGTGATGATACTGATGACCAGTGGGACACAGGTTTTCACCTGAGACCTCACAGGACACCCTTTCGCAAACTAGAATGTACATGCCACACTCAGGAGTTCCCTGTAACCCTCAGCACCCCATCTGTGCCCATTGCCAGTTGGCACTAAGAGGTTCCTGGGTCACAGGTCCACTGGTGGGAGTGAAAGAGCATTCTCCACACAGGCCATGGCACTGGCGAAGATGGACTTTAATGGAATGCATCCGAAGAAGTGGGCTGTAGTCCACGAAAGCTTATGCTCTAATAAATTTGTTAGTCTCTAAGGTGCCACAAGTCCTCCTGTTCTTTTTAATGGAATAGTTCATTCCAATAGGCATGAACATTGAGTGAGACAGCAGTCGAATTAACATCCCTGTGGGCCCATTGGACAGGTAATCTATTGCTCATCAATGGTGATTCTTAAAACTGCTCGTCACATGCTCCCCCAAAAGAGTCTCTCTGGCTGACTTTCCTTTTTACTGAATGTTGGCATCTCATCTACCACCTCTCCTTGCAGTCTGTTAGCTAATGCAATCTTTCTATATTCAGTATTGTGTCTAATCTCTGTCTCTCTCTAGCTCAACAAGGTCTTCCTATCTAATCTATCACATCCCCTCTAGAGTATTTCGTCTTTCACTCTGTCTCTGTAGTATCTGACCCAACATGTTTTAATATGCCTATCACCCAGGTGTGTGGGCACCAGCAAAGTTAAATGCTGAGACACTCAGCCTAAGGGACTGCAGTCTATGCTGCTCATCATGATTCACCATCAGTATGTGAAGACCTGGGAGCCAAGCAGGGCTGGCCTTACCATGAGGCGAACTGAGGCGACTGCCTCAGGTGCCAGACTGTGGGAAGGCGTCACTAGGACCCAGAGTGTAGAAAATTGTGTCTGCTGCGGGTGCATATGTATTCTCTCTGCTCCAGATGCACAGGGATGGTGGAGCGCTGTGCTGGAGGAAGGAGGGCACAAGAGACATAACAGGCAGGCAGGAGAAGAGGTGAGAGGGAATAACAGAAAGCAGCAGGAGCTGCAGGGAGAGAGAGGAGGAGGAGCCTCTTGTGTACCTCTCCGGCACCCCCAGGAGCCTGGACTGATTCACACCAGCTTCTCAGGGAGCTTCCTGTTTCCTGCTGCTTCCCTGAACCCCCTTGAGGAGAACAGGCAGTCAACTGAAGCAGTAGGAGCCAGTTAGGCCCTTAAGACACTGATATCTTCCCTCACTCAGGCCCTGCTACCAGCCTGAGTATTTGTCCCCTTCAACTGAGTGTTGAGAGCCGCTCTAGCTGGCACAGAACAGCCGTCATGAGTGAAAGAAGAAAACGCCCCTCTGGGGCAGCATTCAGAAAAAGAAAGAAAGCAAAAGAAGCTTTTCTATCTCAGCAGGAAGGAGCTCTCCTGAGATACATAGACACAAATGTTCACGCTGAGCCTTCCGGCCCCAGTGAGGATGTGAGTGGTGAGGAGACGCCTGAACTTCCAGTTAGTCAGAGTGCAGGTGACCTGGCAGCTACTGCAGCATCCATATCTCCATCTCAAATGGATGTAACCATGCACATTCCTGAAGAAAAGTGTAGATCAGAGAAGAGTGTGGTGGAGGCGCAAGAAACAGCTGCTGCTGAGTTTAGTTCCTTAAGTCTAGATGATCCAGGACTGTGGACCCACTTGAGCAGTAGCCTGAGGGACTTCCTTGTACTGCATGGGCCACAGCAAGTGAAGAACTTCATGTTCCCCAAAGACAATGAAAATAAAAGTTTCCATGCAACACATTACTGGTGTGAAATCCCCAATGGTGACAAAGTGGAGAGGCCATGGCTTATGTACTCAAAAACCAAGAATGCTGCATACTGTTTTTGTTGCAAATTCTTCCAGTCTAAAGAACAAGGTGTACTTGTGGCACCTTAGAGACTAACAAAGTTATTTGAGCATAAGCTTTCATTGGCTAAAACCCACTTCATCAGATGCATGCAGTGGAAAATACAGTAGGAAGATATATATACACAGAGAACATGAAAAAATGGGTGTTGCCATACCAACTATAACGAGAGTAATCAATTAAGGTGAGCTATTATCAGCAGGAGAAAAAAAACTTTTGCAGTGATAATGAGGATGGCCCATTTCCAACAGTTGACAAGAAGATGTGAATAACAGTAGGGGAAAAAATTAGCATGGGGAAATAGTTTTTACTTTGTGTAATGACCCATCCACTCCCAGTCTTTATTCAAGCCTAATTTAATGGTGTCCAGTTTGCAAATTAATTCCAATTCTGCAGTTTCTTGTTGGAGTCTGTTTTTGAATTTTTTGTTGTTGGAGAATTGAGACTTTGAGGTCTGTAATTGAGTGACCAGGGAGGTTGAAGTGTTCTCCTACTGGCTTTTGAATGTTGTAATTCTTGACGTCTGATTTGTGTCCATTTATTCTTTTGCGTAGAGACTGTCCGGTTTGGCCAATGTACATGGCAGAGGGGCATTGCTGGCACATGATGGCATATATCACATTGGTAGATGTGCAGGTGAACGAGCCTCTGATACAGAGTCCTGTGGCACCTTTAAGACTAACAGATGTATTGGAGCATAAGCTTTCGTGGGTGAATACCCACTTCGTCAGACGCATGACATGCATCTGACGAAGTGGGTATTCACCCACAAAAGCTTATGCTCCAATACTTCTGTTAGTCTTAAAGGTGCCACAGGACTCTCTGTTGCTTTTTACAGATCCAGACTAACATGGCTACCCTCTGATACAAGCCTATGATAGTGTGGCTGATGTGATTTGGTCCTATGATGGTGTCCCCTGAATAGATATGTGGACAGAGTTGGCAACAGGCTTTGTTGCAAGGATAGGTTCCTGAGTTGTGTTTTTGTTGTGTGGTTACTGGTGAGTATTTGCCTTAGGTTAGGGGGCTGTCTGTAAGCAAGGACTGGCCTGACTCCCAAAATCTGTGAGAGTGAGGGATCGTCCTTCAGGATAGGTTGTAGATCCTTGATGATGCGCTGGAGAGATTTTAGTTGGGGGCTGAAGGTGACAGCTAATGGCGTTCTGTTACTTTCTTCGTTGGGCCTGTCCTGTAGTGGGTGACTTCTGGGTACTCTTCTGGCTCTGTCAATCTGTTTCTTCACTTCAACAGGTGGGTATTGTAGTTGTAAGAATGCTTGATAGAGCTCTTGTAGGTGTTTGTCTCTGTCTGAGGGGTTGGAGAAAATGCGGTTGTATCTTAGAGCTTGGCTGTAGACAATGGATCGTGTGGTGTGGTCTGGATGAAAGCTGGAAGCATGTAGGTAAGTATAGCCGTCAGTAGGTTTGTTCCAGTCACATTAGGTTCTACAGGAATAAAGGACTGGAAAAATCTGGCTAGAAATCTGGCATGCCGTGAGAAGGCAGCAAATCACTAGAGAGCATTCCATAGGTGGAAAGAGCTTGAGATGAGACTAAGGTTAATAGATGATCAGCATCAAGAGAAGATTGCACCAGAGTCTCTTTACTGGCAAAATGTTCTGAAAAGGCTCATTGCCATTGTGAGAATGCTTGCTACCCAAAACCTAGCACTGTGTGGCACTTCAGATCAGCTGTATGTGCCAAAGAATGGAAACTTCCTTAAAATTGTGGAACTGATGGCTGAGTTTGATGCTATACTCCAGGAGCATCTAAGAAGAGTCACCACCCAAGAAATGTGCACACACCACTACCTTGGAAAAACAATTCAAAATGAGATCATACAGTTACTGGCAACAAAAGTCAAACAGAAGATTGTGGCAGATCTGAAGTCAGCAAGATATGACTCTGTTATTCTGGACTGCACACCTGACATCAGCCATATGGAACAAATGATTTTAATGGTGCGTTTTGTAACAACAACAGAACCTAGTGAAAATGTCCCTGCAATGGTGACTGTCAGAGAGCATTTTCTAGAATTTATTGACATTGATGATACTACAGGAGCTGGTATGACAAATGTGCTTCTTAAAAAGCTGGAAGATATGGGAATTGGGATAGCTGACATGAGAAGTCAGGGCTACGGTACATAATGGTGACAACCTGAGAGGAAAGAACAGAGGAGCGCAGACACGGATCCGAGAGTTAAACCCTTGAACTTTTTTTGTCCCATGCAGTTCTCGTTCATTGAACTTGGTGGTCAATGATGCAGCATCAGCTTCTAGTGAGGCTGCTGAATTTTTTAATGTAATTCAAAGCATCTATATATTTTTCTCTGCATCAAAATGGCAAATTTTGAAGCAACATCTGGGAACATCCTCTCTGACACTGAAACCACTGAGTGCCACACGATGGGAAAGTCGAGTGGAGGCGATAAAGCCTATCAAACACCAAATTGGGAAGATAGATGATGTCATAGTTGCCATTATGGAGGATAATGCTATGACAGGAACTGTTGGTGGGAGAACAGTGGCAGAGGGAAATGGAATCACCAGAAACATACATAACTTCAAATTTCTGTGTGGCTTAGTGTTGTTGCATGACATACTGTTTGAAATAAATGTTGTAAGCAAGAGACTCCAAGGTGTTGACCTTGATAAATCTGGAGCAATGGAACAACTGGACAAAGCAAAGTCATTCCTACAGTCTTATCGGTCAGATGAGGGATTTCAAAATGTTCTGAAGAGTGCACAGAAACTGGCAGAGGAACTTCACACCGAAGCTATTTTCCCACCCATTCAAGAATACAAGAGTCACCGAAGAAGAAGACATTTTGATTATGAGGCCCGGGATAATCCCATAAGAGACCCCAAACAACAATTCAAAGTTGAATTCTTTAACTAGATGCTAGATTGTGCAATACAGTCAGTTGAAGAACGTTTCATGCAGCTCGAGGAACACAGCAGTATATTTGGGATGTTGTATGATATTCCAAAACCCCTCACTATACCTGAAGAAGACCTACACCAGCAATGCAGGGCACTAGAGACAGTGTTGACACATGATGACATGCGCAATATTGATGCAAGTGACTTAGGTGATGAACTGAAAGCCTTTTCAAGATACATTTCAGTAGGATCAACTCCAAAGGCTGTCCTGGAATATATGTGCACAAATAAAATGACCACCCTCTTTCCGAATGCTTTTGTTGCTCTGTGCATACTTCTAACACTTCCTGTAACAGTTGCCAGTGGAGAACGCAGCTTCTCCAAGCTGAAGTTAATAAAAACACATCTACACTCCACAATGACACAGGAGAGGCTGGTCAGCCTTGCAAACATCTGAATAGAGCATGAGCTGGTGCAGACTGTGGACCTTCAGGAAGCAGTTCAGATCTTTGCAACCAAGAAGGCACAGAAAACACCACTTTGATTATTGGAAGAGATACAAATGCCAGTGTTTATTATGCAGACCAGAAAAGTTACATTTGCTGTTCAGGCGTTTGAAAGTTAAGTGTTACTTAAAATTTTTGAACAAGGCATTTTAAGTTGTTAGTTCTCCTTTACTGGGGTAGGTAAGAGAGCAGTACCATGAGAGAAGCAGAACAGGAAGAAGGCAGAATTGAAACCTTTCAAAGTTTTGGCCCAAGTGATGGGGCATGGGGGCGTCATTTGAGCTCCCCGCCTCAGGTGCCAAAATGTTGTGGGTCGGCCCTGGAGCCAAGGCTCTGATCTAAGGCCTAAATGGCCCAGAGATGACTAGTAGCAGAGCTTCAGATCCACCCTGCTCCTGAAAGAAAGGAGAGCAGCAGAATACGGACCCTGGACTTCAGAAAAGCAGACTTTGACTCCCTCAGGGAACTGATGGGCAGGATCCCCTGGGAGAATAACATGAGGGGCAAAGGAGTCCAGGAGAACTGGCTGTATTTTAAAGAATCCTTATTGCGGTTGCAGGAACAAACCATCCCGATGTGTAGAAAGAATAGTAAAGATGGCAGGCAACCAGCTTGGCTTATCAGTGAAATCCTTGCTGACCTTAAACACAAAAAAGAAGCTTACAAGAAGTGGAAGATAGGACAAATGACCAGGGAGGAGTATAAACATATTGCTCAGGCATGCAGGAGTGAAATCAGGAAGGCCAAATCACACTTGGAGTTGCAGCTAGCAAGAGATGGCCTTATGTAAGGCCCCCTGGTGGTCTAGTATTATATAAGATGAGGTAAACAAATCATGGCCTTATGTAAGGAACGGTTGAACCAATCGGTGTGGGGCTATACATGTGATAAACACATGATTCTCCTTCTTGTCCAATCCGTAGATGTGTTATTATAGCCTAATTGTGTTATGTAATGTAGAGAAAAACTATAAAAGAAAGCTTGCAATAAACAGGATTCGGATTCAGCTTGCAACCACATTGGTCATGTGCTTTATCTGCTCCGCATGGAACCCCACAGAGAAATATAGCCCAGATTAACCTACTATAAGGTGGGTGCACAACTGGTTGGAAAATGGTACTCAGAGAATAGTTATCAATGGCTCACAGTCAAGCTGGAAGGGCATAATGAGTGGGGCCCCACAGGGATCTGTCCTGGGTCTGGTTCTATTTGATATCTTTATACATGATTTGAATAATGGCACAGAGGATATACTTGTAAAGTCTTTGGATGATACCAAGCTGGGTGGAGTTATAAGCACTTTAGAGGACAAGTCCACAAGTGCCACAAGTCCTCCTGTTCTTCTTTTTGCTCCCTTCTGGATCTGTCTTGGAAGGTAGCTTTCCTGGTCCCCATTACTTCTGTGAGGAGGGTGTCTGAGCTAAAGGCCCTCACTTCGGAATCACCGCACACAGTTTTCCACAGGGATAAGGTGCAACTCAGGCCGCACCTGGCCTTTCTCCCCAAGGTAATGTCTCATTTCCACACCAGCCAGGACATTTTCCTGCCTGTCTTTTACCCTTAGCCTCATGCCAGTTACCGGGAGCAGCTGCTGCACTCCCTCGATTTTCAGCGAGCATTAGCTTTCTACATCGAGCTCACTAAGCCATTGAGGAAGTCGAACCAGTTGTTCATAGCGGTGGCAGACTGGATGAAAGGGCTCCCGGTCTCATCTCAAAGAATATCCTCCTGGATCACATCATGCATCCGCACATGCTATGAGCTGCCCAAAGTACTGGCCCCGGCTCTTATGGCACACTCCACAAGGGCCCAGGCCTCATCATCAGCGTTCTTGGCCCAGGTCCCGATCCAAGAAATCTGCAGGGCAGCAACTTGGTCCTCAGTGCATACCTTCACCTCTCACTATGCCATCGTCCGGCACGCCAGAGATGATGCGGCTTTCGGCACAGCAGTGCTACAATCAGCGTTTCCTTAACTCCGACCCCACTGTGACGTTCCCCTGGCGTTATCTGGACCGGTGATCAGCTAGGTCACCCCAATCCTTGACTCTGGGAGCCAGCCTTACCCTGCTCTGCTGTGAGAACCCCACTCCTGGGCTAGTCATGCACAGCCTCTGGCATGTAAGCTGCTCCTTGGATTGTGCAACCGAATGACACTAGACAATAGCTCCGGTCCCAGATGCAACACTAGGAACCTCCGTCTTGCAGTGTCCAGTTATACCCGCTGGACGCTGCAAGCTTATATGAGTTTGTCAGTTTAACAAAGAAATTGATATGCACCAGTCTTGTTATCCCCAGGGGAGTCTCTGACACACTTCAAACCAAACGCACTGCATCAGGTAGAATAAACAAACAGATTTATTAACTACAAAAGATAGATTTTAATTGATTATAAGTCAAAGCACAAGAAGTCAGATTTGGTCAAATGAAATAAAAGCAAAACGCATTCTAAGCTGATCTTAACACTTCCAATGACCTTACAAACTTAGATGCTTCTCACCACAGGCTGGCAGGCTGCCCTTCAACCAGGCTCTCCCCTTTGATCAGCGCTTCAGTCGCTTGGTGGTGATGTCTGTAGATGGAGGTGGAAGAGAGAGGAAGAGCATGGCAAATGTCTTTCCCTTTTATCGTGTTCTTTCTTCCCTCTTGGCTTTGCCCCCCCCCCCCTTCAGGGTCAGGTGAGCATTACCTCATCGCAGTCCCAAACTGACCAAAGGAAGGGGGGCGGGTGACTCACTTGAGAGTCCAACAGATCTTTTGTTGCTGCCTAGGCCAGTGTCCTTTGTTCCTGTGAGGCTGGGCTGGGTTTGTCCCATACGTGCCCTGATGAGGTGTGAACTGCTCTTCTGCTCTTGAAGAGTTGTGCCTGGGCTTGTTTTAAGCCATGAGGACACATTTTCAGTCTCATACTATATACATGAAATTACAACCTATAACATTACTATAACAACAATGCTCAGTGCATCATGAGCCTTCTGAAGACACCTGACATGACAAACTTTGCACTGGACACCACACAATCATAAGGATGAACATGGGGGTGCAGGGTGTTCCCCTGAGGCACAGAGGGTCACACACACCACCTAGGTAAGGCTTGGGAGTCATCTAATTGGAATCGATATGACCAATCACTCAAAGAAGAAAAAACGGTTACTCACCTTTGTAACTGTTGTTCTTCGAGATGTGTTGCTCATATCCATTCCAAACCTGCCCACCTTCCCCTCGGTCGGAGTAGCCGGCAAGAAGGAACTGAAGAGGCGCTGGGTCGGCAGGGTCATATATTGAGCGCCATGAAGGTGCCATTCCAGGGGGCTCCACAGCCAACCCGATGGGTGCTGCTAGGGGAAAAACTTTCCGACGACTGTGCACACGGCGCGCACACACCTAATTGGAATGGACGTGAGCAACACATCTCGAGGAACAACAGTTATGAGAGGTGAGTAACCATTTTTTCTCTTCCCTGATCCCGTTCTTTCCCCTCCCAGACAATGCCCCCATTACCTCCCTTTCCAGATTCTGCGCCCCCCGCATCTCTCCCCTCCAACCCCCAGTCCCTCCCTACCAGCTGCTGCCTCCTCACTGTGTGTGGGCTCACACCCACCTGGCGCCATCATGGGAGCAGAGGAAGGGGAAGCAGAGAAGCTGCCTGAACTCCCTGGCGGGCCCGTGGCCAGGAGGAGAAAATGCAGCTGCCCGGGCCGAACACGGCTGTGTGAGATCCCAGTGGGCACTTGGGAGCCCTGCGCTCCCTGCCGCTGGGCCCCACCCATGGTGGCCACCCCCCACTGCTCCCTGGTCTGGGAGGGCCCAGCTGGCTGAGGGATGCGGACGACACTGTCCCACTGCTCTGCGCCTGCTGTCAGGCTGCGTAGGAAGAAACTGGCCCACCACTGCTCCCAGTCTCAGGCCCACTGATGCCACAGGCCAGGGTGGAGGAGAACCCTGTATGACCACTACAGGGCCCAGCCTTCAGAGGGTATAGGAAGGGGAGGAGCCCCCTGGCTATCACTGCTGCCTCCTCCACCGTAGGTCAGCGCTGATTGGCAGAGCTGGGAATGGAACCCAGGAGTCCTGCTGTCATGGTGCTTTCCAGTCTGTCCCTCACTGGGAAAGGCCTGTTTCTGTAGAAGAAAGAATGTAGTTTCTTTCCCTAGGGAGCGAGTGTGAACCTGCTATCTGGATAGGTTAGATAGATTAGATCTCTTCGTCACATCTGGGACTGAAGAAGACCTCTGTGGAGCTTGTCTCCTTCTCCAACAGGAGTTGGTCCAATAAAAGATATTCCCTCACCCACCTTGTCTCGCTCATATCTTGGGACTAACATGGCTACAACAACACTCCTAAGTCACTTATGCAGTTTTGAAAATCCCACTCTTAACCAGAGCTGCAAATAACCAGAGCTGGCAGCTCCAAAGAATCGGGACAAAAATTCATTCTGGGCCAACCCCAAAACGAAATGTGTCAGAATGTTTGGCAAATCAAAAAAATAGGGAAAATAGGGTCAAACAAAATTTTTGTTTAGATTGGGGGCATTTTTAACTTTTAAACAAAGTAAAATAAAAGGAACTCTCTAAACAAAATGCTGTTTTGACCTGAAAAGTTAAAATATTTCATTTTTATGGATATTTTTTTTAATTTCCTGACCCAAAGAATTTTCTGAAATTGACACGAATTCAGGAAATGTTTCAGTCGACCTGAATCAGCATTTTTCTCTCTCTCAAAAAATAGTTTGTGTCAAAATATTGACCCTGCCTGAGCAGGAACATCAACACTTCTATTTTTAGCCCCGGGAGCCTGTCAGTTGACCCGAGCTCTGAAACTCGCTGCCATGGGGTCTTTTTTGCAGCACAGCCATACCCTGAGTGATTCCTGCATCAAGGCCATAACTGTGGGCTGAGCTACAGCATATCTTTTCAAAGGACATGCGTTCTCTGTTTAAAGACTTCAAATGCTGGAAAATGCACATCTCTAGGTAAGTTGTTGCAATGGTTGATTACCCTCACTTTTTAAAATCCAACTATTGGATCTTTTCCTGCCTTTGTCTGACCGATTCTTTGCTATCAAAAATTTCCTCCCCATATAGTTTCTTATAGACTGTGATCAAGTCACCTCTTAACCTTCTCTTTGTTAAGCTAAATAGATTGTGTTTCTTTAGGTCTTTCATTGTCAGACACGTTTTCCAGACTTCGCTCTTTTCTGAACTCTTGTCAACATTCTTCTTAAATAGTGGACACCAAAACTGGACCCCGTATTCCAGTAATGTCTCACTAATGCCATGTGCAGTGGTATCAGCACCTCACTACTTCTACTTGTTCTTCCCCTGCTTATACATCCAAGGATCACATTTGCTCACCTAGGCACCAATTTGCACTTGAAGTTCATGTTCAGTTGGTTTCCACCACAATACCAAAGTCCTTTTTTAAGTCTCTTTTTTCCAAAATACAGGCCCCATGCTATAAGTGTGCCCTACATTCTTTGTTCCTAGATCTATGATCTTCTATTAAACATATTGAAATGCATGTTGTCTAAGTGAGCTGTGCAACACAAATTGTTCTGTACAACTGACCTATCCTTATTGTTTACTACTCCACCAACTTTTATAACATCTGAAAACTTTACCAGCAACGATTTTATATTTTTTCCTAGCTCATTGATAAAGCTATTGGGTAACATTGGGCCAAGAGCAGATCCTTGTGCAACCTCACTAGAAACACCTTCCTTAGATGATGATTTTTCATTTACAGGTCTTTGATCTTTGAGATCTATCAGTCAGCCCATTTTTAATCAATTTAATCTGTGCTGCATTGGTTTTGCTAATTTTTTAAGCAGAGTGTGGTACAATGCTAAGTCTTACAGACGTCTAAGTATATTATGTCAGCGGGTTTCTTTGTCGACCAACCTTGTAATCTGAAAAAAACAAAACAAAACTGTAACAAGTTTGACAAGACCTATTTCCATGAAACCATGTTGATTGGTATTAATTATGTTCCATCCTTAAATTCTTTACTGATTATGTCCCATATCAGCCTTTCTATGATTTTGCCGTGGATCCATGTCATGCTAACTGGCCTGTAGTGATTGGGTCATCCTATTTACCCTCCTTAAATATTGACACAACATTAGCTTTTTTCTAGTCCTCTGGAACTTCCCCAGATTTGTTAAATATCAACATCAGTGACTCAAGGAATACTCCTCAGCCAGTTCTTTTAAAAAACCTGAGTGCAAGTTCTCTGATACTGCTGATTTTAAAATGTTTAACTTTAGCAGTTGCTGTTTAACATCTTACCTAGTTACTGTTAGAATAGAACTTATGTCATTATCACTGTAAGCTATGAATATATCATCCAGTTTCTTTCCAAGAACAGAATAGAAATATTTATTGAACGCTTATGCGTTGTTATTGACAGTTTTACCATTTCTACCTAGTAACAGTCCTGTATGATTGCCAGGATTTCCATTGTACCTGATCTATTTTTAAAAAAATAATTTTTATTGTTCCCAGCCCTACGGGCCACAGATTTTTCATTTATACCTTTAGCTTCCCTTATCAATTGTAGAGGACTGCTCAGGCCTAATTTTTAGGCCTGAACCAGACCCAAACCGGACCCAAGCTCACCCGGCCTGACCTGAGAGGGTTGAGTCATTTTCTGACCCAATCCAACCCTTCTCCCAGCCCTGAGTCATTGCCACCGCTGCCGCCACTTGTCTGTGAAGTTGGTGCAGAGGTAGCTGCCTGCGGCTGCAGCTGAATGCCCTGCTCCTGCTGTCCGCCGCTCCCTGCTGTGTTGTGTGTGCTGTAAAGTGAGGGACAATGCGACTTTTTGGCACACACAGCTCAGTGAGGTGGTGGCGGAGGGCAGGAGCAGGGGATGCAGCCCCTGGCAGGCTGACCCAACAGGCAGGAGGAGAAGAGCTGACAGAATCCCAACAGGGTCTGGTTGTTTTCCCACCTAACCCAACCCGGACCCAACACTTGTAATCGGGTCCTGTCAGGTTGGGGTCGAGTTGCAGGGCTCTAATCACTGACTGCTAATTTATAGTCATTGCTATCAACTTCTCCTTTTTCCATCTGCTCTATCACTTTTCAGTGCAGCTTTCACTTCCCTTCTGAACCTGGATGGTATTTTTAGCTGATGAAGTCTTGTTCCATGGTGTGAAATTGTGAGGCACCTGAGACAACTTTCCGAAATAGCTCCGAATCATCATTGACATTGTTTAGTTCAAATTTTTCCTTCCAATCAATTTTTGCTCCTAATTGTTTTTGGCTGTGAGAAATTGGTCCCTTTAAAAGCTGCTGTTGGTCAGGGCTCTATTCCAGGTTGGCAGGAATTGCTGAAAGGCTTCTAGTGTCATGGTTAAGGCTACGTTTATGTCACGGAGGTCATGGAAGACACGGAATCCGTGACTTCCAGAGACCTCCGTGACATTCTGTGCTTCAGCTCCAGGGGCTGCAGGCAGGGCCGGTGCAAGGATGTTTCGCGCCCTAGGCGAAACTTCCACCTTGCGCCCTCCCCCTCCCCGAGCCCTGCGGCAGCTCCCCACCCCCCCTCCGCCCTGAGGCGCCCCTCCCCTGCGGCAGCTCCCCACCCCCCATCCCCCCGGGCCATGCGGCAGCTCCCCACCCCAGCTCACCTCTGCTCTGCCCCCTCCCCGAGCCCTGCAGCAGCTCCCCACCCACCCTCTGCCCTGAGGCACCCTCCCATGACAGCTCCCCCCCCCTCCGCCCTGAGGCGCCCCCCCCATGATAGCTCCACCCCCGCCCGGGGAGCCGTGCGGCAGCTCCCCACCCCAGCTCACCTCTGCTCCACTTCCTCCCCGAGCACGCCGTCGCTGGTCCACTTCTCCCGCCTCCCAGGCTTGCGGCGCCAATCAGCTGTTTGGCACCGCAAGCCTGGGAGGGAGAGAAGCAGAGCAGGGAGGAGGCAGAGCAGAGGTGAGCTGGAGCGGGAAGTTCCCCTGTGTGCCGCCCCCCCCTTACTTGCTGCAGGCGGCCCTCCCTGCGCCCCCCTGCCCCAGCTCCCTCCGCCTAAATGCCGGTGGCGACCGGGGCCGCCAAAGAAAATGTCGCCCCCCCCAAATGCTAGCGCCCTAAGCGACCGCCTAGGTCGCCTAATAGGTTGCACCGGCCCTGGCTGCAGGACTCTGGAACTGGCAGCCTGCGGGGCCCTAGCAGGGTTCCAGTGACAGCAGCGACAGAGAACAGGGCCCCCTGCAAGGTTCCAGTGACAGGTGCCAGACTCCTGAGGGGGGCCTCCTCAGGGTTCCAGCGACGGGCGACAGTCTCTCACGGGAGAGAGGGGGCTGCCCTGGGTGAGCGCCTGGGGGTGTCCCATTTTCTCTTTGGGAAATATGGTCACCCTGCAGCTCCCAGCCACCGTGGGTGGAGGGGGGGCCCCCTGCAGCTTCCAGCTGCCATGGGCAGAGGGGGAACCCCATAGCTCCCAGCCACCATCGTAGTGGGGGAATCCATGGAGCCGCAGCAGCAAAAGTCACCGACAGGTCACGGCTTCCGTGAACTTTTGTTTATTGCCTGTGACCTGTCCGAGACTTTTACTAAAAATAACTATGACAAATTTTTAGGCTTCGTCATGGTCCCTATGTGAGCTAATGGTGTGATACATCCTGAACTTGCAAGTTGGCATGCTGATGTTCCAGCCCACCTAGCATCTGTTGGCTGGAATGCTGATCCTCAGTACGTGCTAGGGCAGACTGTGCTCCTTCCTCCACCCATGTGTCCCCACCTCCCTCCATGTCCTCGGCTTAGTGGGTTTCAAGCTGTAAATACAAAGAGCAAATAAAGCTGGCTGTGAACCCCAAGCCTCAGTTTTTGCTTAATATTTCAAGGGATCTTCAGCCCACTGGGACAAATCCAACTGTGACTTCTTGCTCAGGTCCCCCAGAACTGTGAGCCACTGTGTCACCACCACCCTGCCTCAGCACAAAGAGTTGTGCTGCTGGTAAGCGAGTCAGCTCCCTGACACACCAGCTTGTCTGCCTTGCCAGCAAACTCCTCAGGACTCTGTCAGGTCACAGGTCACAATCAGTGAGCTCCACTTCCCGAATGACATCTCTCTGCAATGTCCGGTCCCTCTCACTGGCCACCCAAAGACGCTAGTAAGTGTGCTGCCCCCAAAGAGACCGTGTACACACCAGCCTGTTAGACTGGCTGCAGACTCACCCTCCACGGTTAATACCCAGCACTTGTAATAAAACAAGAATAATGTTTTTACCAAAGCACAAAGATCTAAGTGATACTAAGCAAGAATAAAAGAGACAGGTCTGATTACAAACACAACACAACATGCTTTCTAGTGACTAAAACTTAATTTTACCACGATCCCATCTCTGCATAAGCAGTTTTCTTACTTACATTAAGTTACCAACATCTCTTGCCTTACAGGCCAAGAGAAGCCAGCTTTCATGGGCTCGGTGATGGATAACTAAAATGTCCATTTTGCTCACTTTATATTACTGAAGTTCACTGTCTCTGCCTTGAGAACCAGGAATGCTTCCTGGGTGCAGATTCTGTCCTCCCAGTATGATTGTTAAACGGATTTACTCATAGACTCATAGACTTTAAGGTCAGAAGGGACCATTATGATCATCTGGTCTGACCCCCTGCATGCTGCAGGCCATAAAACCGTCCCTACCCCTTCCCTGGACTCTGCTGTTGAAGTCCCCAATCCTGTTTTTAGTGACTTCAATCGGCAGAGACCCTCCTGCTAGAGATCCCTGCCCCATGCTGCGGAGGAAGGCGAAAAACCTCCAGAGGCTCAGCCAATCTGCCCTGGAGGAAAATTCCTTCCCGACCCCAAATGTGGCGATCAGTAAGACCCCGAGCATATAGGCAAGAGTCTCCAGCCTGACCCCTTTTAGCCATGATACTATTTACCTACCATTGCTTGGCTTTCCTTGACTACTATGTTTTACCATTAAACCATTCCCTCCATAAACTTATCTAACTTTATCTTAAAACCAGACAGGTCCGTCGCCCCCACCGTTTCCCTCGGTAGGCCGTTCCAATATTTCACCCCTCTGACGGATTTCTCCCCTGCTTATTTAGTTTGATGTCTTTGTTTACCTTATATGTAAATGTACGTTCACACAGGCCACAGTCAACCTGTGGAACTCGTTGTCAGGGGATTTTGTGAAGGCCAAAAGTATAACTGGGTTCAAAAAAAGAATTAGCTAAGTTCATGGAGGATAGATCCATGAATGGCTATTAGTCGAGATGGTCAGTGATGCGACCCCATGCTTGGGTGTCCCTAAACTGATGACCTACACCCAGAAGCTGGGACTGGACGAAAGGGGATGGATCACTCAATAATTTCCCTCTTCTGTTTATTCCCTCTGATGCATCTGGCACTGGCCACTGCCAAAAGACAGGATACTGGGCTAGATGGACCATTGTCCTGACCCAGTATGGCCATTCTTATGTTCTTATTGTTCTCAGCCCTGTAAGCAAGCCAGTCAGACCGGTAAAAATTCCTTTTCCTTTGCCTAGGGCAATCTGGTTTTATGCTCTGCCTCCCAAACATGTTTTGAGAACAAATTTCCAGCACATACATATAACCTTTTGTACACAGTCTGTACATACATCACACAATGATTTTTGGGACCAGTGTGTCACCAATGTACATATGATACCTTACATGACACTTCTGAGGAGTATATTATGACAACAGTTGGGGCAATGAGTGCATCAAGTCTGATGTGAGTGACCGTATGGGGGGCCCTCTGCCAGTCGGCGTTGAGGGGCTGCCAGGGTCACACCAGCTGTGACTAAAAGGAGAGGAATATGGGAAATAATTGAGCAAAAGCAGAACTTCATTGTTAGAGCTGGGTGAAATTCTTTGTGCAAATAGTTTTTTCACCAACATATGCAGGTTCAGGTTAATCGAAACTTTGTGAATTCAGGTCCAATTTGGCAAATAGTTTCAGTCAAAAATAAATTTTAAAAATGTTCCTGAACCATCTACATGTTTCATTTCAGCATCTCTGAAATGAAACATTTTGATTTTTCATTTTGGAAAGATGTTTCAGTTTGGACTTTACTTAAATTGAATTTTAAAAAATATATTAAAATGTTAAAATATTATATTATATTATAATATTAAAAATATTAAAAATGCAACAATAAAATTAACCCCCCCAAAAAATAATATTGTTTGACCCCAAATCATTTTCTTTTCAGTTTTTCATTTGTCGAGAAAAACTGAACAATTTTTGTTTAATTGAACCCAAAACTAAATTTTTTTGGTTTGACCACCAATTTGAAAACTCTGTTATTTGCTGAGCTCTATTCATTGTATTAGCCAAGCACAAGTGTAACCCACCCTGGCACAATACGGGGAGCTTTGTGCCTCTCAAGTGGTTGATTCACAGCTGAGGATAACAGCCACCAGCAACTCCTTTAGCTGCTTGTTTAGCTCAAGAGGCAGAGGTGCATACAGCAACCAAGTTCCCAGGTTCAAGTGCTGCTGACAACTCGAGGCAGGTTATATGTGCATGTAACAGTATTTGTGGGGTCAGAACTGATCAAGGGTTTGTCATTAGTTTAGTGGCCAGAGGCCTGTGAGGAAAATAAAATACTTGTTGACAGAGCTTCTCCTTTGGCTCAAGTAGCAGAAATCTGTTCTGTTTTTGTTGCTTTTTGAGGAAAGTTGCAAGTTCTATTCTCAATGCTGCATGTACCCAGTCTGCCTTCACCAGCGGACTATGAAGAGTTCTCCAGAGCTACAATCAGTTTGTAAAATCCTATGATTTTAATTTTACATGTGCAAAAAAATCATTTTTAAAATGTATTAATGCATCCTTAAGGATTAGACTTTAATTGCACAAGTCAGAATATTCAGAAGGATGATTTCCACAGAAATATTACATTTCTTCCCTTCTAAGGCTACGTCTACACTACCCGCCTGAATCAGCGGGTAGAAATCGATCTCTCGGGGATCGAATTATCGCGTCTCGTTGGGACGCAACAATTGATCCCCGAATCGACGCTTGTACTCCACCAGCGGAGGTAGGAGTAAGTGCTGTCGACGGGGAGCCGCGGAGGTTGATTTGCCGCCATCCTCACAGCGGGGTAAGTCGGCTCCGATACGTCGAATTCAGCTACGCTATTCGCATAGCTGAATTTGTGTATCTTAAATCGACCCCCCCCCACCCCCACCCCGTAGTGAGGACGTAGCCTAAGTATATCATAATAAGGTCATTTGTTACATATACCCACAGCACTAGGCTCTGGGCAATCAACAAACAATGCAATGCAAAAACTAGTGTTGATGTAATAGTAAGGGTTAGAAATCAAGTGCTCAATAGGTAGGATACTGAAAAATTAAACGGCCTGATTTTCAATTGTGCCCAATCTCCACTGATTGCAGTCTGAGCACTGGGAGCTCTGCAAATCACACCTAGTGGTTTTAACTCAGTCCTGTTGCACATCCTGAATATTTGCTGGCACAGATGGAATAAGAAGCAGCAAGGCATTAAAGTTGATATTTAACAAGGAAAAGAGTAATAGAAAATGCTGCTAATGTGCGACATGGCTGAGTTAATGTTATGGTAGAAACCTTAGCTTTAGGCATTTCCTGCCTTTTGAGTGCTTGGTTTGGAATGGAAGAAGGGAGAGATGCCAGAGACTCCATAAATCCTCTAGGGACTTTGCTATTGTTGTTGATTTTACATGGCAGGTACCCGGGGATGGGCAGCAGTATTAAACCTTAAGATCTCTATCTATCTGTTCAGGGTTTGCTATACCTCTAAGTGCCTGTCAACCTTAACAATGCATTAATGTCACTTTTGCATTTAATTTCTCCATTTTCTTGTTGTTTTGAGGGGTGGGGGAAGTGGAGCTAAACACTTGCAAGATCCCTCTGCTTTGCTGATGCTAAGGGTATGTCTTCACTATGCTAAGGGTATGTCTTCACTACCCGCCGGATCAGCGGATAGTAATCGATCTATCGGGGATCGATTTATCGTGTCTCATCCACTTCAAGCCAAGGGGTATGGCAGCCCCTCCCCCAGCACCATAGTTCCAGCACATGGATCCCCCATGGTAGTATGCACAAGTCTTGGTAGAAAGTGTTTGGGGGTCAGGCCCTATAAGCAGCATGTTCTGAATTGTGATGTCCTTAAAAACAAGTACCACAAAGCAAATAGAACAGTGACAAAAATGCTGGCTTTAGACATTCACGAACTAGGGCTGGCAATTAATCGCAGTTAAATCACGCGATTAACTCAAAAAAATTAATCACAATTTTAAAAATGTAGCGCAGTTTTAATCACATTGTTAAACAATAGAATACCAATTGAAATTTATTAAATATTTTGGATGTTTTTCTTCATTTTCATATATATTGTATTCTGTGTTGTAATGGAAATCAATGTATATATTTTTATTACAAATATTTACACTGTAAAAATGATAAAAGAAATAGTATTTTTCAATTCACCTTATACAAGTACTATAGTGCAATTTCTTTGTTGTGAAAGTGCAACTTACAAATGTAGATTTTTTTTCTTTTGTTACATAACTTCACTCAAAAACAAAACAATGTAAAACTTCAAAGCCTTCAAGTCCACTCAGTTCTACTTCTTGGTCAGCCAATCGCTAAGACAAACAAGTTTGTTTACATTTACAGGAGATGCTGCTGCCCTCTTCTTATTTACAATGTCACCAGAAGGTGAGAACAGGCATTTGCATGCCACTGTTGTAGCCAGCATTGCAAGGTATTTACGTGCCAGATATGCTAAACATTCATATGTCCCTTCATGCTTCAGCCACCATTCCGAGGACATGCTTCCATGCTGATGACACTCGTTAAAAAATAATGCGTCAATTAAATTTGTGACTGAACTCCTTGGGGGAGAACTGTATGTCCCCTGCTCTGTTTTACGCACATTCTGCCATATATTTCATGTTATAGCAGTCTCGGATGATGACCCAGCACATGTTCATTTTAAGAACACTTTCACTGCAGATTTGACAAAATGCAAAAAAGGTACCGATGTGACATTTCTAAAGATATCTACAACACTCGACCCAAGGTTTAAGAATCTGAAGTGACATCCAAAATCTGAGAGGGATGAGATGTGGCGCATGTTTTCAGAAGTCCTAAAAGAGTAACACTCTGATGCGGAAACTACAGAACCCGAACCACCAAAAAAGAAAATCAACCTTCTGCTTGTGGCTTCTGATTCAGAGAATGAAAATGGTCCGCACTGCTTTGGATCGTTATTGAGCAGAACCCGTCATCGGCATGGACGCTCGTCCTCTGGAATGATGGTTGAAGCATGAAGGGACATATGAATCTTTAGCGCATCTGGCACATAAATATCTTGCAATGCCGGCTACAACAGTGCCATGCGCATGCCTGTTCTCACTTTCAGGTGACATTGTAAACAAGAAGCGAGCAGCATTATCTCCTGCAAATTGTTTGTCAGAGCGATTGACTGACCAAGAAGTAGGACTGAGTAGACTTGCGGGCTCTAAAATTTTACATTGTTTTATTTTTGAATTCTGTGGTTCCCAGCCAATGGGAACTGCAGAGCTAGTACTTGGGGCGGGGGCAGCCCGCAGAACCACCTGCTACGCCTCCGCCTAGGAGCAGCCAGAACAGGTCGCCACTTGAGGGGAGCTGCCCAAAGTGAGCGGCCCCCGGATCCGGCACCCTGCTCCCTCTCCTGCGCCCCAACCCGCTGCTCCAAGTCCCCTCCCATACCCAAACTCCCTCTTAGAGCCTGTGCCCTGCACCCCCTCCTGCGCCCTAGCCCCAGCTCCGCACACACACACCCCGCACTCAAACTGCCTCCCCCTTAATTAACTGCCATTTTTTACTTACCGGCACCCCCTCATTCCCACAACATGCCGGATAAAACAGCTTTTACTGTAATTATAAAATAAATCTATTGGGATATAAATATTGTACTTAAATTTCAGTGTATAGTATATAGAGCAGTATAGATTTATGGAATTTTAGTTTGTACTGACTTCACTAGTGCCTGTTGTAAAATCTCTAGATGAGTTGATTTACCCCCGGAAGACCTCTGTGTACCCCGGGTTGAGAACCACTGCTCTACAGTGTGTGCAGCTGTTTGCACGGGCACTTCCCAGCCAACTTGCCTCCTGTCCAGTGGAATGCAGAAAATAGACCAGACAAGGTGCCGAGACATTGTGCTCCCCCCACTCACGGAAGCACTTGGGAGCTTCTGGGGCCAAACTTGTTTTGAACAGAGCCCCGTCAGCTGAAGCTCTCAGGTCTGAGAATCTATTGGGAGCCTTTTGTTAGAGTCCCTGCAATTGCACCTGTTTAACTGAGATAGGAGTATGGAGAAAACAGCTTTGCCCCCAGTTCCCATTTCCAGGACAGAGACAAGCAAACAGGGAACAAAGACATCAGTTCACGGTAATTTGACAGGTCTGAGGTCGGGAAGGAAGTCCCATGCATGGATTTTGAGACCAGAAGTGCCTATTTTAAGGGTAAAGGGGATGAAAAGGATGGTCAAGCGGTTAGGGCACTAGTACAATACTGGTTCAATTCCCCTCCTCTGTCACAGGTTTCCCGTGTGCCCTTGGACAAGTCTCTCACTCTCAGTTCTCCATCTGTCTAGAACAGGGACACTAGCTCTTCCCTGCCACACAGGGGACCTGGGTGACACATTCAAGATTCTGTGATAATGGAGGGCATATAACTCTCTTCGATAGACTGGGATCATCTAGGCTGTCCATAGCATTTCATCCAGTAATTCCTGCATCACGCTGGTTCTTCTTGTGTCCCTCTCTAGGGCTCTTTCCCTACAGCAAGGAAATGCACAAAACACATTCTGCCATTGCTGCCCTGATTCAGCTCCGCTGGTGTCAGCAGTGCTGGAAGCAGTGGTATAATCCACCTGGATGGGTCACGCATTATAGCTCCCAGAACTGCTAACCCGGGTACCAACAGGGGGAAATGGTTGTAAAATGTTGCTAGTGTAGGTAAAGTTACTGAGGTTTGTGGTTAGAACTATCTATTTCTGTCACATTTTGTCTCTTTTTCTCTTGATTTGTAAACCAATTTCCGGCCATTGCAGGGCTTTGCACATTGGTGCACTTTGGTCCCTCCTGTTCTGTGCCGGTGGCACGCAATAGTCCAGTCTCTTGAGGGCTGTGATACTTTGGTTTAGTTCAGATTGC
This sequence comes from Chrysemys picta bellii, assembly GCF_011386835.1. Classification (NCBI taxonomy): domain Eukaryota; kingdom Metazoa; phylum Chordata; order Testudines; family Emydidae; genus Chrysemys; species Chrysemys picta. The sequence continues at coordinate 21,203,099 of NC_088811.1, forward strand.
TGAGCGCGTTGTGGGGGTGGCTGGGTGTTAATTACTGGCCTGTGATATACATGTCAAACCAGATCATCTGGTGGTCACTTCTGGCCTTCAATTCCATGTAACCCTTTCCTTGCCAGCATCTGTGAACCTTGCTGCTCTGGGGAAAGAGCCAGACAAAGTGAGTGGGTGGCAGAAGTAAAAACAATGGGCATGGAAGAGACTAAAAGTTGTTACCATCTGATGGGCTGGTCACTGTTCCTCCCCTTCCCTCTTCAGAGAAATTAGTGGGTCTGATTTATACAAGTGTAAATCCAGAGTAACTCCATTTACGTTAAAGGAGTTACTCTGGATTTACATCAGTATAATTCAGACCAGAATCTGCCCTGATGTCACACAAGAGGAAATGAAAAATAAAGGGAATGAGAAATGTGCAAGTGTACTTCATTCTAGTATCATAGACTCATAGGATTGGACAGGACCTCGAGAGGTGATCTAGTCCAGGCCCCTGCACTCCCGGCAGGACTAAGGATTATCTAGACCATCCCTGACAGGGGTTTGTCCAACCCGCTCTTAAAGATCCCCAATGATGGAGATTCCACAACCTCCCTAGGCAATTTATTCCAGTGCTTAACCACCCTGACAGGTAGGAAGTTTTTCCTAATGTCCAACCTAAACTGCCCTTGCTCAGTTTAAGCCCATTGCTTCTTGAACTATCCTCAGAGGTTAAGAAGAACAATTTTTCTCTCTTCTCCTTTTAACAACCTTTTATGTATTTGTAAACTGTTCTCATGTTCCCTCTCAGTCTTCTCTTCTCCAGACTAAACAAACCATTTTTTTCAATCTTCCCTCATAGGTCATGCTTTCTAGACCTTTAATCATTTTTGTTGCTCTTCTCTGGACTTTCTCCAATTTGTCCACATCTTTCCTGAAATGTATCGCCCAGAACTGGACACAATACTCCAGTTGAGGCCTAATCAGCATGGAGTAGAGGGGAAGAATTACTTCTTGTGTCTTGCTTACAGCATTCCTGCTAACATCCCAGAATAATGTATATTATTGCAGGGAGAGGCTTGTCTGAGGGCTTTGGCTATTAATGGATTTGTGGCTGCAAGAAACTTGCAAATAAAGCCACTAACGAAGTTTTCTTCCAGTCCGTCTCCCACATTTGAAAATGTGTGTGTGCAAGAGCATTGATGTGTGTGCATGCGCATGCCTGCCTTATGTGAACGCATGTGTCCACGTGTATGCATGCGTGTTTCTGTGTGTGTGTGCGTGTGTGTGTGTGCATGCACATGTCCATACATGTGTGTGGTTATGCAGATTCCTGCAGCTGCACAAAAATGAAATTAAGCCCTGGAATGTGCAAAGCCACTTTGAAATGTGCAGGCGTGGCAGTGTGTCATTGTTAAACTTGTGCTGGAACCACTGTGATGGATGGAGCTGCTGGTTTGAAGCTGGGGGGGGCGGGTGATTAGAAAATTTCCTCTGATAAAAAGTGACAGTATGTTAATTATCTCTTCACCCACCCCACCCCTCCCTCAAGTAGAGGACCATTTGCTGTTAATGAGTTAATTAGGATTAATTAGTATTAGTTAATATTCGCAAAGTGCTTAGAAGATGAAAAGCACCAATGTAATAAGGCTTTGTACATCTTATGGCACCTTTCAGTGGGCGCAGAAGATGCTCAGTGCCTTTGAAAATCAGGTTGCAGGTATCACTAAATGGGAACCTAAAAATGGAAGCATTGAAAATTAGCAGACACTTTTGAGAATGTAGATCTGTGTGCAGTGTCGCCAGGTATCGCAATGTTATCATGACTCTTGCAATATTTGGTGTTTCTTTTAAAAGCTCCAGCTCCTGGAGTCATGGGATTAGGTGAGAATCTCAGCTTTCATTAAAAAAAAAAAAAGCTGGAAACCATGACGCTACAAAGGCTAATGCAATCTTTGGATGTATAAACAAGAGATCATCGTGTAGACATTGGGTGGTTATATTACCTCTGTATTTGGCACTGTTGATGTGACCGCTACTGGAGTTTCTGTCCAGTTCTGGCATCCACAATTCAAGAAGGATACAGAAAAAATGGAGAGGAGTCAGAGAATAGCCAAGAGAATGATTAAAGGATTGGAAAAAATCAGTGCTTAATTTGTGCCAGGGCTTGCTAGAGCTGTGCCGCGGCACCTCTAGGCTTGGCAATTCATAGCCCCAGCACCTCTGGGCTTGCCACGTCAGTTATGAAAGTAAAAAGATTGCTTGAGCCCTGGCACCTCATTGCTGGAGTCCAGAAACCTCTTTCATTACAAATTAAGCACCAGAAAAAATGCCTTATAATGATTGACTCAAGGAACTCGATCTATTTAGATTATCAAAGAGACTATAAAGGAGTGTGTTATGGGTTTCCCCTGGGATGCCACCTGGAACTGGAGAACCACTGAGCCCTCTGACTCACCAGCCTGGGTTTCCTTTTACATTGTGTTGCTGTCACAAGATGTAGACCGCTCCCAGTCCTACACTCCCACCAGCATTCACACAGGAAGGGACACACCCAGATACAGTTGCATGCAGCTGACCAGCTACTGCATGTACTAACAATAGAGAGGCCACAGCCAAAATAACCCCCAGCTCCCCAGCCTAGTTCCAGCCCCGTGCTGTTCATTTCAATGAGAAGAAGAAGGTCCGAGACACATTCTGCTTAGAATTCAGGAGCTGTTCTCCTGATCCAGCTAAGGTTGTTGTACTGCACTGGTCCAGCATAAGATTGACTCTGGGGGAAACACCCTTAAACAGCTGCCAGCTCACCATTCACCAACAGCAAAGGGGGAAGAGGCTTGATAGACCAGTAAAGAAATGTATCAGGAAGGCAAAACTCAACCTTCAGCCTCACTCATCGTTCTGGGCAAGAAAAAATATGGCAGCACCAAATTCTGTGTGGACTATAGAAAACTAAATGAAGTCACTTTAAAAGATTTGTTTTCATTACCACAAATAGGTGATACCCTGGGTGCTGTAGCAGGTTCAATCTGACGTTCCACATTGGCACTTAAAAATGGGTATTGGCAACTGGAAGTGGATCCAAAAGACAGGGATAAAACTGCTTTCACAGTAGGACAAGGCCTGTGGCAATTTAAAGTGATGGCTTTCGGCTCATGTAAGGCAGTGGTTTTCAAGCAGGGGTTCATGTACCTCTGGGGGTACACAGAGGTCTTCTGGGGGGTACATCAACTCATCTAGATATTTACTTAGTTTTACAACAAGCTACATAAAAAGCACTAGCAAAGTCAGTACAAACTATCATTTCATACAGACAATGACTTGTTTATATTGCTCTATGTACCATACTCTGAAATGTAAGTACTGTACAATATTTATATTCCAATTCATTTATTTTTATAATTATGTTGTAAAAATGAGAAAGTCAGCAATTTGACAGTAATAGGGTGCTGTGACACTTTTGTATTTTTATGTCTGATTTTGTAAGCAAGTAGCTCTTAAGTGAGGTGTAACTTGGGGGTATGCAAGACAAATCAGACTCCTGAAAGGGGTACAGTAGTCTGGAAAAGTTGAGGACCACTGGCGTAATGCACTGGCCACCTTTGAGAGGCTAATGGAGAGGGTATTACAAGGCATGATCCTCTCAGCCTGTTTGTTGTACCTAGATCACAATCTGGTGCACGCTAAAAAAATGGGAACTGGAATCGATACATTTCCAAGTGGTCTGTGTTCTAGTAAAGGTTTCCAATCTGAAACTCAACCCAGAAAGATGTGCCTTGTTTAAAAAAAAGAGATAATATGCTGGGCACACAATTAGCGAGGGGAGAAATGTCCATGACAAAACAGAAATCAAGGCTGCACAGAGCTGGTGAACTCCCCCGACACTCACAGATGGGCAGAGTTTTATAGGGTTCTGCTCCTGTTACAGAAGGTTCATTTGTGGGTTTGTCAGTATTGCAAAACCTCTGCATAGGTGGGGTGACAAAGGGAAACTATTTCAGTGGTCAGCACAGTGTGATGTAGCATTTTCAGAGTTGAAAAAGGCCCTTGTGACTGCTCCAGTCTTAGCCAACCTGTGTTTCAAAACCTCTTTCATATTGGACATGGTGCTGGTGCTTATGCATTGGGGGCGGTATTGACACAAGAACACAAGGGCTTATTACAGCAAAAGTCTAATTTCTCTCTAGAGAGATTATTGCACAACCCAAAAGTAACTCCTAGCAGTGATTAAATCTATAGAACATTTTCGCCACTAGCTGTATGGGAGAACGTCTGTGGTCACGACAGACCACACATCCCTGAAATGGCTCTTAGAGTCAGGAATCCTGAGGGGCAACTTGCGAGGTGGTTGGAAAAACAGCATTGTTATGATTTCACAGTAACCCACAGGCTGGGAACAATTTCCCATGGTAGTGCTGATGTCTTGTCCAGATGGCCCTGTTGGGAGGCTAATTGCTAGCACTGCCCTAAGTAGAAGAACAAGGAATTGGCCACTCGAGGGAATGAGTGTGCTCAGGAAGCGATGGCTGGCTCTCTTCCCACCCCCTACCCCAACTTTACAGAAGTGCAAATATTCCTGATTCAGCCACTGGAAGAGTGGAGGTGGGGTTGCAGAAATGGACTGCAGAGCATCTAAGAGCTTCCCAAAGAGAGGATCCTAATATTAGAATCGTGTGTGGTTGGGAAAAAAATCAGCTGGTAAACACAGCCCCCCCAAAATGCAGTATCTCCTTAAAATGCCACAGTAAAGCTCTGGTCACAGTGGGAGAGTTTAGAATTGAAAGATGAAATAATCATAGGACTGGAAGAGACCTAGGGTTGCCAACCCTCCCGGTTTCACCAGAAGTCTCCCGGAATCAGGCTCTATCTCCCAAAGGCTACTGAAGCCAAACCAAGAGATTTTAGGTGCTAAAAATCCGGCAGCGCAGTGGGGTTAAGGCAGGCTCCCTGCCTGCCCTGGCTCTGCACCGCTCCTGGAAGCAGCCGGCACATCCCTGCGGCCCCTGAGAGGGGAAGGGGGTCTCCGTGCGCTGCCCCCGCCCTGAGAGCCGACTCCACAGCTCCCATTGGCCGGGAACCGCAGTCAATGGGAGCTGTGGAGGCAGTGCTTGTGGGCAGGGGCAACATGCAGAGACCCCCTGATCCCCTCACCTAGAAGCCGCTGCCAGAAGGATGGGCCGGTCGCTTTTGGGAGCTGCCCAAGGTAAGTGCTGCCTGGCCGGAGCCCACACTCCTCACCCCCCCCACACCCCGGCCCCAGCCCAGAGCCCGCACCCTGCACCCAAACTTCCTCCCAGAGCCTGCACCCCCTCCTGCACCCCAACCTGGGGAAAGTGAGTAAGGGTGGGGGAGAGTGAGCGACGGAGGGAGGGGGGATGGAGTGAGTGGGGGCGGGGCCTCGGGGAAGGGGTGAGGAAGGGGGCAGGGCAAGGGTGTTTGGGTTTGTGCGATTAGACAGTTGGCAACCCTAAAGAGATCTTGAGAGGTCATCTAGTCCAGTCCCCTGCACTCAAGGCAGGACTGAGTATTATCTAGACCATCCCTGACGGGTGTTTGTCCAACCTGCTCTTAAAAACTTCTAATGATGGAGATGCCACAGCCTCCCTAGGCAATTTATTCCAGTGCTTAACCACCCTGACAGGTAGGAAGTTTTCCTTAAAATCCTACTTAAACTGCCTTTCCTGCATTTTCAGCCCGTTACTTCTTGTCCTATCCTCAAACGTTAAAGAGAACAATTTTTCTCTCTCCTCCTTGTAACAACCTTTTATGTACTTGAAAACTGTTATCATGTCCCCCCTCAGTCTTGTCTTCTCCAGACTAAACAAACCCAATTTTTTTTCAGTCTTCCATCATAGATCATGTTTTCTAGACCAGAGGTTCTCAAACTAGGGCCACTGCTTGTTCAGAGAAAGCCCCTGACGGGCCGGGCCAGTTCGGCCAATCCCGGCTTCCACTGGCCGCGGTTCACTGCTCCAGGCCAATGGGGGCTGCAGGAAGCGGCACGGGCCGAGGGATGTGCTGGCCGCCCTTCCTGCAGCCCCCATTGGCCTGGAGCAGCGAACCGCGGCCAGTGGGAGTCGCGATCGGCCGAACCTGTGGATGCGGCAGCTAAACAAACCGGCCCGGCCCACCAGGGGCTTTCCCTGAACAAGCGGCGGCCCTAGTTTGAGAACCACTGGTCTAGACTGTTAATCATTTTTGTTGCTCTTCTCTGGACTTTCTCCAATTTGTCCATATCTTTCCTGAAATGTGGCACCCAGAACTGGACACAATACTCCAGTTGAGGCAGGGGTGAAAATGGGCCGGTACGGGCCAGTACGGCATACCGGTAAGAAGTGGCCACCGATATCGGCCCGTACACACCTGACGTTAAAATGTATAATGTATAACGTCGCTGCCCTCTCTCCCTCTCCCCCCCATTGGCGTCCCTGCTGGTAGGGATCCTACTGGCAGGGCCACCAACAGGGGTGGGGTGGGGGAAAGGGGCAGCTTCCCCGGGGCTTGGCAATTTAAAAGGGCCCGGGGCTCCAGACGCTACCGCAGAGCCCCAAGCAGCACAGGCCAGGCAGCGTGGATGGGCTGGCTAGGGGACGCTGACCCCCAGCCCTGTTCCTGGACCCCCATACCACTTAAGTCATATGTGCTACTTTCACCCCGAGTTGAGGCCTAATCAGTGGGGAGTAGAGCAGAAGAATTACTTCTCATCTTGCTTACAAAACTCCTGCTAATACATCCCAGAATGATGTTTGCTTTTTTTGCAACACTGTTGACTCATATTTACCTTGTGATCCACTATGACCCCCAGATCCCTTTCCGCAGTACTCCTTCCTAGGCAGTCATTGCCCAGTTTGTATGTGTGCAACTGATTGTTCCTTCCGAAGTGCCGTACTTTGCATTTGTCCTCATTGAATTTCATCCGGTTTATTTCATACCATTTCTCCAGTTTGTCCAGATCATATTTAATTTTAACCCTATCCTCCAAAGCACAGACCCAGAACTGATCCCTGAAGGATCCCACTCGTGACGCCCTTCCAGCTTGACTGAATCCCTGATAACTACTCTCTGGGATCGATTTCCAACCAGTTATGAACCCACCTCATAGTGGCTCCATCTAGGCTGTATTTCCCTAGTTTGTTTATGAGAAGATCATGTGAGACAGCATCAGAAACCGTACTAAAGTCAAGATATACCATGTCTACCACTTCCGTCCATCCGCAAGGCTTCTTACCCTGTCAAAGAAAGCTATTAGGTTGATTTGACATGATTTATTCTTGACAAATCCATGCTGACTCTTACTTAGTACCTTATTATCTTCTAGGTGTCTGCAAATTGACTTCTTGATTATTTGCTCTATTATCTTTCTAGGTACTGAAGTTAAGCTGACTGGTCTGTAATTCCCTGGGTTGTCTTTATTCCTCTTTTTATAGATGGGCAAATATAGTGCCATTTTCCAGTCCTCTGGAATCTCTCTCGTCTTCCATGAGTTTTCAAAGACAATTGGTAATGGCTCAGATACCTCCTCAGTCAGCTCATTGAGTATTTTAGGATGTTTTTCATCAGGCCCTGGTGACTTGAAGGCATCTAACTTGTCTAAGTGCTTGTCTACACTACCGTGTGGGATCGATCTAAGATATGCAGCTTCAGCTATATGAATGGTGTAGCTGAAGTCGACGTACTTAGATCTACTTACCGCGATGTCTTCACTGCAGTAAGTCAACTGCTGATCCTCTCCCGTCAACTCCGCTTGCGCTCCTCGTTCTGGTGGAGTACCGGAGTCGACAGGAGAGCGCTCAGCAGTCGATTTATCGCAGTTATACTAGACGTGATAAATTGACCCCCATTGGATCAATCGCTGCCCGCCGATCCGGCTGGTAGTGTAGACAAGCCCTAAATAATTCTCAATTTGTTCTTTCCCTATTTTAACCTCAGACCCTACTGTGACGGGATCTCCAGTGTGCAGCCTGAGATCATGGGACCGCCGTGTCCCCTTAATTCTCTCCAACCTGGGCTGTCTCTCATAATGCCTTGCTAGTGACCAGCAGAGAACCCCTCCAGGCACCGTGATCACTCAGCACAGCAGCATGTGGAGCCCACACCCAGTCTATTGCATGAATGCTCCCAGAGCCACTCATGAATCACACAGAGAAAGGCACCAGACAAATCCCCCCAGTTCCCAGCACTGTACCTCGTGAATATACCGTCTTGCACTGCTCAAGATGGGCAGTGCAGGTTTATTAATTGGTTCACTACTTCCTCAATGGAAAGTGGACATATACCAGCCTTTGCAAAACCTGAGATTTGCCACATACAAACTCACTGATAAAGACAAACAGTTCAATGGATTTATTGACTATAAAAGATAGATTTTAACTGATATTAAGTGATAGGCAAAAAGTCACAGTTAGTTACCAAAAGAAATAAAATATAAGCACTCTGTCTAAGCTCTCAACCGTATTTGAGTGGCAACATCTAGGTTAAGCAGTTTTTCTCACCCCACTGGATATTGTAGTCCATAGTATAGAGATTTCACCTTTGAAATCTGGGCCAGTCCCCTCAGCTGGAGTCTCAAGTCTTCACCCTCCTTGTTGCTTGCAGTGTAGGTGGGTGAAGAAGAAAGGCCAAGCGTGGGCCCCTGTGTTTGGTTTTGATACCCTTAGCCCACGTGCTTGGAGAATACAAATCCAGGCATGTCTGGGGGCATTGCTGAGTCTCCAATGCAGGTTGAGCAATTCCCCTGGTGTGGCCTTATGCAGGTGAGTCACTGAATTGTAGCTCCCTTTCTGGACAATGGCTGGTGATTTCTGTTCAACAGCACCCACCCAGGTGTTGGTTACCTCCCTTGTCATTGTCTCTGTAGAGCCAGTATCTGGGCACCTCCCAAACCCACAGCATGTTTTAGTGACAACCATACAACACAATTCTCATAACTTCGTATGCATTGATGATACACATATTTAGATAGAACAATGACTTTCAGCAGATCATAACCTTTCCCCAGATACCTCACATGGCATGCTTTATATGTAAGATCATAATTATATGAAAATGAGACTATGGGAGTTCCAGGACACTCCCCCAAGGTATAGAATGTCACACCTACCTGATTTTCACAGGCATTCATTAAGTTAGATGTCCAATTGCTACTAAACTTTTTGGTGAAAACAAACAAAAAGGTTATTTAGCACTTCTGCCTTTTCCACATTTTCTGTTATTGTTTTTCCCTCCTCATTGAGCAATGGGCCTACCCTGTCATTGGTCTGCCTCTTGTTTCTAATGTATTTGTAGAATGTTTTCTTGTTACATTTTATGTCTCTAGTTAGTTTAATCTCATTTTGTGCCTTGGTCTTTCCAATTTTATTCCTACATGTTTGAGTAATTTGTTTATATTCATCCTTTGTAATTTGACCTAGTTTCACTTTTTGTAGTACTGTGTTTTGATTTTTAGATCATTGAAGATCTTTTGGTTAAGCCAGGGTCATCTCTTGCCATACTTCCTGTCTTTCCTAAGCAGCGGGATAGTTTACTCCTGGGCCCTTAATAATGTCTCTTTGAAAAACCACCAACTTTCTTGAACTGATTTTCCCCTTAGACTTGCTTCCCAAGTGATTTTACATACCAACTCCCTGAGTTTGCTAAAGTCTGCCTTCTTGAAATCTATTTTCTTTATTATGCTGTTTTCCCTCCTACCATTCCTTAGAATCATGAACTCTACCATTTCATGATCACTTTCACCCAAGCTGCCTTCCACTTTCAAATTTTCAACAAGTTCTTCCCTATATGTCAAAATCAAATTTAGAACAGCATCCCCCCTAGTAGCTTTCTCCACCTTCTGAAATGAAAAATTGTCTCCAAATACATTCCAAGAACTTGTTGGATAATCTGTGCCCTGCTGTGTATTTTCCCAACAGATGTCTGGGGAGTTGAAGTCCCCATCACCACCAAGTCCTGTGCTTTGGGTGATTTTGTTAGTTGTTTATAAAAAGCCTCATCCACTTCCTGTTCCTGGTTAGGTGGTCTCTAGTAGAGCCCTACCATGACACTACCCTTGTTTTTTTACCCCTTTTACCCTTACTCAGAGACTTTCAACAAGTCTGGCTCCTATTTCCATCTCAACCTCAGTCCAAGTGTATATATTTTTAACATATGTGGCAATACCTCCTCCCTTTTTCCCCCTGCCTGTCCTTCAACCTGTACCCCCCTATACCAATATTCCAATTTATGCTAACTATGCCATCGTTAAAAGAAGAACAGGAGTACTTGTGGCACCTTAGAGACTAACAAATTTATTAGAGCATAAGCTTTCGTGGACTACAGCCCATTTCTTCGGATGCATATGCCATCGTTGTGTTTATTAACTAGCATTTCTAGTTCTTCCTACTTATTTCACATACTTCTTGCATTAGTATACAGACATCTAAGATACTGATTTGATTTCCCCCCTTATCCCTGCTATAATGGCCCATGTTCCCCCACTCCCCTCCCAGATTCCAACCCTTCTCCCAGGTCTCCATGTTTTTGACTTACCTGTGGGCTTTTGTCTCCTGACCCCATTGAACCTAGTTTAAAGCCCTCCTCACTAGGTTAGCCAATCTGTATGCTGTTCTCCTTACTCGATAGGTAACCCCATCTCTGCTTAGTGGTCCTTCTTCCCGGAACAACATCCCAGATCAAGAAAGCCAAAGCCCTCTGGGCAACACCTCCAGGATGCATCTGTCTCTGTCTGGGCCCCTACCCTTGACTGGAAGAATAGGTGTGATGCTTCTCCGGGCACCTTCTTACCAACTGCCTCCAGCATGAGGGAGTCTTGCCTGTACTAGCTGGACACCCTTGGATGATTTAGTTGGGGTTGGTCCTGCTTTGAGCAGGGGGTTGGACTAGATGACTTCCTGAGGTCTCTTCCAACCCTGATAGTCTATGATTCTAACACAAACAGCCTGTCAGCCTCCCAAGCACTTTTCTCTGGGCTACACCAACCCTGTCTTTGCCTTGTAGGTTGACAACGGATGCACCTCAGCTCCTGTGATATCCAGCCCCTGATCACTGGATACCCACAGAAATCCCAGATCCTCTGTTCTCAGAAGACCAGTGTGCCACAGTTTACCATTTTTACATTAGCCCACTGCTCCTGTAATATGCACAGCATTGGAGTTCAATTATAAAAGAAAAGGAAATGTATTTAGGAAAGAATAATGTGTCTGACGAAGTGAGTATTCACCCACGAAAGTTTATGGTCCAATACATCTGTTAGTCTATAAGGTGCCACAGGACTCTTTGTTGCTTTTTACAGATTTAGACTAACACGGCTACCCCTCTGATAGGAAAGACCTATACATAGAATGCTTCCGCCGACGTGCACAGGCAGAAATTGTGGAAAAACAACATCGCTTGCCTCATAACCTAAGTCATGCAGAACGCAATGCCATCCACAGCCTCAGAAACCACCCTGACATTATCATCAAAGAGGCTGATAAAGGAGGTGCTGTTGTCATCATGAACAGGTCTGACTACCAGAAGGAGGCTGCCAGACAACTCTCCAATACCAAATTCTACAGGCCGCTTTCCTCAGATCCCACTGAGGAATACACTAAGAAACTGCACCATCTACTCAGGACACTCCCTACACTAACACGGGAACAAATCAACATACCCTTAGAGCCCCAACCGGGGTTATTCTATCTACTACCTAAGATCCACAATCCTGGAAATCCTGGATGCCCCATCATCTCGGGCATTGGCACTCTTACTGAAGGGCTGTCTGGATATGTGGACTCCCTACTCAGACCCTACGCCACCAGCACTCCCAGCTATCTCCGTGACACCACAGATTTCCTGAGAAAACTACAATGCATTGGTGACCTCCCAGAAAACACCATCCTAGCCACCATGGATGTAGAGGCTCTCTACACAAACATCCCACATACTGATGGAATACAAGCTGTCAGGAACAGTATCCCCGATGATGACACAGCACAACTTATTGCTGAGCTTTATCCTCACGCACAATTATTTCAAATTTGGTGACAATATATACCTCCAGACCAGTGGCACCGCTATGGGCACCCGCATGGCCCCACAATATGCCAACATTTTTATGGCTGACCTGGAACAACGCTTCCTCAGCTCTCGTCCACTCATGCCCCTTCTCTACCTATGCTATATTGATGACATCTTCATCATCTGGACCCATGGGAAGGAGACCCTGGAAGAATTCCACCATGATTTCAACAGCTTCCACCCCACCATCAACCTCAGCCTGGACCAATCTACACGGGAGGTCCACTTCCTAGACACCACCGTACAAATAAGCGATGGCCACATTAACACCACCCTATACCGAAAACCCACCGACCGCTACGCCTACCTTCATGCCTCCAGCTTCCACCCCGGTCACACCACACGATCCATCGTCTACAGCCAAGCACTGAGGTACAATCGCATCTGCTCCAACCCCTCAGACAGAGACCAACACCTACAAGATCTTCACCAAGCATTCTTAAAACTACGATACCCACACAAGGAAATAAAGAAACAAATCAACAGAGCCAGACATGTACCCAGAAGCCTCCTGCTACAAGACAGGCCCAGAAGAGAACCCAACAGAACTCCACTGGCCATCACCTACAGTCCTCAGCTTAAACATCTCCAACGCATCATCAGTGATCTACAACCCATCCTGGACAATGATCCCTCACTTTCACAGACCTTGGGAGGCAGGCCAGTCCTCACCCACAGACAACCTGCCAACCTTAAGCATATTCTCACCAGCAACCACACACCGCACCATAACAACTCTAACTCAGGAACCAACCCATGCAACAAACCTCGATGCTAACTCTGCCCACATATCTACACCAGCAACACCATCACAGGACCTAACCAGATCAGCTACAACATCACCGGCTCATTCACCTGCACGTCCACCAATGTTATATATGCCATCATATGCCAGCAATGCCCCTCTGCTATGTACATTGCCAAACTGGACAGTCACTACGCAAGAGGATAAATGGACACAAGTCAGATATCAGGAATGGCAATATACAAAAACCTGTAGGAGAACACTTCAACCTCCCTGGCCACACAATAGCAGATGTAAAGGTAGCCATCTTACAGCAAAAAAACTTCAGGACCAGACTCCAAAGAGAAACTGCTGAGCTCCAGTTCATTTGCAAATTTGACACCATCAGATCAGGATTAAACAAAGACTGGGAATGGCTATCCAACTACAGAAGCAGTTTCTCCTCCCTTGGTGTTCACACCTCAACTGCTAGCAGAGCACCTCACCCTCCCTGATTGAACTAACCTCGTTATCTCCACACTGATTTATACCTGCCTCTGGAGATTTCCATTACTTGCATCTGAAGAAGTGAGGTTCTTACCCACGAAAGCTTACGCTCCCAATACTTCTGTTAGTCTCAAAGGTGCCACAGGACCCTCTGTTGCTTTTTACAGATTCAGACTAACACGGCTACCCCTCTGATATTTGGCATTTAAACTTCATGAAAACTAGTGGGATGTTACTTGCATTGTTTTCACTTATCTGTATCCCATTATAATGTAGGAGCAAACATTTACATGGTGTGTACCTCGTAGCTAAATAACCCATCAAATGAGAACAAAGCCTTGTGGAATGTAAATAAAGAACTAAAGTGCTAATTCCAAAGCCAGTGGTCATTGGGTGTGATGATTGGAGGTCAAAGACTAAAAATTCATTCCTCACTCTGTGTCATCAAAGGAAAAGCCCACATGAGTAGTGACCCTGTCAGCTTGTTTTCTGTGAGAAGAAGCTATAAATATGGATTCAAAGGAAGATCCTGGATCTCTGGACTGTTTGGACTCTTACAGGGAAATGTACAGCTGCAAAGCAGAGATCCCCAGAGGCAATCTGACTACCCTGAAAAAACTCTGGGGAAAATGGCAGTTTATTACATCACTGCCACCATTTGGAATTACAAACGGTGACTCACCTGTACATATATTTTACCTGCTTTAACCTCTCAATAACTCTCACTTCCTTTTATTAGCTACTAAACCTCTTGTTAGTTTACTATAGAATTAGTTGCCAGCATTATCTTTGGTGTAAGATCTAGCGTATCAATTCATCTGGGGTAAGTGACTGGTCTCTTGGGACTGGGAGCAACTTGATGTGGTGTAAGTGACCTTTTATCACAAAGTCCAGTTTGTCTTGGTGGCAAGATAGAGTGAAGAGTCTATGGCAGGGTGGGCAAACTTTTTGGCCTGAGGGCCACATCGGGGAATAGAAATTGTACGGCGGGCTATGAATGCTCACAAAATTGGGATTGGGCTGCGGGAGGGGGTGAGGGCTCTGGTTGAGGGTGCGGGTTCTGGGGTGGGACTGGGGATGAGGAGTTTGGCGTGTAGGAGGGTGCTCTGGGCTGGAATCAATGGGTTCAGAGGGCGGGAGTGGGATCAAGTCTGCGGCAGGGGTGCAGAAAAGGGTGCAGGTTCTGGCTGGGGGTGTGGGCTCTGGGGCGGGGCTAGCGATGAGAGGTTTAGGGTGCAGGAGGGTGCTCTGGGTTGGGATCGAGGGGTTTGGAGAGCAGAAGGGGAATCAGGACTGGGGCAGGGGGTTGGGGAGAGGCTCAGGGGTGCAGGCTCAGAGTGGCACTTACCTCAAGTATCAGAGGGGTAGCCGTGTTAGTTTGGATCTGTAAAAAGCAACAGAGAGTCCTGTGGCACCTTTAAGACCAACAGATGTATACAGGTCAGAAGATCTCTGATATGTTCTTTACTTATCTTGATCTGCATCCCCCAGATGTATACATCTGTTGGTCTTAAAGGTGCCACAGGACTCTCTGTTGCTTACCTCAAGTGGCTCCTGGAAGCAGTGGCATGTCCCTTCTCCAGCTCCTACGTAGAGGTGCAGCCAGGCGGCTCTGCACACTGCCCCATCCGCAGGCACCGCCCCTGCAGCTCCCATTGGAGCACATAGGAGCCAGAGCGGGACCATGCGGTGACTTACGGGAGCCATGTGGAGTGGCCCCTGACCCTGCACCTTGGCTAGAGTGCTGGAGAGGGGCCATGCCCTGGCTTCCAAGAACCATGTGGTGCAGCCCCCACCTCGGCTGGCGCGCCAGAGCAGGTCCAAGCCGCGTGATGCGGCCCCCGACCCAGTGCCCCAGCCGGAGCATCAGAGCAGGGCAAGCCCCCAGACCCCGCTCCCCAGCAGGAGCTCGCAAGCTGGCTTAAAACGTCCAGATCTGGCCCTTGAACCGTAGTTTGCCCACCCCTGGTCTATGGGGACTGTCTGTGACTCCATGGTAAGACTGTTATAGTGATCTCAGAGTTCAGATTTGTTACTGACTTGGTGAAATCTGAGTATAGAACACACCACCAGTTTGGGGTCAACACGACTTTTGTGAAGGGAAATCATGCCTCACCAATCTATTAGAATTATTTGAGGGGGTTAACAAACATGGGTGGACAAGGGTGATCCAGTGGATATAGTGTACTTGAACTTTCAGAAATCCTTTGACAAGGTCCCTCACCAAAGGCTCTTAAGCAAAGAAAGCAGCCACCGGATAAGAGGGAAGGTCCTCTAATGGATCAGTAAGTGGTTAAAAGACAGGAAACAAAGGGTAGGAATAAATGGTCAGTTTTCTCAGTGGAGAGCGGTAAGTAGCCGGGTCCCCCAAGGATCTGTACTGGGACCTGTGCTATTCAATGGATTCATAAATGATCTGGAAAAGGAGGTAAACAGTGAGGTGGCAAAGTTTGAAGATGATACAAAATTACTCAAGATAATTAAGTCCAAAGCTGACTGCGAAGAGTTACAAAGGGATCTCACTAAACTGGGTGACTGGGCAGCAAAATGGCAAATGAAATTCAATGTTGATAAATGCAAAGTAATGCACATTAGAAAACGTAATTCCAACTATATATACAAAATTATGGGGTCTATATTAACTGTTACCACTCAGGAAAGATCTTAGAATCCTCATGGATGGTTCTCTGAAAACATCTGCTCAGCGTCCGGTGGCAGTCAAAACAGTTAACAGAACCATTAGGAAAGGGATAAATAATAAAACAGAAAACATCCTAATGCCACTATAAAAATCCATGGTACACCCACACCTTGAATCCTGCGTGCAGTTCTGGTTGTCCCATCTAAAAAAGATATATTATAATTGAAAAAAATAATTAGGGAACAGCTTCCATATGAGGAGAAGTTAAAAAGACTGGGACTGTTCAGCTTAGAAAAGAGAAAACTGAGGGGGGGATATAATAGAGGTCTATAAAATCATGAACGGTGTGGAGAAAGTGACTAGGGAAGTGTTATATACCCTTTCCCATAATACAAGAACCAGGGGTCACCCAATGAAATTAATAGGCAGCGGGTTTAAAGTAGGGCTATCAATTAATCACAGTTAACTCACTCAATTAACTCAAAAAAATTAATCACGACTAATCGCACTTATAACAATAGAATACCATTTGAAATGTATGAAATATTTTTGGATGTTTTTCTACATTTTCAATATTGATTTCAATTACAACACAGAATACAAAGTTCACAGTGCTCACTTTATATTATTATTTTTATTACAAATATGTGGACTGTAAAAATGATAAACAAAAGAAATAGTATTTTTCAATTCATCTCATACAAGTACTGAAGGGCAATCGCTTTATCCTGAAAGTGTAACTTACAAATGCAGATTTTTTTTAGTTACATAACTGCACTCAAAAACAAAACAGTGTAAAACTTGAAAGACTACAAGTTCACTCAGTCCTACTTCTTATTCTGCCAACCACTAAGACAAACAAGTTTGGTTAGATTGACGGGAGATACTGCTGCCTGCTTCTTATTTACAATGTCACCTGAAAGTGAGAATGGGCATTTGCATGGCACTTTTGTAGCTGGCGTTGCAAGGTATTTACGTGCCAGATATGCTAAACATTCGTATGCCCCTTCATGCTTCGGCCACCATTCCAGAGGATGTGCTTCCATGCTGACGATGCTTGTTAAAAAAATAATGTGTCAATTAAATTTGTGACTGTACTCCTTGGGGGGAGAATTGTATGTCTTCTGCTCTGTTTTACCCACATTCTGCATATATTTCATGTTATAGCAGTCTCGGATGATGACCCATCACATGTTCGTTTTAAGAACACTTTCACAGCAGATTTGACAAAACGTGAAGAAGGTATCGATGTGAGATTTCTAAAAATAGCTACAGCACTCGACCCAAGGTTTAAGAGTCTGAAGTGCTGTCCAAAATCTGAGAGGGGCGTGGTGTGGAGCATGCTTTCAGAAGTCTTAAAAGAGCAACACTCTGATGCGGAAACTACAGAATCCAAACAACCAAATAAGAAAATCAATCTTCTGCTGGTGGCATCTGACTCAGATGATGAAAATGAACATGCGTCGGTTCTCACTGCTTTGGATTGTTATCAAGCAGAACCCGTCATCAGCATGGAAGCATGTCCTCTGGAATGGTGATTGAAGCATGAAGGGACATATGAATCTTTAGCACATCTGGCATGTAAATATTTTGCAACGCCAGCTACAACAGTGCATGCGATGTCGAAGGCCTATTCTCACTTTCAGGTGACATTGTAAACAAGAAGCAGGCAGCATTATCTCCTGTAAATTGTAACCAACCTTGTTTGTCTGACCAAGAAGTAGGACTGAGTGGACTTGTAGGCTCTAAAGTTGTACATTGTTTTATTTTTGAATGCAGGGGTTTTTTTGTACATAATTCCACATTTGTAAATTCAACTTTCACGATAAAGTGATTGCACTACAGTACTTGTACAAGGTGTACTGAAAATATTTTTGTTTTGTTTTTTACACTGCAAATATTTGTAATAAAAAATAAATATAAAGTGAGCACTGTACACTTTGTATTCTGTGTTGTAATTGAAATTAATATATTTGAAAATGTAGTGAATATCCAAAAATATTTAAAATAAATGGTATTCTATTGTTTAACAGCACGATTATTCGTGATTAATTTTTTTAATCACTTGACAACCCTAGTTTAAAGCAAACATAAGGAAGTACTTCTTCACACTTCAACCTTTGGAACTTGTTGCTAGGGGATGTTGTGAAGGCCAAAAGTATAAGTGCATTCAAAAAAGAATGAGAGAAGTTCGTGGAGGACAGGTCCATCAGTGGCTATTAGTCAGATGCTCAGAGAGGCAACCCCATGCTCTGGTTGTCCCTAAACCTCTGACTGCCAGAAGCTGGGGCTGGATGACAGGGGATGGATCACTCGATAAATTGCCCTTTTCTGTTTATTCCCTCTGAAGCACCTGGCATTGGCCACTGTCAGAAGACAGCTAGATGGACCATTGGTGTCAATATGGACATTCTTAGTGTTTACTCATAAATTAGATCCCAGTGAGAAAAAGATCTCCATGGTTATACTGTCTGTTGCGTAATACCTTTGGGGCAAAGGGGGAAAAGCTGCAGCAGTGGCTTGCCGGATCTCACAGAACACGTCCTCCCTTGTCCTCATCTTTCTCCTCATCAGGGTCAGGTGGTAGGTGGGTGTGGAGAAGGCCTTTGAGGCCACTATGATGCTGTATGATTGAAACATGACCATTAATATCATTACAATTGTCACTGTTAGTTAATTGCAACAAATCTTGTACAAAGTATATCATGTAAGGTGTCAACAGAAAAGTTATGAATGGCTGAGTATGATTATCCTGTTTATATGCATATATTATTTTTTACCTCTAGTTATAAATATTGACTATATACTGGCATCCTACCTATGTGCTGTATTCCTGGCCAACAACCACAGAGTAGTTTACATCCAGTCTAGCCAGCCATTTTGAATGGACTATTCAAGCTTGATGGCCCATTGAAGGCAATTAACTCTCACAATGGGCCATAGAAAAAATTCATCCCACCCAGCAAGCCTTCCTGTGGATGCTTTAGCCAGAATATGGGTAATGGCTGCTCCTAAGAATCATCAAAGCATGTCAGTGTCTCCTGTGACTCTGGACTCCATCTTGTGCCTGTACTTTTCCACAAACTAAGACTGAGAAAGCTTTTCCTTCCACCGGGGATTCCAGACCAGGAAAGAGAAGATCCCCAGACCGAGTCACAAGGAGGTGCCACAATGGTGGGTGGACCCTGTGACACACACCTTCCAGAACGGCATCCAGTCTTGATGTGAAGTCATCAAGAGATGAAGAATTCACCACTTCCTTTGGGAGTTTGTTCCGATTGTTGATCACCCTGACTGTTAAAAAGGTGTGCCTCATTTTGTCTGACTTCAGCTTCCAGGCATTGGTTCTTGTTTTGCTTTTCTCCACTAGATTTAACCGCCAGCTAGTAAATAGTATAAGAATGACCATATAGGTGAGATCAATAGTCCACCTAGCCCAGGGGTAGGCAACCTATGGCACGTGTGCCGAAGGCAGCATGCAAGCTGATTTTCAGTGGTACTCACATTGCCCGGGTCCTGGGCACCGGTCCGGGGGGCTCTGCATTTTAATTTAATTTTAAATGAAACTTCTTAAATATTTTAAAAACCTTATTTACTTTACATACAACAATAGTTTAGTTATATATTATACACTTATAGAAAGAGACCTTCTAAAAATGTTAAAATGTATCACTGGCACGGGAAACCTTAAATTAGAGTGATTAAATGAAGACTCGGCACAGCACTTCTGAAAGGTTGCTGATCCCTGATCTAGCCCAATATCCTATCTTAGTCTCAGAGACTTGAAAGTCAGAAGGGACCATCATGATGATCTAGTTTGACCTCCTGCACATCGCAGGCCTTGTTGAACCTCATCAGATTTCTTTTGGCCCAATCCTCAATTTGTCTCAGTCACTCTGGACCCTATTCCTACCCTCCAGCGTATCTACCTCTCCCCTCAGCTTAGTGTCATCTCAGAACTTGCTGAGGATGCAATCCATCCCATCATCCAGATCATTAATAAAGATGTTGAACAAAACCGGCCCCAGAACTGACCCTTGGGGCACTCTGTTTGATACCGGTTGCCAACTAGACATGGAGCCATTGATCACTAGCCGTTGAACCCGACAATCTAGCCAGCTTTCTATCCACCTTATAGTCCATTCATCCAATCCATACTTTTTTAACTTGCTGGCCAGAATACTGTGGGAGACCGTATCAAAAGCTTTGCTAAAGTCAATATATATCATATTCACCACTTTCCCCATATCCACAGAGCCAGTTATCTCATCATAGAAGGCAATCAGGTTGGTCAGGCATGACTTGCCCTTGGTGAATCCATGTTGACTGTTCCTGATCACCTTCCTCTCCTCCAAGTGCTTCAAAATGGATTCCTTGAGGACCTGCAGCATGATTTTGCCGGGGACTGAAGTGAGGCTGTAGTTCCCCAGGTTCTCTTTCTTCCATTTTTAAAAAATATGGGCACTATATTTGCCTCTTGCCAATCATCCGGGACCTCCCCTGATCGCCATGAATTTTTAAAGATAATGGCCAATGGCTCTGCAATCACATCAGCCAACTCCCTCAGCACCCTTGGATGCATTAGATCTGGACGGACCCATGGACTTGTGCATGTCCAGCTTTTCTAAATAGCCCTTAACCTGTTCTTTCACCACTGAGGGCTGCTCACCTCCTCCCCATACTGTGTTGCCCAGTGCAGCAGTCTGGGAGCTGACCTTGTCTGTGAAGACCGAGGCAAAAAAAGCCTTCAGCTTTTTCCATATAATCTGTCACTAGGTTGCCTCCCCTATTCAGTAAGGGTCCCACACTTTCCCTGACCTTCTTCTTGTTGCTAACATACCTGTAGAAACCCTTCTTGTTACCCTTCACATCCCTTGCTAGCTGCAACTCCAATTGTGCTTTGGCCTTCCTGATTACATCCCTGCATGCTCTAGCAATATTTTTATATTCCTCCTTAGTCATCTGTCCAAATTTCCACTTCTTGTAAGCTTCCTTTTTGAATTTAAGCTCACTGAAGATTTCACTGTTAAGCCAAGTTGGTCACCTGCCATATTTGCTATTCTTTCTGCACTTCGGGATGGTTTGTTCCTATGCCCTCAATAAGGCTTCTTTAAAATACAGCCAGCTCTCCTGGATTCCTTGCCCCCTCATATTAGCTTCCTAGGGGATCCTGCCCATCAGTTCCCTACGGGAGTCAAAGTCTGCTTTTCTGAAGTCCAGGGTCTGTATTTTCCTACTCTCCTTTCTTCCTTTTGTCAGGATCCTGAACTCAACCATCTCATGGTCACTGCTGCCTAGGTTGCCACCCACTTCTACTTCCCCTACCAGTTCTTCCGTGTTTGTAAGCAGCAGGTCAAGAGGAGCATGGCCCCTAGTTGGTTCCTCCAACCACCATGCACCATGAAGTTGTCCCCAACACTCTCCACAAACTTCCTGGATTGTCTGTGCACTGCTGTACTGCTCTCCCAGCAGATGTCAGGGTGATTGAAGTCCCCCATTAGTACCAGGGCCTGTGATCTGGAAACTTCAGTTAGTTGTCTGAAGAAAGCCTCATCCACCTCATCCTTCTGATCTGGTGGTCTAGAGCAGTGGCGTAGCCAGGGTCTAAGTGTAGGGGGAGCAAACAGAAAAAAGGCGCTCCTCCTTAGCTCCTCCTCTGGCCACGCCCCCTGGCTCCTCCCATTTCCCTCCCAGATTAACCCCGAGGCCCGGCTCAGGACTCCTGCGGGCTTCCCAGGGGTGCGGATAGCCCCGTCCCCCCGCGGTCCCGGGAGAGTCTCTCCTCCCCAGGCTGCTCTGCAGGTTTCCCCCGCCGGGCTGCAGCGGCTGGCCCCACCCGTGGGGTCCCGTCCCCCCCGCCCGGGGCTCCAGACTCCTGCGCCGCGCCAGGGCCCCCTGTCCCAGACAGCGTGGCCTG
The DNA here is from genome assembly GCF_011386835.1 of Chrysemys picta bellii. Lineage (NCBI taxonomy): Eukaryota > Metazoa > Chordata > Testudines > Emydidae > Chrysemys > Chrysemys picta. The sequence goes on from NC_088811.1 coordinate 21,224,912, forward strand.
CGCCCCCGCCCTGCGGGCCCGGCCCCGGGGAGCCCCTCGCCCGGAGGAGACCCCCCAGTGCAAGGCACCGGACCCATGCCGTTCACGTTCTGTCCTGCGCCGCCGCCTGTCCCTGGCCAATCCCGGCCCCGCGCCGCGGGCGGATCCCGGTCCCAGCTCTGGCTCTGGGCGAGGAGCGCTTGGCCGCCGAGCCCTGAGCTGCCGCAGGAAGTGGCTGCGCCTGCGGCGATGTTGGGGCCCCGTGGGGCGCAATGGCTGATTAGCCGGCCCCCCTCTCTCCTCCGGCCGTGCCTGCCGCCCTCCCCCTCGCTTCTCCAGCTACGCCTGCTGCCCCCCCCCCCATCGCTCCTCTGGCCGTGCTGCCCCCAGCGCCGGCCCGGCTGTCCTGTGCCACTGCCTGTCCCCGACTGATCCCGGCCCTGCACCGCAGGCCGATCCCAGTCCCAGCTCTGGCTCCGGGCAGGGAGGTAGTTGCGCCTGCGGCTATGTTGGGGCCGCGTGGGGCGCGATGTCCGAGGAGCCGGCCCCCCTCTCTTCTCCGTCTGCGCTTGCTGCCCCCGCCCTCCCGGCTCCTCCGGCAGTGCTGCCCCCAACGCCGGCCCAGCAGGCGCCGCTTTTGGGAAAAGGGGTGAGGGGAAGCAGCTGCTTCCCCTGCACCCCGCTAGCTACGCTACTGGTCTAGAGCACACGCCCACCATGACATCACCCTTATGCTCACCTCTAAACTTAACCCAAAGACTCTCAATAGCTTGCAGCGTGCAGCCTTCTGAACAGTCCTGTGTTCTTAGAGATGCGAGGGCCATGTACCTTCCCTGACCAGCCCATACTGATATTGGTGTAATGTCCCCGGTGATCTGCCAGCGCTGGCATAACCATAGAAAAGCAGCCCTTTCTGTTGATGTACTCTCGGGCAATGTGGGCTGGTGCCAAAATAGGGTTATGTGTGCCATCTGTTGCCCCACTGCAGTTAAGGAACCCCATTGCTGCATATCCCTCCACTAGGTCCTGCTCATGGTCAAGTGTCACAGTCCTGCTTAGCAGGAGACAATTAATGACCCTGCACACTTGCATGACAATGGCCCCCGCTGTGGATTTTCCAAATCCAAAATGATTTCCCACTGATCAGTAGCAATCAGGCATTGTAAGCCTTCACAGTGCAATCTTCACATCATTCTCTGCTGTCAATGCAGCTCTCCTCCTGGTATCCCTGAGTTGGAGGGCTGGGGCGAGCAAGGCACACAGATCCAGGAGTGTGGCCTTTTCCATCTGAAAGTTCTGCAGCTGCTGCTCATCACCCATGGGACTGTCACCTGACATGCTGGAATAATCTCTGAGCCCATTTTCCACTGCCAGATTGGGACTCCAGAACCCTGCCTTGTTGAGACAGACACGCTAGTCTGCTGCAACACAGACCCAGGTCTGGTCCACGCCCTCAAAGCTGCAGACTTTAACCAAAAACTGCTCAGCAAGTCACTTATTTCCAGCACCCAGACACCCAGTTCCCAATGCGATCCAAACCCCGAATAAATCCATTTTACTCTGTATAAAGCTTATACAGGGTAAACTCATAAATTGTCCCCCCCACATAACACTGATAGAGAGATATGCACAGCTGTTTGCTCCCCCAGGTACTCTAGGTTAATTAATAAACAAAAGTGATTTTATTAAGTATAAAAAGTAGGATTTAAGTGGTTCCAAGTAATAACAGACGGAACAAAGTAAGTTGCCAAGCAAAATAAAACAAAACACGCACGTCTAAGCCTAATACATTTAAGAAACTGAATACAGGTAAATCTCACCATCAGAGATGTTCCAATAAGCTTCTTTCACAGACTAGACTCCTTCTTAGTCTGAGCCCAATCCTTTCCCCAGTACAGTTCTTGTTAGTTCCAGCTCAGGGATTTCTCATGACTGGCAGCCCCCTTTGTCCTGTTCCACCCCCTTTTACAGCTTTGGCACAAGGCGGGAATCTTTAGTCTCTCTCTGGGATCCCACCCTTCCTTCTAAATGGAAAAGTACCAGGTTTAAGATGGATTCCAGTATCATGTGACATGTTCACATGTCCTGTGAGACTTCATTACCCACTGGCTGGCACACAGGTATACAGGAAGACTTACAAGTAAACAGAGCCATTTACAACCAATTGTCCTAGTTAATGGGAGCCATCAAGATTCCGAGCCACTATTAATAGCCCACACTTTGCATAGTTACAATAGGGCTTCAGAGTAATACTTCATATTTCTAGCTTCAGATACAAGAAAGATACATTCATACAAATAGGATGATCATACTCAGTAGATTATAAGCTTTGTAATGATACCTTACAAGAGACCTTTTGCATAAAGCATATTCCAGTTACATAATATTCACACTCATAAGCATATTTTCATAAACATATGGAGTGCAATGTCACATCACCCCAAACTAGGGTGACCAGATAGCAAGTGTGAAAAATCGGGACGTGGTGAGAGATAATAGGCACCTATATAAGAAAAAGCCTCAAATATCGGGACTGTCCCTATAAAATCAGGACATCTGGTCACCCTTCCCCAAACCTAAATTACAATGTAATCCCATAAATCGGTGCTCATTTCACAAGGCCAGAAGTGCTGTTCCATCATCTGCAGCTGCTCTGGGAATGCCACCAACAACCTTACATTGTTTGTTCACTGTGTCCCACAGCAATCTGTCCTTGAAGAAATCCTGGTTGATGTGGTACTTCTTGAGGGTCTGAAAATCAAGGAGAATTGTGCATGCTGTATTTGCACTGTTTATGAGACTAGCGCAGAGCTCTGCAGGCTCCGTGCCTCTTTCAGAGATGGTGGACACTGAAAAGCATCACGTGGGTTTGTGGGATTCTTTAAAAAGAAGCACAAAAATTATGGGATATGGCTGGCATTAGTGGATGGAGAAAGTTGTATGCTGGGAACTTGACCCCTAGTTCCCAGAGATTCCTGGGTGAATCATTCCTATCCCATGTACCACTGAAAAAATGTCCCAAGAGGCATTGTTCCAGATGGCGGCGTGTGGCACACTGGGATACCTACCCGTGGTGCACGGCACTTCACATCAACACAAGCCCTCCTGGTGAGCACACGCAGCACCAGTGCAAGCAGCCACATGTGCACGCACCCAAGCCATATACAACTTTGGTGCCTGTACACTGATGTAACTTGTGTCGACCAAAGTTTGTAGTGTAGACGTGGATGTGGCCTCACCGACTTTCAATGATTATTAGGCTGTTGAGTGCCTATGTCATTTATGAACATGGAACGTAGTTTCCTAAATCACTTCTCAAAACTTACCCAAGGAGCCAGATCCTGCCTCATATTCCTAGCTTGGACACTGACTTGCTGTGTGACCTTGAGCTAATCACACACAGTATGGCCGGCCCCAAGCTTTCAGCTATCATGAGTCAGCTTCAAATGAGCATGAGATTGCTACACAATAATAATGTTGCCCTTTGCCCGAGCATTTTGCCAATCATGGATCCTTGCCAGACAGTGTCTGTTAGGAGGAGAAATTGATGATTCGAGTCATGTACTCTTTCCCAACATATAGTGTTCATGTATGTGTCTGATAATTCTGTTCTTTACTATAGTTTCAACTAATTTGCCTGGCACTGAAGTTAGACTTACCCACCTGTAATCAGCAGGATCCCCTCTGAAGTCTTTTTGAAAAACTGGCATTACATATCAAGTATCAGAGGGGTAGCCATGTTAGTCTGGATCTGTAAAAAGTGACAAAGAGTCCTGTGGCACCTTATAGACTAACAGACGTATTGGAGCATAAGCTTTCGTGGGTGAATACCCACTTCATCAGATGCATGTAATGGAAATTTCCAGAGGGAGGTATAAATATGCAGGCAAGAATCAGTCTGGAGATAACGAGGTTAGTTCAATCAGGGAGGGTGAGGTGCTCTGCTAGCAGTTGAGGTGTGAACACCAAGGGAGGAGAAACTGCTTTTGTAGTTGGCTAGCCATTCACAGTCTTTGTTTAATCCTGAGCTGATGGTGTCAAATTAGCAAATGAACTGGAGCTCAGCAGTTTCTCTTTGGAGTCTGGTCCTGAAGTTTTTTTGCTGTAAGATGGCTACCTTTAAATCTGCTATTGTGTGGCCAGGGAGGTTGAAGTTCTCCTACAGGTTTTGTATATTGCCATTCCTAATATCTGACTTGTGTCCATTTATCCTTTTACGTAGGGACTGTCCAATTTGGCCGATGTACATAGCAGAGGGGCATTGCTGGCACATGATGGCGTATATCACGTTGGTGGATGTGCAGGTGAATGAACCGGTGATGTTGTGGCTGATCTGGTTAGGTCCTGTGATGGTGTCACTATGCAAAAAGATAAATGCCTTAAAACTTGAATTCACACTCGGACCCAATACAAAGGATCCCTGAGAGCAGCAGCTTACTGGGCTGCCCAAGCTGAACCTCCACCTATATCAATCTATTGAATCACAGAAATGAGGGGCTGGAAGAGACCTCGAGAGGTCATCAAGTCCAGCCCCCTGCCAAGTAAACCCATCCCATCCCTGACAGGAGTTTGTCTAATCTGCTCTTAAATACCTCCAGTGATGGAGATTCCACAGCCTCCCTAGGAAACCTGTTCCAGAGCTTAACTATTCCTATAGTTAGAAAGTTTTCTGAATATCTAACCTAACTCTCCTTTGCTGCAGATTAAGCCAATTAATTCTTCTCCTACCTTCAGTGGACATGGAGAACAATTGATCACTGTCCTCTTTGTAACAGGAAGACTGTTATAATGGCCCCCTCAGCTTTCTCTTCTCTCAATGGAACATGCCCAATTCATTCAACCTTTCCTCTCTGGAAAACATGACATACCTTCTTATCATTTTTGTTGCTCTTCTCTGGACACTCTTCAATTTATTCACCTCTTTCTTTAAGTGTGGTGCCCAGAACTGGACACAGTACTGCAGCTGAGGCCTCACCACTGCCAAGTAGCTCAGGACAATTACCTCCTGTGTCTTACATACAACACTCCAAGTCATTAATGGAAATATTGACTAGACCATATCCAGGACTGACCCTGTGGGACCCACCAGGCATGTTCTTCCAGTTTGACAGCTGACAATTGGTAACTACTCTTTGAGTCCGATCTCTCCACCAGTTGTGCCTCCATCTTATAGTAGTTTCAACTAGATCGGGGTGAGCAAACTTTTTGGCCTGATGACTGCATTGGGTTTCGTAAATTGTATGGAGGGCCAGTTGGGGAGGGGATTGTGGCCCAGCCCCCACCTCCTATCTGCCCCCCCCGGGACTCCTGCCCCATCCAACCCCCCCATTCCCTGACTCCTGCCCCATCCACACACCTGCGCTCCCTGTCCCCTGACCACCCCCGGAGCCCCTGCCCTTGACTGCCCCCTGCTTCCCCATCCAACCCCCCCTCCTTCCTGACTGCCCCCTCAGGACCTCTGCACCCATTCAACCCCTTTTCCCCCCCGACCCCTATCCACATCCCTGCCCCCCGACAATCCCCAGAACTCCCCTGCCCTCTATCCAACTTCCCACTCCCTGCCCCCTTACCGTGCTGCCTGGAGCACTGGTGGCTGGCGGCGCTACAGCCGTGCCGCCCGGCTGCAGCCAGCCACGCTGCTACCACCACCACACAGCACAGAGACCAGGTCAGGTCGGGCTCTGCAGCTGCGCTGCCCCAGGAGCTCACAGCCCCGCTGCCCAGAGCATCGCGCTGGTGGCGGCGTGAGCTGAGGCTGCGGGGGAGGGGGAACAGCAGGGGACGGGACAGGAGCTAGTCTCCCGGGCCAGGAGCTCGGGGGCCGGGCAGGAGGGTCCCGCGGGCCGGATGTGGCCTGCGGGCTGTAGTTTGCCCACCTCTGAACTAGATCATATTTCCCTAGTTTGCTTATGAGAATGTCATGTGGGACAGTGTCAAAAGCTTTACTAAAGTCAAGGTATATCATGTCTACTGCTTCCCCCCTCCACTAGTCCAGGGACCCTGTCAAAGAAGGAAATTGGATTGGTTTGGCAGGATTTGACAAATCCATGTTGGCCATTCCTTATTACCTTGCTATCCTCCAGGGTTGTACAAACTGGTTGTTTAATAATTTGTTCCGGTATCTTTCTGGGTATCAAAGTTAGGCTGATGGGTCTATAGTTCGGCATGTCCTCCCCCTCCCCCCTTTTTGAAGATAGGTGCTATGTTTGCCCTTCTCCAGTCCTCTGGGACCTCACCTGTCCTCCATGAATTCTCAAAGGTAATCACTAATGGTTCAGAGGTTGCTTTGGCTAGTTTCTTAATTATTCTAGAGAGTGAATTTAATCGGGCCTGGACAACTTGAATACCTTTAACTTACCTAAATATTCTTTAACTTGTTCTTTCCCTATTCTGGTCTCAGATCAATCTGTCCCCATACACCCATCTCTATCTAGGTTCTTAACACCACACTATATTTCAAGCATTCACTGCGGTGGATTCCCAGCTATGTGACCAGGACACAGGCCTACGCTCCTAATGGGACACAGCCCAGGGGTGTCTTTAAAGTTGGGTGAGGCTGCAACCCTAACGAGCAATAAACCATCCCTGATTGAAATCAAGGAACAGGCTCTGTGCCCTTCAGAACAGGCAGGCGCGTCCCAGCCTGCCCTCCCCTCCCTGCCCCCTGGGGACGCAGTTTGTATCAGCAGGTAAGATTCCCCTGGGATTGATAGGGAGGCTCCCAGGGAGTGTCCTGGGCACGCAAATGGGGAAGGGGAAGCCTGGGTTTCCTGGCTCTGGGGCATGGCCTGGGCCTAAGGAATGCACGCGCACACCCCTTCCCCACTCTGGCATCTCCAGGCTGGCGCTCTCCACACACTCACACTCCCCCTCACACATGTATGCATGCTCCCCTTTCCCCCCCCACCACCCCAACACACACCCATTTACACACGTACATGTGCTCACACACACACACCCCTTTACACACATACGCAATCTCCCAGCACCCCCTTTACACACATATGTATGCTCCCCACACACCCCCAGCACACCACCTTTTACACATGTACCCAGGCGCTCTCTCATACACACACACGCCCTTCCCAGTTGTATGTATGCTTACACACAGAGACACGCACAACCCCTTTTACACACATATGCAAGCACACTCTCACACACACTCCTCTTCAGACATATGTATGTTCCCACACATACACACCCCGATACACACCACCCCTTTTACACACGTACACATGTGCGCTCTCTCACACACACCCCTTTACAGATGTATGTATGCTTACACACACACGCCCTGACACACACCCCTTTTACACGCATACACATGCTCACACATACACACCAGCCCCTTCACCCACATACACATGCTTCCTCGCACACACGCACTTTCAGAGTCATTTTCATCTTGTGTCTGCTTGGGCGATTGCCTGTGGCCAAACACACGCGGCACTGAGGCCGTGTCTGCGCATGGGGGTACTTAGCAGGACCCTGCCTTTGGAACGATAGGTGAGCCAGTGAGGCAGTGGCTGAAGGATTCTCCCAAAGTACCTGACACCCTGAGCAGCTTAGCCAGGCCACGCAGACGCAGCGGGGCTCCCGGGTGTTTAACCCAGTGGCAGGGACTCTCGTCTTACTCATCTCTTTAGTGCTTTTGCTACAGCTCTGGCAGCCTCCTCCAGGGACGGGCTTCCTAGCGTATGCGCCACATGACTCAGGTGGCACCAGACCAGGATTCATCACCGAATTTGATTCCCCAGCCCAGGCCGGGTACTGATGGGGAGTGCGATGTGAACACTGATCCAGGGCCCCAGGGATGGACAGAAATGGGACCACTAGCTACTATCCTGGAGGAGCCCAGAGGGAGTAGGCCCTCTCCCTCGCACCTGCCTCCTGGGGGCTTCAGCCAGCATCCAAACTGTGTGACTCTAATGAGCAAGGCTTCACACTGAGCACACTGCCATCCTCCCAGGGCCAGCCTTATGGGTGAGCAACCACCCAGGGCGCTGTGGTCGGGTGGGGGCACTGGGGCCAAGAGGCAAGGAGCGGGGCAGGCTTGGGGTGCAAGTCCATGGAAGGAGCTCAGGGAAATGTTGTGAAAGGGGAGGGAGGCAGCGGGGCCGTGGGAGGCAGCAGGGGCCAGGGGTGATGGTGGGAGGTAGTGGGGACTGGGGCGATTGGGAGGGGTGTGTGGAGAGCCTGGGGAGGCAGCGGGGGCCAGGGGCAATGGATGGGAGGATGAATGGGGAGGCAGCAGGGGCTGGGGTGATTGAGGGGGGTGTGTGTGGAGAGGCCGGAAGGCAGCGATGGCTGGGGCGATTGGGGGGGGCATGCCTGGGAGGCAGCGGGGGCCGGGGGGATGGAGGGAGCGGGGAGGCAGCAGGGGCCAGGGCGCCATTTTCCCGAAAGCCGGCCCTGCATCCTCCCCTGCCTGGGAGCCTGCAGGAGAGTCGACCCATGGCTGGGCAGGGCATAGCAGGCTCTCCTCTACCGCCCCGCACCAACGGTTGCTCTGGCCCTGTGGTTGTCCACTTCCATGGCTCAGCCTCAGAGCAGGTCACTAAGCCTTTCCCCTCCCAGGTATCAACAGCCCACACGGACAGTGTCCCTCACGCTGCGGATCACTAAGACAACGTTTTCCGCCCTCCGGGGCTCCTCTGCAGTCAGAGCAGGACCCTACACTCCTCCCTGGGCCTCTCAACCAAACTCAAAAGCGAAACACAAACCACAATGGAAGCTACTTCTGCCCCCTCCCTTGAGCTTAAACGTAAATCAATCTGGGTTCTGCAGTCCTCTGCAGAACGCTGCCTTCCTGGAGTCTTGTCTCTGCTCCCCCACTCCTGTCCACCCCCAAGGCCGCTGTTTGTGGGTTGGCGTCTCTCTGGCCCAAATCAGGAGTCTCCTTCACCCCTGCTGCCCTCTCCCATCACGGCCCATCTCCAGACACTCTCTTCAGTCAAACACCCCCCTGGTTTCTTCCCTGGCACTCCAGGTCCTGCTTTTCTGTCTGGACTCTCCACCAGAGCAGGCTGCACCCCGGCTGCTTCTCTGTACCTCTGGGTCCCACTCCCTATGCTCAGAGAGGGACTGCAGCGTTCTTCCCTCTGCCCTGCAGCCCCGTCTAATCTGGGCCTCCTCCCTTTAGCTCTCCCTAGTTGGGCCTCACCCTCCAGGTGCAGCCAGGTGTATTCACTGGTCTCTCAGGGCCACATTAACTCTTTCACCACCTGTGTGGGCAGACATAGCAGAGCCCTTTGCAGGAGTACTCCTGGGGAATCCGGGGGTGCTGAAGGCCTCCGGGACCATTTCCAGCATCTGGACGGTGAGCCTTGGCATGCCACCTGGCATCTGAGCAGGGTCAGTCCCCGAGACAATCCTAAGGGCCACAGGGGAAGGGGCGAGCTGACTTTGGTGACAGGAGACAGGATGCTGGTTCAAAGCTGCCCTGGGTTGGTCACAACAAAAAGCCATTGGCCTAGGGAGATGAGCTGGTGGCTACCATCCCATCCCAGCCTCCCACCACTCCTGGTGCGAGAGCCTCCCCCTCTGCAGCTCTGGGTGCCTTGAGCAGTCTTAGCCACTGTCATTCTTTCCTCCTCTCCCAGTGCCTCTGAATTCCTCTCTGCCTTGGTTACTAAGGAGCCCATCTGGGGACAGCTCTTCTGCACAGTGCAATTAGACTGCAGGCTCTTTGGAGCAGGGACTCTTTGTACAGCGCCTGGCACCAGAAGGTCCTGGTTCAGGACTGGGACTCCTGGGTGCTACAGTAATGTGAATACCTAATAAATCACTTCTTTTCCCTCCTAGGGTCACTGCCAGAGGGTGAATTTCAGCCCCATGCAGAGAGCCAGCCCCAGCCCGAGGCACCATGAAGTCCCAGGTGGTGCAGAGCCCTCCGCATAGGGGTGAATTCCACCCACCAGCTGCCACTGCAGTTTTCAGGGCCCAATTCTGAGCTCGCATGGCCAGCATGGTGCCCCATATACATGAGGCAGGCACTTGCCACCTGCAGCAGGGCAGGTTCTGTGCCTGCATCCAGCTTGCACTCACTGGCTGGACATGGTGCTAATGCACCGGGCGCTGACTCTCAGAAGGGGCTGGGGCTGCTGCGGGATGCGAGTCCTGCTGGCACGTAACAGGCTGGCCCATCCATCTGCGGCGTCCCAGCCAATCACTCTGGCAAGAAGGATCAGTTCGATAAAAGCTTTTACTTTGCCAAACGCTCTAGCCGTAATTACATTTCATCACATTCTCATTTGCGCTGATGAATTACCTTATGACTAACTGATGATTAATTAATCCCAGGGAGGGGAACATGCCTTTATTAACTAAACTTTCCAGTTCACTTCCAGGCACTCTGGACACGTTCCATCAATTAGGGAGCAAGGGGATGTTTGTTGTTAGCTAACAGATCCAGCGATGAATCTCCTGTGAGGGGCGGGCTGAGCTGATAGCTTGTTGGGGCTTCCCCCAGCCTGGTGATGGCAGCCACCAATGGGCTGCATGGACAAAAAGCAACCGGTCGTTTCAGGACAAAAAGAACAAGATGAAACAGGATGAGCGATGATGCAGAGGTGTGGAGCTGACTCCAGAGACACCAAGGGGACTTGCCAGAACTGAGAATAAGCCTGAGAGGAACAGGAAATGCAGGCTCCTTGCTGAATCAGTCTCATTTTGTGGATTGGAGCTTAGACAGACAGACAGATGAGCAAGGATGGGGGTGGATGGGGAGATCGATAGACCCTTTTCAATAATGTAGACAGACTCAGTATCACTTTTCATGGTCCTTTGGTCCCGCAGGAGTCCTATTCTCCATCTTCTCCCAAGGCACAGAACAAGGGTCTCTTACACCCATAAATAAGGATTTACTGTCATCACCAGGTGTATTATAGATGGCAAACCTGAAGCCCAAAGACCTTCTTTTCCACTCTTATCATGTTATCACTGCCTGTAACAAAGCACTGGTAGCACTGATGGCAAGTGTTTGACAGACAAGCCTAGTGTCACAGCCAGAGAGGTTAAAGGACTTGCCCAAGGTTACACAGTGAGTCAGTGGCGAGGCTGAGAATGGCAGATAATACACATGTTGTAGGAAGGACTGTCTATCCCTATGTGTGTACAGCTCCCAGCACACTGAGGCCCTCACTACAGCCTCTGGAGTACCACAGTACAGGTACATACAGTATACACATTACATAAAATAATAATGAATCGTAATAATAGAACCCAGGAGTCCTGATCCCCAGTTCCCTGCTCTAGCCAGTAGACAACATTGTGATGGGTTTGATCACGGAGACCCCCTTGGGACTGTCACCTGATGTGCTGAGACTACCTCTGAGCCCGTCTTCCCTGCCAGTTTGGGCCTCCAGAACTCTGCCTTGTTGAGCCAGACACGCCAGTCTGCTGCAACACAGACCCAGGGTCTGAACCACGTGCCCCAAAGCTGCAGACTTAATTGAAAACAGCTTAAGAAGTGCTCCTGTCTCCAGCACCCAGACACCCAGCTCCCAATGGGATCCAAACCCCAAATTAATCCGTTTTACTCTGTTTGAAGCTTATACAGGGTAAACTCATAAATTGTCCACCCTCTATAACACTGATAGAGAGATATGCACAGCTGTTTGCTCCCCCAAGTATTAATCACTTACTCTGGGTTCAATAATAAACAAAAGTGATTTTATTAAGTATAAAAAGTAGGATTTAAGTGGTTCCAAGTAATAACAGACAGAACAAAGTAAGGTGCTAAGCAAAATAAAACAAAATAGCTCAGTGGTTTGAGCATTGGCCTGCTAAACCCAGGATTGTGAGTTCAGTCCTTGAGGATTTTGGGGCAAAAATCTGTCTGGGGATCGGTCCTGCATTGAGCAGGCAGTTGGATTAGATGACCTCCTGAGGTCCCTTCTGTCCCTGATATTCTATGATTAAAAAACACAAGTCTAAACCTAATACATTTAAGAAACTGAATACAGGTAGATCTCACCCTCAGAGATGTTCCAATAAGCTTCTTTCACAGACTAGACTCCTTCTTAGTCTGAGTCCAATCCTTTCCCCTGGTACAGTTCTTGTTAGTTCCAGCTCAGATGATAGCTAGGGGATTTCTCATAACTGCAGCCTCCTTTGTCCTGTTCCACCCCCTTATATAGCTTTGGCACAAGGCGAGAATCTTTTGTCTCTCTGGGTCCCCACCCCTCCTTCTAAATGGAAAAGCACCAGGTTTAAGATGGATTCCAGTACCAGGTGACATGGTCACATGTGCTGTGAGACCCCAAGCCTTCATTCTTCCTGGTCTGACTCACAGGAAGGCTTGCAAGTAAACAGAGCCATTTACAACCAATTGTCCTAGTTGATGGGAGCCAACAGATTCCAAACCACCATTAATGACCCACACTTTGCATAACTACAATAGGACCTCAGAGTTATACACCTCTACCCCGCTATAACGCGACCTGATATTCACACTCATAAGCATATTTTCATAAAATCATATGGAGTGCAACATCACAAACACGTCCACCCTTCAGGAGAGGGAAATAAGAGATCAAAAAGACTCACAAGTGTCTCTAATCCATTCTCATCAAGGTGAAAGGCAAGACCAGCCATAAGCGATGCACAGGGGTAAATTTCACCTGGGATGTCCCATATGGGGCTATATATTCTTCAGCATCTTGTCCAAACAAATTTTAAATGACTTAAGCAATGGGGCTCCCAGCCCTTCCCCGGGAGAGATTATTCCACAGCCTAATAGCTCCCAAAGTTATTCTGATATTCAGCTGCATTTTCCGGGACACCATTTCAGCCATTGCTCCTGGAGAAGAATGAGGACTGGAGGGCCCCCTAGGGCGGCCTCCCATCACTCCCCCTGCACTCCTGCAGGACTGATCTCAATACCTGGGACAACCCCAATGGATGGGTCTCTCTCATCGCTGGGGTTCTCTCCATTCGCTTCCCGTTGGCAGCTTGTCCATTGCTGAGCGGCTCCTGGATTTATAGTTCTTTCTCGTAGTGGTGAAGCTAAGTTTTCCCTGCTGCAGCATCAGGTCATTACTTCTTGTTCTGTCCGCACCGAGTAATGCAAATAATCGATCCCTCTCCTCTTTCTAACATCCCTCTGCTCCTCTGCAGACAATAATCATCTCTCCCCTGAGCCACCACTCCTCTTTAGCCATTCACCCGGCGTTGCTCCATGGTCAGACTCCTCCATCACCAAGATCGATGATGCTGGAACCACATCAGAGAGATGGGGAGTGTCTGGGACGAATCGCCAATAAATCAGCCAGCGCTTCCTTCACTGCACTCCCAGCTACAGCAAGACTGCGGCTAGTCTCCTGGCTGGGAAGGAATCCACTGTGAACAGGACTATCCGACTCCTGCCCCATGGACAGAGCCAGTTGCTATGGGGGCTGGAAGGCTCGGTGACCCATGAAAGCTGCTCCCTGGTAAATGGGGGCAGAACTCCTGAGCTGTACCATCACTTCTGGGACTTTCTGGGAGGCACACTATCACTTGTGCTCCAGCGCACGGTGGGCTCTCTGAGCCACCAGCCACTTGAATGAGACCTTTAAACCTATTACATTTGTGGCCCCAATCAGGATGTAATCCCACGTCCCCATTGGTGCCTGGCTGGCGCCCTAACCAAGGGCTGCCACTTAGCCCTGGAGCAGTAGCCTTCAAAAAGCGCTTTCGTACACCTGGCGAAGGTGCCTCAAACACACTGGCTGCTTCTGGGTCACATGTCCCGCACCAAGAGCTGACTCCTACCCCAGGATCACCAGCCGAGCGTTCAAAAGGAAAAGTCATGAGATTTGGAAAAGTAATAACTGTGCAGCTCTTTTACCTTGCCGTCTGGCTTTGGAGCCGCGTGGACAAACTCAGGTCACACTTTCTCTTTGCTCCACAACCATTAGAGTGAAACTTTTTTTTTTTCATTAAATGAAAGCTGGGATTCTTACACAATCCCAGGAGCTGGGGCTTGACGAAAAATACCAAATACTGTGATACTTGTAATAAACTCATGAGCGTCGGCAACACTGCTTGGCGCCATGAATAGCTATTTAAATGCCATACTCGCTCGTTTGGGGCACAGATGCTTGCTAGTCTGTTACTCTGTTTGCTAATCTGCAGGAAGGGAGATGTAGGTTAGATATTAGGGAAAACTTTCTAAGCTCTGGACCTGGCTTCCAAGGGGGGTTGTGGAGTCCCTGTCATTGGGGGGTTTTAAGAACAGGCTGGACAAACACCTGCCAGGGATGCTGCAGGTTTATCTGGTCCGGCCTCAGGCCAGGGGATGGACTTGGTGACCTCTCAATGTCCCTTCCAGCCCCACATTTCTACATTCTATGAAAATCCCATTAAGTGCCCACATACTTTTAAACATCTGACCTGAAATGCTTATATTGAGCTTGCCTGTGTATCCTTCACTCTGCCCCCTGGTGCTCCCACCGTGCATGACAGCTTTAATGACACGATCACATATTATCTTCCTACCCTGTGTTTGTTGTCTGGAGCACAGTGAAGGAGGCAGCTGTACAATATTTATTTTTATCCTCATTATTCATTGAGTGGATTCTTGTTGCTTTCAGTTCACACCATCCAGCCTGCCCACTGAGGGCCCTCGTGTGTTCTCAGTTAGATCAGGTTCATTTGCATTTACATCTTAGTAATCACAAATAGAATTAGGTTCCTTATCGGGGACAGATCCTCAGATTCCCAGCCTCATCTACTGCAAACTGCCCAACCTGAACAATGAGTCAGGGGTCTTGGGGGGAAATAGTAGGTGATCATGTAATTAACGACTGTGGGTGGGATTTTCAAAGGAGTCTGGATGCCCAATTCCCACTGGAAATTAATAGGACCTGGACAATCTGAGCCTAAATCGTTTTGCAGATGCACAAGGGGACAGAGCCAAGTGTGCACAAAACCTGACGTCTGTATTGCAACATGAATGAGTTGCTGTAGAGGATTTCCTAGATCGTTTTTTTCTAAAGGAAAATGATAAAGCAAAGAAATCCCCTCGTGTGAAACTGTTGCTAGAGGGCAGGAGAGGGCTGATTCCTGTACAAGACACTCACTAGCTCTACCTTATGGTGGGTGAAATTCACCTATGCAAAGAAAGCCAGTGCAATGCTTGGGCTTCAGAGAAACAAAGGTTTGTGCCTGACTTCCGTCCAGGGGTGCATTCCAATCCCATAGGCAACTTCAAACACGGTATAGGGGAGATTCTATAGTCACCTTCTGAGAGCCGAAATCCCATTGCAGTGATTTGTAGGTGTCAGCACAATGCTAATCCCAGTGGGGGAGGTCGATACTAAGGAATCTGTCACATCTTTGCTCTTTAAATAACATTAGGAGCATGCAGAAAGCACACAGACACCACTGGGTTGCGAATAACAGTGCTTACTAGCTATATACTACATAAAAGGCCTATATAGATACATAGACACACTCTGCTGCTCTGTTAGGCTATGGTGCATCCTGCAATAGAAGAGAGAGAGACCCACCAGAGAGCTCCCAAACTATTTAAAGAGATACTACCCAATTTTTTAACACTACAGAATCCCTCCTCATTTGCTCAATCAAAG